>NC_090447.1:1533370647-1533683346 GCF_031143425.1 Pleurodeles waltl | reverse complement strand
CTGTACGTAGGAGGTGACAGACCCTCACACTCAAGGAATAGAGGTTAAACTCCATTTCAATGTTCCTAGGAGGCTTGGTGTGACAGGCCCTCACACATGGGGAAAAGAGAATAGCCTTCATTTCATTGTACGTACGAGGGTGACAGGCCCTCACACTCAGGGAATAGAGATGAGCCCCCATTTCGGTGTACCTAGGAGGTGACAGACCCTCACACTCAGGGAATAGAGAATAGCCTCCATTTCACTCTACGTAGGAAGTGAGGGACCCCTCACACTCAATGAACAGAGAATAGCCTCCATTTCACTGTACGTAGGACGTGACAGACCCTCAAACTCAGCAAATAGAGATTAGCCTCCATTTCAGTGTACCTAGGAGGTGACAGACCCTCACACTCAGGGAATAGAGAATAACCTCCATTTCAGTGTACATCGGAGGTGACATATCCTCACACTCAGGGAATAGAGAATAGCCTCCATTTCATTGTACGGACGAGGTGACAGGCCCTCACACTCAAGGAATAGTGATTTGCCTCCATTTCAGTGTCCCTATGAGGTGACAGGCCCTCACACTGAATGAATAGAGAATAGCCTCCATTTCAGTGTACCTAGGAGGTGACAGACCCTCACACGCAAGGAATAGAGAATAGCCTCCATTTCACTGTACGTAGGAGGTGACAGGTCCTCACACTCAGGAAATAGAGACTAGCCTCCATTTCGGTCTACCTAGGAGGTGACAGGCCCTTACACTCGGGGAATAGAGATTTGCCCCCATTTCAGTGTACCTAGGAGGTGACAGACCCTCACACTCAGGGAATAAAAAATAGCCTCCATTTCACTGTACGTAGGAGGTGAGAGACCCTCACACTCTATGATTAGAGGTTAACCTCAATTTCAGTGTTCCTAGGAGGCTTGGTGTGACAGGCCCTCACACTCAGGGAATAGAGAATAGCCTCCATTTCACTGTACGTAGGAGGGGACAGACCCTCACACTCAGGAAATAGAGATTAGCCTCCATTTCAGTGTACCTTGGAGGTGACAGACTCTCACACATGGGGAAAAGAGAATAGCCTCCATTTCAGTGTACCTCAGAGGTGACAGGCCCTCACACTCAAGGAATAGAGAATAGCCTCCATTTCACAGTACGTAGGAGGTGACAGGTCCTAACACTCAGGAAATAGAGACTAGCCTCCATTTCAGTGTACCTAGGAGGTGACAGGCCCTCACACGCAGAGAATAACCTCCATTTCACTGTACCTAGGGGGTGACAGACCCTCACACTCAGGGAATAGAGAATAACCTCCATATCAGTGTACATCGGAGTTGACAGATCCTCACACTCAGGGAATAGAGAATAGCCTCCATTTCATTGTACGGACGAGGTGACAGGCCCCTCACACTCAAGGAATAGTGATTAGCCTCCATTTCAGTGTTCCTATGAGGTGACAGGCCCTCACACTCAGAGAATAGAGAATAGCCTCCATTTTACTGTATGTAGGAGTTGACAGGCCCTCACACTCAGGGTATATTGATTAGACCCCATTTCAGTGTACCTAGGAGGTAACAGGCCCTCACACTCAGGGAATAGAGAATAGCATCCATTTCAGTGTACGTCAGAGGTGACAGGCGCTCACACTCAAGGAACAGAGAATAGCCTCCATTTCAGCGTACCTCGGAGGTGACAGGTCCTCACAGTCAGGAAATAGAGATTGGCCCCCATTTCAGTGTACCTCGGAGGTGACAGGCCCTCACGCTCAATGAATAGAGAATACCCTCCATTTCACTGTACATAGGAGGTGACAGACCCTCACACTCAGGAAATAGAGATTAGCCTCCATTTCAGTGTACCTAGGAGGTGGCAGACCCTCACACATGGGGAAAAGATAATAGCCTCCATTTCCGTGTCCCTCAGTGGTGACAGGCCCTCACACTGCAGGAATAGAGAATAGCCTCCATTTGACTATACGTAGGAGGTGACAGGTCCTCACACTCAAGAAATAGAGACTAGCCTCCATTTCAGTGTATCTAGGAGGTGACTGGCCCTCACACTCAGAGAATAGCCTCCATTTCACTGTACATAGGAGGTGACAGGCCCTCACACTCAGGGAATAGAGAATAGCCTCTATTTCACTGTACCTAGGAGGTGACAGACCCTCACTCTCAGGGAATAGACTTTAGCCTCCATTTCAGTGTACCTCGGAGGTGACAGGCCCCTCACACTCAAGGAATAGAGAGCAGCCTCCATTTCACTGTATGTAGGAGGTGACAGGTCCTCATTTTCAGGAAAAAGAGATACGCCTCCATTTCTTTGTACCTAGGAGGTGACAGGCTCTCACACTCAAAGAATAGCCTCCATTTCACTGCACCGAGAAGGTGACAGGCCCTCACACTCAATAAATAGAGAATATCCTCTATTGCAGTGTTCCTTGGAGGTGAGAAGTGCTAACACTCTTGAAATAGAGATTAGACTCCATTTCAGTGTACCTCAGAGGTGACAGGGCCTCACGCTCAAGGAACAGAGGTTGACCTCCATTTCAGTGTTCCTTGAAGGCTTGGCGTGACTGGTCCTCACACGCAGGGAATAGAGAATAGCCTCCATTTCGGTGTTACCAGGAGGTGACAGACCCTCACACTCAGAGAATAGCCTCCATTTCACTGTACGTAGGAGGTGACAGGCCCTCACACTCAGAGAATAGACCCCATTTCACTGTACCTTGGAGGTGACAGACCCTCACACTCAGGGAATGGAGAATAGTCTCCATTTAGGAGGACCTCGGCGGTGACAGGTCCTAACACTCAGTGAATAGAGGATAGCCTCCATTTCAGTGTACCTCGGAAATGACAGGTCCTCACACTCAGGGAATAGAGAATATCCTCCATTTCATGGTACATAGGAGGTGAGAGGCCCTCACACTCAGGGAATAGAGAATAGCCTCCATTTCGGTTACCTCAGTGGTGACAGGCCCTCGCGCTCAGGGAATAGAGTTTAGCCCCCATTTCAGTGTATCTACGAGGTGACAGACCCTCATACTCGAGGAATACAGAATATCCTCCATTTCACTGTACGTAGGAGGTGAGAGACTCTCATACTCAAGGATTGGAGGTTAACCTCAATTTCAGTGTTCCTAGGATGCTTGGTGTGACAGCCCGTCACACTCATGGAATAGAGAATAGCCTCCATTTCACTGCATGTAGGAGGTGGCAGGTCTTCACATTCAGAGGATAGAGATTAGCCTCTATTCCACTGTATGTAGGAGGTGACAAGTCTCACTCTCAGGAAATAGGTAATAGCCTCCATTTCAGTATACCTCATAGGTGACAGACCATCACACTCAGGGAATACAGATTAGCCTCCATTTCACTGTACATAGGAGGTGACAGGCCCTCACACTCAGGGTATAGAGAATAGCCTCCATTTCACTGTACACAGGAGATGACAGGCCCTCACACTCAGGGAATAGAGAATAGCCTCCATTTTGGTGTACTTCGGAGGAGACAGGCCCTCACACTTATGGAATGGAGAATACCCTCCATTTCAGTGTACCTCAGAGGTGATAGGTCCTTACACTCAGGGAATAGAGAATCGCCTCCATTTCGGTGTATCTAGGAGGTGACAGACCCTCACTCTCAGGGAATAGAGATTAGCCTCCATTTCAATATACTTAGAAGGTGACAGAGCCTCACACTTGGGGAAAAGAGAATAGCCTTCATTTCAGTGTACCTTGGAGGTGACAGGCCCTCACACTCAAGGAATAGAGAGCAGCCTCCATTTCACTGTATGTGGAAGGTGACAGGTCCTCACATTCAGGAAAAAGAGATATGCCTCGATTTCAGTGTACCTAGGAGGTGACAGGCTCTCACACTCACGGAATAGCCTCCATTTCACTGTACCGAGGAGGTGACAGGCCCTCATACTCAATGAATAGAGAAGAGCCTCCACTGCAGTGTACCTTGGAAGTGAGAAAATCCTCACACTCTTAAAATAGAGATTAGACTAGATTTCAGTGTACCTAGGAGGTGACAGACCCTCACACTTGAGGAATAGAGAATAGCCTCCGTTTCAGTGTGCCTCAGAGGTGACAAGGCCTCACGCTCAAGGAACGGAGGTTGACCTCCATTTCAGTGTTCCTTGGAGGCTTGGCGTGACTGGCCCTGACATTCAGGGAATAGAGAATAGTCTCCATTTCGGTGTACCAGGAGGTGACAAACCCTCACACTCAGGGAATAGAGAATAGCCTCCATTTCACTGTACGTTGGAGGTGACAGGCCCTCACACTCAAGAAATAGAGAGCAGTCTCCACTTCAGTGTACAGAGGAGGTGACAGGCCCTCACACTCAGAGAATATCCACATTTCACTGTACCTAGGATGTGACAGACCCTCACACTCAGGGAACAGAGAATAGCCTCCATTTCAGTGTACCTCGGCGGTGACAGGTCCCAACACTCAGGGAATAGAGGATAGCCTCAATTTCAGTGTACTTCGGAGATGAAAGGTCCTCCCACTCAGGAAATAGAGAATATCCTCCATTTAATGGTACGTAGGAGGTGAGAGGCCCTCACACTCAAGGAATAGAGAATAGCCTCCATTTCGGTGTACCATAGTGGTGACAGGCCCTCACGCTCAGGGAATAGAGTTTAGCCCCCATTTCACTGTACGTAGGAGGTGACAGGCCCTCACACTCACAGAATAGCCTCCATTTCACAGTACATAGGATGTGGCAGATCGTCACACTCAAGGAATAGAGGTTAACCTCCATTTCAGTGTTCCTAGGAGGCTTGGCGAAACAGGCCCTCAAACTCAGGAAATACAGAATAGCCCCCATTTCTGCATACCTAGGAGGTGACAGACCCTCACACTCTGGGAATAGAGAATAGCCTTCATTTCGGTGTACCTATGAGGTGACAGGCCCGCACACTCAATTATTAGAGAATAGTCTCCATTTCACTGTACGTAGGAGGTGACAGACCCTCACACTCAGGGAATAGAGGTTAACCTCCATTTCAGTGTTCCTAGTAGGCTTGATGTGACAGGCCCTCACACTCAGGGAATAGAGCACAGCCTCCATTTTGGTGTACCTATGAGGTGACAGACCCTGACACTCAGGGAAAAGAGAATAGCCTCCACTTCAGTGTATCTCGGAGGTGACAGGCCCTCAACCTCAGAGAACAGCCTCTATTTCAGTGTACCTATGATGTGGCAGGCCCTCACACTCAGGAAATAGATTACCCCTCATTTCAGTGTACCTAGGAGGTGACAGGCCCTCACAATCAGGTAATAGAGAATAGCCTCCATTTCACTGTACGTAGGAGGTGACAGGCCCTCACACTTGGGGAATAGAGAATATGCTCCATTTCAGTGTACCTAGGAGGTGACAGGCCCTCACACTCAAGGAATAAAGAATAGCCTCCATTTCAGTGTACTTCGGAGGTGACAGGTCCTCACACTCGGGAACTATAGAATAGCCTCCATTTCAGTATACCTAGGAGGTGGCAGACCCTTACACTCGGGGACTAGAGAATAGCCTCTATTTTAGTGTACCTCGGAGGTGACAGGTCCTCACACTCAAGGAATGGAGGTTAACCTCAATTTCTGTGTTCCTTGGAGCTTTGGGGTGACATACCCCCTCACTCAGAGAATAGAGAATAGCCTCCATTTCAGTGTACCTAGGAGATGAAAGACCCTCACACTACGGGAATAGAGAATAGCCTCCATTTCAGTGTACCTCGGAGGTGACAGGCCCTCACACTCAAGGAATAGAGAATAGCCTCCATTTCGGTGTACCTAGGAGGTAACAGGCCCTCACACTCAGGAAATAGATATTAACCTTGATTTCAGTGTACATAGGAAGTGACAGGTCCTCACACTCGGGAAATAGAGATTAACCTCTATTTCAGTGTACCTCGGAGGTGACAGGCCCTCACACTCAAGGCACAGAGAATAGCCTCCATTTCACTGTACATTGGAGGTGACAGGTCCTCACATTTAGGAGACAGAGATTAGCCTCCATTTCAGTGTACCTAGGAGGTGACAGACCCTCACACTCTGGGAAGAGAGAGTTGCCTCCATTTCAGTGTATCCTGGAGGTGACAGGTCCTCACACTCAAGGATTAGAGAATAGCCTCCATCTCAATGTACCTCGGAGGTGGCAGGCCCTTCCAATTAAGGAATAGAGATTAGCCTCCATTTCAGTTTATCTACGAGGTGACAGGCCCTCACACTCCGAGAATAGCTTCCATTACACTGTACGTAGGAGGTGACAGACCCTCACACTCAGGGAATAGAGGTTAACCTCCATTTCAGTGTTCCTAGGAGGCTTGACGTGACAGGCCCTCACACTCAGGGAATAGAGAATAGCCTCCATTTCGGTGTACCTATGAGGTGACAGACCCTGATACCCAGGGAAAAGAGAATAGCCTCCATTTCAGTGTATCTCAGAGGTGACAGGCCCTCAACCTCAGAGAACAGCCTCCATTTCTGTGTACCTAGGAGGTGACAGGCCCTCACAATCAGGTAATAGAGAATAGCCTCTATTTCACTCTACGTAGGAGGTGACAGGCGCTCACACTCGTGGAATAGAGTATATGCTCCATTTCAGTGTACCTAGGAGGTGACAGGCCCTCACACTCAAGGGATAGAGAATAGCCTCCATTTCAGTGTACTTCGGAGGTGACAGGTCCTCACACTCGGGAAATAGAGAATAGCCTCCATTTCAGTATACCTAGGAGGTGGCAGACCCTCACACTCGGGGAATAGAGAATAGCCTCTATTTTTGTGTACCTCAGAGGTGACAGGTCCTCACACTCAAGGAATGGAGGTTAACCTCAATTTCTGTGTTCCTTGGAGGTTTGGGGTGACATGCCCCCTCACTCAGGGAATAGAGAATAGCCTCCATTTCAGTGTACCTAGGAGATGAAAGACCCTCACACTAGAGGAATAGAGAATAGCCTCCATTTTAGTGCACCTCGGAGGTGACAGGCCCTCACACTCAAGGAATAGAGAATAGCCTCCATTTCTGTGTGCCTAGCAGGTAACAGGCCCTCACACTCAGGAAATAGATATTAGCCTCGATTTCAGTGTACATAGGACGTGACAGGTCCTCACACTTGGGAAATAGAGATTAACGTCTATTTCAGTGTACCTCGGAGGTGACAGGCCCTCCCAATTAAGGAATAGAGATTAGCCTCCATTTCAGTGTATCTAAGAGGTGACAGGCCCTCACAGTCTGAGAATAGCCTCCATTTCACTGTTCGTAGGAGGTGACAGACCCTCACACTCAAAGAATAGAGGTTAACCTCCATTTCAGTATTCCTAGGAGGCTTGGCATGACAGGCCCTCATACTCAGGGAATAGAGAATAGCCTTCATTTCACTGCACGTAGGAGGTGACAGACCCTCACACTCAGGGAATAGAGAATATCCTCCATTTCAGTATGCCTCGGAGGTAAAAGGCCCTCACACTCTCGGAATAGAGAATAGCCTCCATTTCAATGTACGTATGAGGTGACAGACCCTAACACTCAGGGAATAGAGAATATCCTTCATTTCAGTATACCTAGAGGTGACAGGCCCTCACACTCAGGGAATAGAGATTAGCCCCCATTTCAGTGTACCTAGGAGGTGACAGACCCTCACACTCGGGGAATAGAGAATAGCCTCCATTTCCATGTACCTAGCAGGTGACAGGCCCTCACACTCAGAGAATAGCCTCCATTTCAGTGTACCTAGGAGGTGAAAGGCCCTCACACTCAGGGAATAGAGAATAGCCTCCATTTTACTGTACGTAGGAGGTGACAGACCCTCACACTCAGAAATAGAGACTCTCCTCCATTTCAGTGTACCTAGAGGTGCCAGGCACTCACACTCAGGGAATAGAGATTAGCCCCCATTTCAGTGTACCTGGGGGGTGACAGGCCCTCACACTCAGAGAATAGCCTCCATTTGACTGTACGTAGGAGGTGAGAGACCCTCACACTCAAGGAATAGAGGTTAAACTCCATTTCAATGTTCCTAGGAGGCTTGGTGTGACAGACTCTCACATTCAGGGAATAGAGAATAGTCTCCTTTTCGGTGTACCTAGGAGGTAACAGGCCCTCACACTCAGGAAATAGATGTTAGCCTCGATTTCAGTGTACATAGGACGTTACAGGTCCTCACATTCGGGAAATAAAGATTAACCTCTACTTCAGTGTACCTCGGAGGTGACAGGCCCTCACACTCAAGGCACAGAGAATAGCCTCCATTTCACTGTACGTTGGAGGTGACAGGTCCTCACGTTTAGGAAATAGAGATTAGCCTCCATTTCAGTGTACCTAGGAGGTGACAGACCCTCACACTCTGGGAAGAGAGAGTTGCCTCCATTTCAGTGTATCTCGGAGATGACAGGTCCTCACACTCAAGGATTTGAGAATAGCCTCCATCTCAATGTATCTCGGAGGTGGCAGGCCCTCCCAATTAAGGAATAGAGATTAGCCTCCATTTCAGTGTATCTAAGAGGTGACAGGCCTTCACAGTCCGAGAATAGCCTCCATTTCACTGTACGTAGGAGGTGACAGACCCTCACACTCAGCGAATAGAGAATATCCTCCATTTCAGTGTGCCTCGGAGGTGAAAGGCCATCACACTCTCGGAATAGAGAATAGCCTCCATTTTAATGTACGTAGGAGGTGACAGACCCTCACACTCAGGGAATAGAGAATATCCTTCATTTCAGTGTACCTAGAGGTGACAGGGCCTCACACTCAGGGAATAGAGGTTAGCCCCCATTTCAGTGTACCTGGGAGGTGACAGGCCCTCACACTCAGGGAATCGACAATAGCCTCCAGTTGACTGTACGAGAGAGGTGACAGACTCTCACACTCAAGGAATAGAGGTTAAACTCCATTTCAATGTTCCTAGGAGGCTTGGTGTGACAGGCCCTCACACCCAGGGAATAGAAAATAGCCTCCATTTCAGTGTACCTTGGCGGTGACAGGTCCTAACACTCAGGGAATAGAGGATGGCCTCCATTTCAGTGTACCTCGCAGATGATATGTCCTCACACTCAGGGAATAGAGAATATCCTCCATTTCATGGTACATAGGAGGGGAGAGGCCCTCACACTCAGGGAATAGAGAATAGCCTCCATTTCAGTGTACGTAGGAGGTGACAGACCCTCACACCGGAGAAAAAAGAATAGCCTCCATTTCAGTGTCCCTCAGAGGTGAGAGGCCCTCACACTCAAGGGACAGAGAATAGCCTCCATTTCCTTGTACGTAGGAGGTGACATGTCCTCACACTCAGGAAATAGAGACTAGCCTCGATTTTAATGTACCTCGGTGGTGACAGGCCCTCACACTCAGGGAATAGAGTTTAGCCCCCATTTCAGTGTATCTAGGAGGTGATAGACCCTCACACTCGATGAACACAGAGTAGCCTCCCTTTCAGTGTATTTCAGAGGAGACAGGGCCTCATGCTCAAAGAATAGAGGTTATTGTTCCTTAGAGGCTTGGCATGACTGGCCCTCACACTCAGGTAATAGAGAATAGCCTCCATTTCGGTGTACCAGTAGGTGACAGGCCCTCACACTCAGGGAATAGAGAATAGCCTCCATTTCAGTGTACCTAGGAGGTGACAGGCCCTCACACTCAATGAATAGAGAATAGCCTCCATTTCAGTGTACCAAGGAGGTGACAGACCCTCACACACGGAGAAAAAAGAATAGCCCCCATTTCAGTGTCCCTCAGAGGTGACAGGCCCTCACACTCAAGGGACAGAGAATAGCCTCCATTCCCTTGTACGTAGGAGGTGACATGTCCTCACACTCAGGAAATAGAGACTAGCCTCGATTTTAGTGTACCTAGTAGGTGACAGGCCCTCACTCTCAGAGAATAGCCTCCATTTCACTGTACCCAGGAGATGACAGGCCCTCACACTCAAGGAATAGAGAATAGCTTCCATTTCACTGTATGTGGGAGGTGACAGGTCCTCACACTCAGGAAATAGAGAATAGCCTCCATTTTGGTCTACCTAGGAGGTGACCAGCCTTTACACTCAGGGAATAGAGATTAGCCCCCATTTCAGTATACCTAGGAGGTGACAGACCCTCACACTCTGGGAATAGAGAATAGCCTCCATTTCGGTCTACCTATGAGGTGACAGGCCCGCACACTCAATCATTAGAGAATAGCCTCCATTTCACTGTACGTAGGAGGTGACAGACCCTCACACTCAGGGAATAGAGGTTAACCTCCATTTCAGTGTTTCTAGGAGGCTTGACGTGACAGGCCCTCAGTGTATCTCGGAGGTGACAGGCCCTCAACCTCAGAGAATAGCCTCCATTTCAGTGTACCTATGATGTGGCAGGCCCTCACACTCAGGGAATAGATTACCCCTCATTCCAGTGTCCCTAGGAGGTGACAGGCCCTCACAATCAGGTAATAGAGAATAGCCTCCATTTCACTGTCCATAGGAGTTGACCGGCCCTCACACTCAGGAAATAGAGAATAGCCTCCATTTCAGTATACCTAGGAGGTGGCAGACCCTCACACTCGGGGAATAGAGAATAGCCTCCATTTTAGTGTACCTCGGAGGTGACAGGTCCTCACACTCAAGGAATGGAGGTTAACCTCAATTTCTGTGTTCCTTGGAGGTTTGGGGTGACAGGTCCGCACAGTCAATCATTAGAGAATAGCCTCCATTTCACTGTACGTAGGAGGTGACAGACCCTCACACTCAGGGAATAGAGGTTAACCTCCATTTCAGTGTTTCTAGGAGGCTTGATGTGACAGGCCCTCAGTGTATCTCGGAGGTGACAGGCCCTCAACCTCAGAGAATAGCCTCCATTCCAGTGTACCTATGATGTGGGAGGTCCTCACACTCAGGGAATAGATTACCCCTCATTTCAGTGTCCCTAGGAGGTGACAGGCCCTCACAATCAGGTAATAGAGAATAGCCTCTATTTCACTGTCCATAGGAGTTGACCGGCCCTCACACTCGGGAAATAGAGAATAGCCTCCATTTCAGTATACCTAGGAGGTGGCAGACCCTCACACTCGGGGAATAGAGAATAGCCTCCATTTTAGTGTACCTTGGAGGTGACAGGTCCTCACACTCAATGAATGGAGGTTAACCTCAATTTCTGTGTTCCTTGGAGGTTTGGGGTGACATGCCCTCTCACTCAGGGAATAGAGAATAGCCTCCATTTCAGTGTACCTAGGAAATGAAAGACCCTCACACTAGGGGAATAGAGAATAGCCTCCACTTCAGTGAACCTCGGAGGTGACAGGCCCTCACACTCAAGGAATAGAAAATAGCCTCCATTTCTGTGTACCTAGGAGGTGACAGGCCCTCACAATCAGGAAATAGATATTAGCCTCCATTTCAGTGTACATAGGAAGTGACAGGTCCTCACACTCGGGAAATAGAGATTAACCTCTATTTCAGTGTACCTCGGAGGTGACAGGCCCTCATGCTCAAGGCACAGAGAATAGCCTCCATTTCACTGTACGTTGGAGGTGACAGGTCCTCACATTTAGGAAATAGAGATTAGCCTCCATTTCAGTGTACCTAGGAGGTGACAGACCCTCACACTCTAAGAAGAGAGAGTTGCCTCCATTTCAGTGTATCTCGGAGGTGACAGGTCCTCACACTCAAGGATTAGAGAATAGCCTCCCTCTCAATGTACCTTGGAGGTGGCAGGCCCTCCCACTTAAGGAATAGAGATTAGCCTCAAGTTCAGTGTACCTAGGAGGTGACAGGCCCTCACACTCCGAAAATAGCCTCCATTTCACTGTACGTAGGAGGTGACAGACCCTCACACTCAAGGAATAGAGGTTAACCTCTATTTCAGTATTCCTAGGAGGCTTGGCATGACAGGCCCTCATACTCAGGGTATAGAGAATAGCCTCTATTTCGGTGTACCTAGGAGGTGACAGACCCTCACACTCAGGGAATAGAGAACTGTCTCCATTTCAGTGTACCTCGTCGGTGACCGGTCCTCACACTCAGGAAATAGAGATTAGCCTCCATTTTAGTGTACGTAGGAGGTGACAGACCCTCACAATCAGGTAATAGAGAATAGCCTCCATTTCACTGTCCATAGGAGTTGACCGGCCCTCACACTCAGGAAATAGAGAATAGCCTCCATTTCAGTATACCTAGGAGGTGGCAGACCCTCACACTCGGGGAATAGAGAATAGCCTCCATTTTAGTGTACCTCGGAGGTGACAGGTCCTCACACTCAAGGAATGGAGGTTAACCTCAATTTCTGTGTTCCTTGGAGGTTTGGGGTGACAGGTCCGCACAGTCAATCAGTAGAGAATAGCCTCCATTTCACTGTACGTAGGAGGTGACAGACCCTCACACTCAGGGAATAGAGGTTAACCTCCATTTCAGTGTTTCTAGGAGGCTTGATGTGACAGGCCCTCAGTGTATCTCGGAGGTGACAGGCCCTCAACCTCAGAGAATAGCCTCCATTCCAGTGTACCTATGATGTGGCAGGTCCTCACACTCAGGGAATAGATTACCCCTCATTTCAGTGTCCCTAGGAGGTGACAGGCCCTCACAATCAGGTAATAGAGAATAGCCTCCATTTCACTGTCCATAGGAGTTGACCGGCCCTCACACTCGGGAAATAGAGAATAGCCTCCATTTCAGTATACCTAGGAGGTGGCAGACCCTCACACTCGGGGAATAGAGAATAGCCTCCATTTTAGTGTACCTTGGAGGTGACAGGTCCTCACACTCAAGGAATGGAGGTTAACCTCAATTTCTGTGTTCCTTGGAGGTTTGGGGTGACATGCCCTCTCACTCAGGGAATAGAGAATAGCCTCCATTTCAGTGTACCTAGGAAATGAAAGACCCTCACACTAGGGGAATAGAGAATAGCCTCCACTTCAGTGAACCTCGGAGGTGACAGGCCCTCACACTCAAGGAATAGAAAATAGCCTCCATTTCTGTGTACCTAGGAGGTGACAGGCCCTCACAATCAGGAAATAGATATTAGCCTCCATTTCAGTGTACATAGGAAGTGACAGGTCCTCACACTCGGGAAATAGAGATTAACCTCTATTTCAGTGTACCTCGGAGGTGACAGGCCCTCATGCTCAAGGCACAGAGAATAGCCTCCATTTCACTGTACGTTGGAGGTGACAGGTCCTCACATTTAGGAAATAGAGATTAGCCTCCATTTCAGTGTACCTAGGAGGTGACAGACCCTCACACTCTAAGAAGAGAGAGTTGCCTCCATTTCAGTGTATCTCGGAGGTGACAGGTCCTCACACTCAAGGATTAGAGAATAGCCTCCCTCTCAATGTACCTTGGAGGTGGCAGGCCCTCCCACTTAAGGAATAGAGATTAGCCTCAAGTTCAGTGTACCTAGGAGGTGACAGGCCCTCACACTCCGAAAATAGCCTCCATTTCACTGTACGTAGGAGGTGACAGACCCTCACACTCAAGGAATAGAGGTTAACCTCTATTTCAGTATTCCTAGGAGGCTTGGCATGACAGGCCCTCATACTCAGGGTATAGAGAATAGCCTCTATTTCGGTGTACCTAGGAGGTGACAGACCCTCACACTCAGGGAATAGAGAACTGTCTCCATTTCAGTGTACCTCGTCGGTGACCGGTCCTCACACTCAGGAAATAGAGATTAGCCTCCATTTTAGTGTACGTAGGAGGTGACAGACCCTCACACTCAGGGAATAGAGAATAGCCTCCATTTCAGTGTACCTAGGAGGTTATGGGCCCTCACGCTCAAAGAAGAGCCTCCATTTCACTGTACCTAGGAGGTGACAGACCCTCACACTCAAGGAATTGAGAATAGCCTCCATTTCAGTGTGCCTCGGAGGTGAAAGGCCCTCACACTCTCGGAATAGAGAATAGCCTCCATTTCATTGTATGTAGGAGGCGACAGACCCTCACACTCAGGGAATAGAGAATATCCTTCATTTCGGTGTACCTAGAGGTGACAGTCCCTCACACTCAGGGAATAGAGATTAGCCCCCATTTCAGTGTACCTGGGAGGTGCCAGGCCCTCAAACTCAGGGAATCGACAATAGCCTCCATTTCACTGTACGTAAGAGGTGACAGGCCCTCACACTCAGAGAATAGCCTCCATTTGACTGTACGTAGGAGGTGACAGACCCTCACACTCAAGGAATAAAGGTTAAACTCCATTTCAATGTTCCTAGGAGGCTTGGTGTGACAGGCCCTCACACTCAGGGAATAAAGATTACCTTCCGTTTCTGTGTACCTAGGAGGTGACAGACTCTCACATTCAGGGAATAGAGAATAGTCTCCATTTCAGTGTATCTGGAGGTGGCAGGTCCTCGCACTCGGGAAATAGAGATTAGCCTACATTTTAGTGTACCTAGGAGCTGACAGACCCTCACACTCGTGGAATAGAGAATAGCGTCCATTTCAGTGGACCTAGGAGGTGACAGGCCCTCACACTCAGAAAATAGCCTCCATTTCACTGTTCCTAGGAGGTGACAGACCCTCACACTCAAAGAATTGAGAATAGCCTCCATTTCAGTGTACCTCGGAGGTGAAAAGCCCTCACACTCAGGGAATAGAGAATAGCCTCCATTTCACTGTACGTAGGAGGTGACAGGCCCTCACACTCAGGGAATAGGAATATCATCCAATTCAGTGTGCCTCAGAGGTGAAAGGCCGTCACACTCTCGGAATAGAGAATAGCCTCCATTTCATTATAGGTAGGAGGTGACAGACCCTCACACTCAGGAATAGAGAATATCCTTCATTTCAGTGTACATAGAGGTGACAGGACCTCACACTCAGGGAATAGAGATTAGCCCCCATTTCAGTGTACCTGGGAGGTGCCAGGCCCTCAAACTCAGGGAATCGACAATAGCCTCCATTTGACTGTACGTAAGAGGTGACAGGCCCTCACACTCAGAGAATAGCCTCCATTTGACTGTACGTAGGAGGTGACAGACCCTCACACTCAAGGAATAAAGGTTAAACTCCATTTCAATGTTCCTAGGAGGCTTGGTGTGACAGGCCTTCACACTCAGGGGATAAAGAATAGCCTCCGTTTCTGTGTACCTAGGAGGGGACAGACTCTCACATTCAGGGAATAGAGAAGAGTCTCCATTTCAGTGTACCTCGGAGGTGACAGGTCCTAACACTCGGGAAATAGAGATTATCCTCCATTTTAGTGTACCTAGGAGGTGACAGACCCTCACACTCGGGGTATAGAGAATAGCCTCCATTTCAGTGTACCTAGGAGGTAACAGGCCCTCACACTCAGAGAATAGCCTCCATTTCACTGTACCTAGGAGGTGACAGACCCTCACACTCAAGGAATTGAGAATAGCCTCCATTTCATTGTACCTCGGAGGTGAAAGGCCCTCACACTCAGGGAATAGAGTTTAGCCCCCATTTCATTGTACGTAGGAGGTGACAGGCCCTCACACTCAGAGAATAGCCTCCATTTCACTGCCCAGAGGATGTGACAGACCCTTACACTCAAGGAATAGAGGTTAAGCTCCATTTCAGTGTTCCTAGGAGGCTTGGCGTGACAGGCCCTCAAACTCAGGAAATACAGAATAGCCCCCATTTCTGTATACCTAGGAGGTGACAGACCCTCACACTCAGAGTATAGAGAATAGCCTCTATTTGACTTTATGTAGGAGGTGACAGGCCCTCACACTCTGGGAATAGAGAATAGCCTCCATTTCGGTGTACCTATGAGGTGACAGGCCCGCACACTCAATGATTAGAGAATAGCCTCCATTTCACTGTACGTAGGAGGTGAAAGACCCTCACACTCAGGGAATAGAGGTTAACCTCCATTTCAGTGTTTCTAGGAGGCTTGACGTGACAGGCCCTCACACTCAGGGAATAGAGAATAGCTTCCATTTCGGTGTACCTATGAGGTGACAGACCCTCACACTCAGGGAATAGATTACCCCTCATTTCAGTGTCCCTAGGAGGTGACAGGCCCTCACAATCAGGTAATAGAGAATAGCCTCTATTTCACTGTACGTGCGAGGTGATAGGCCCTCACACTCGGGGAATAGAGAATATGCTCCATTTCAGTGCAGCTAGGAGGTGACAAGCCCTCACACTCAAGGAATAGAGAATAGCCTCCATTTCAGTGTACTTCGGAGGTGACAGGTCCTCACACTCGGGAAATAGAGAATAGCCTCTATTTCAGTATACCTAGGAGATGACAGGCCCTCACACTCAAGGAATGGAGGTTAACCTCAATTTCTGTGTTCCTTGGAGGTTTGGGGTGACATGCCCTCTCACTCAGGGAATAGAGAATAGCCTCCATTTCAGTGTACCTAGGAAATGAAAGACCCTCCCACTAGGGGAATAGAGAATAGCCTCCACTTCAGTGAACCTCGGAGGTGACAGGCCCTCACACTCAAGGAATAGAAAATAGCCTCCATTTCTGTGTACCTAGGAGGTGACAGGCCCTCACAATCAGGAAATAGATATTAGCCTCCATTTCAGTGTACATAGGAAGTGACAGGTCCTCACACTCGGGAAATAGAGATTAACCTCTATTTCAGTGTACCTCGGAGGTGACAGGCCCTCATGCTCAAGGCACATAGAATAGCCTCCATTTCACTGTACGTTGGAGGTGACAGGTCCTCACATTTAGGAAATAGAGATTAGCCTCCATTTCAGTGTACCTAGGAGGTGACAGACCCTCACACTCTAAGAAGAGAGAGTTGCCTCCATTTCAGTGTATCTCGGAGGTGACAGGTCCTCACACTCAAGGATTAGAGAATAGCCTCCCTCTCAATGTACCTTGGAGGTGGCAGGCCCTCCCACTTAAGGAATAGAGATTAGCCTCAAGTTCAGTGTACCTAGGAGGTGACAGGCCCTCACACTCCGAAAATAGCCTCCATTTCACTGTACGTAGGAGGTGACAGACCCTCACACTCAAGGAATAGAGGTTAACCTCTATTTCAGTATTCCTAGGAGGCTTGGCATGACAGGCCCTCATACTCAGGGTATAGAGAATAGCCTCTATTTCGGTGTACCTAGGAGGTGACAGACCCTCACACTCAGGGAATAGAGAACTGTCTCCATTTCAGTGTACCTCGTCGGTGACCGGTCCTCACACTCAGGAAATAGAGATTAGCCTCCATTTTAGTGTACGTAGGAGGTGACAGACCCTCACACTCAGGGAATAGAGAATAGCCTCCATTTCAGTGTACCTAGGAGGTTATGGGCCCTCACGCTCAAAGAAGAGCCTCCATTTCACTGTACCTAGGAGGTGACAGACCCTCACACTCAAGGAATTGAGAATAGCCTCCATTTCAGTGTGCCTCGGAGGTGAAAGGCCCTCACACTCTCGGAATAGAGAATAGCCTCTATTTCATTGTATGTAGGAGGTGACAGACCCTCACACTCAGGGAATAGAGAATATCCTTCATTTCGGTGTACCTAGAGGTGACAGTCCCTCACACTCAGGGAATAGAGATTAGCCCCCATTTCAGTGTACCTGGGAAGTGCCAGGCCCTCAAACTCAGGGAATCGACAATAGCCTCCATTTCACTGTACGTAAGAGGTGACAGGCCCTCACACTCAGAGAATAGCCTCCATTTGACTGTACGTAGGAGGTGACAGACCCTCACACTCAAGGAATAAAGGTTAAACTCCATTTCAATGTTCCTAGGAGGCTTGGTGTGACAGGCCCTCACACTCAGGGAATAAAGAATACCTTCCGTTTCTGTGTACCTAGGAGGTGACAGACTCTCACATTCAGGGAATAGAGAATAGTCTCCATTTCAGTGTATCTGGAGGTGGCAGGTCCTCGCACTCGGGAAATAGAGATTAGCCTACATTTTAGTGTACCTAGGAGCTGACAGACCCTCACACTCGTGGAATAGAGAATAGCGTCCATTTCAGTGGACCTAGGAGGTGACAGGCCCTCACACTCAGAAAATAGCCTCCATTTCACTGTTCCTAGGAGGTGACAGACCCTCACACTCAAAGAATTGAGAATAGCCTCCATTTCAGTGTACCTCGGAGGTGAAAAGCCCTCACACTCAGGGAATAGAGAATAGCCTCCATTTCACTGTACGTAGGAGGTGACAGGCCCTCACACTCAGGGAATAGGAATATCATCCAATTCAGTGTGCCTCAGAGGTGAAAGGCCGTCACACTCTCGGAATAGAGAATAGCCTCCATTTCATTATAGGTAGGAGGTGACAGACCCTCACACTCAGGAATAGAGAATATCCTTCATTTCAGTGTACATAGAGGTGACAGGACCTCACACTCAGGGAATAGAGATTAGCCCCCATTTCAGTGTACCTGGGAGGTGCCAGGCCCTCAAACTCAGGGAATCGACAATAGCCTCCATTTGACTGTACGTAAGAGGTGACAGGCCCTCACACTCAGAGAATAGCCTCCATTTGACTGTACGTAGGAGGTGACAGACCCTCACACTCAAGGAATAAAGGTTAAACTCCATTTCAATGTTCCTAGGAGGCTTGGTGTGACAGGCCTTCACACTCAGGGGATAAAGAATAGCCTCCGTTTCTGTGTACCTAGGAGGGGACAGACTCTCACATTCAGGGAATAGAGAAGAGTCTCCATTTCAGTGTACCTCGGAGGTGACAGGTCCTAACACTCGGGAAATAGAGATTATCCTCCATTTTAGTGTACCTAGGAGGTGACAGACCCTCACACTCGGGGTATAGAGAATAGCCTCCATTTCAGTGTACCTAGGAGGTAACAGGCCCTCACACTCAGAGAATAGCCTCCATTTCACTGTACCTAGGAGGTGACAGACCCTCACACTCAAGGAATTGAGAATAGCCTCCATTTCATTGTACCTCGGAGGTGAAAGGCCCTCACACTCAGGGAATAGAGTTTAGCCCCCATTTCATTGTACGTAGGAGGTGACAGGCCCTCACACTCAGAGAATAGCCTCCATTTCACTGCCCAGAGGATGTGACAGACCCTTACACTCAAGGAATAGAGGTTAAGCTCCATTTCAGTGTTCCTAGGAGGCTTGGCGTGACAAGCCCTCAAACTCAGGAAATACAGAATAGCCCCCATTTCTGTATACCTAGGAGGTGACAGACCCTCACACTCAGAGTATAGAGAATAGCCTCTATTTGACTTTATGTAGGAGGTGACAGGCCCTCACACTCTGGGAATAGAGAATAGCCTCCATTTCGGTGTACCTATGAGGTGACAGGCCCGCACACTCAATGATTAGAGAATAGCTTCCATTTCACTGTACGTAGGAGGTGAAAGACCCTCACACTCAGGGAATAGAGGTTAACCTCCATTTCAGTGTTTCTAGGAGGCTTGACGTGACAGGCCCTCACACTCAGGGAATAGAGAATAGCTTCCATTTCTGTGTACCTATGAGGTGACAGACCCTCACACTCAGGGAATAGATTACCCCTCATTTCAGTGTCCCTAGGAGGTGACAGGCCCTCACAATCAGGTAATAGAGAATAGCCTCTATTTCACTGTACGTACGAGGTGATAGGCCCTCACACTCGGGGAATAGAGAATATGCTCCATTTCAGTGCAGCTAGGAGGTGACAAGCCCTCACACTCAAGGAATAGAGAATAGCCTCCATTTCAGTGTACTTCGGAGGTGACAGGTCCTCACACTCGGGAAATAGAGAATAGCCTCCATTTCAGTATACCTAGGAGGTGACAGGCCCTCACACTCAAGGAATGGAGGTTAACCTCAATTTCTGTGTTCCTTGGAGGTTTGGGGTGACATGCCCTCTCACTCAGGGAATAGAGAATAGCCTCCATTTCAGTGTACCTAGTAGATAAAAGACCCTCACACTAGGGGAATAGAGAATAGCCTCCATTTCAGTGTACCTCAGAGGTGACAGGCCCTCACACTCAAGGAATAGAAAATAGCCTCCATTTCGGTGGACCTAGGAGGTGACAGGCCCTCACACTCAGGAAATAGATATTAGCCTCCATTTCAGTGTCCATAGGAAGTGACAGGTCCTCACACTCGGGAAATAGAGATTAACCTCTATTTCAGTGTACCTCGGAGGTGACAGGCCCTCACACTCAAGGCACAGAGAATAGCCTCCATCTCACTGTACGTTGGAGGTGACAGGTCCTCACATTTAGGAAATAGAGAGTAGCCTCCATTTCAGTGTACCTAGGAGGTGACAGACCCTCACACTTTGGGAATAGAGAGTTGCCTCCATTTCAGTGTACCTCGGAGGTGACAGGGCCTCACACTCAAGGATTAGAGAATAGCCTCCATTACAATGTACCTCGGAGGTGGCAGGCCCTCCCACTTAAGGAATAGAGATTAGCCTCCATTTCAGTGTATCTAGGAGGTGACAAGCCCTCACACTCCGAGAATAGCCTCCATTTCACTATACGTAGGAGTTGACAGACTCTCACACTCAAGGAATAGAGGTTAACCTCAATTTCAGTATTCCTAGGAGGCTTGGCATGACAGGCCCTCATGCTCAGGGAATAGAGAATAGCCTCCATTTCGGTTTACCTAGGAGGTGACAGACCCTCACACTCAGGGAATAGAGAATAGTCTCTATTTCAGTGTACCTCGGAGGTGACAGGTCCTCACACTCGGGAATTATAGATTAGCCTTCATTTTAGTGTACGTAGGAGGTGACAGACCCTCACACTCGGAGAATAGAGAATTGCCTCCATTTCAGTGTACCTAGGAGGTGATAGGTCCTTACACTTACGGAATAGAGAAAAGCCTCCTTTTCGGTGTACCTAGGAGGTGACAGACCCTCACACTGAAGGAATAGAGAATAGCCTCCATTTCAGTGTACCTCGGAGGTGAAAGGCCCTCACACTCAGGGAATAGAGAATAGCCTCCATTTAACTGTACGTAGGAGGTGACAGACCCTCACACTCAGGGAATAGAGAATATCCTTCATTTCGGTGTACCTAGAGGTGACAGGCCCTCACACTCAGGGAATAGAGATTAGCCCCCATTTCAGTGTACCTGGGAGGTGCCAGGCCCTCAAACTCAGGGAATCGACAATAGCCTCCATTTGACTGTACGTAAGAGGTGACAGGCCCTCACACTCAGAGAATAGCCTCCATTTGACTGTACGTAGGAGGTGACAGACCCTCACACTCAAGGAATAAAAGTTAAACTCCATTTCAATGTTCCTAGGAGGCTTGGTGTGACAGGCCCTCACACTCAGGGAATAAAGAATACCTTCCGTTTCTGTGTACCTAGGAGGTGACAGACTCTCACATTCAGGGAATAGGGAATAGTCTCCATTTCAGTGTATCTGGAGGTGGCAGGTCCTCGCACTCGGGAAATAGAGATTAGCCTACATTTTAGTGTACCTAGGAGCTGACAGACCCTCACACTCGTGGAATAGAGAATAGCGTCCATTTCAGTGGACCTAGGAGGTGACAGGCCCTCACACTCAGAAAATAGCCTCCATTTCACTGTTCCTAGGAGGTGACAGACCCTCACACTCAAAGAATTGAGAATAGCCTCCATTTCAGTGTACCTCGGAGGTGAAAAGCCCTCACACTCAGGGAATAGAGAATAGCCTCCATTTCACTGTACGTAGGAGGTGACAGGCCCTCACACTCAGGGAATAGGAATATCATCCAATTCAGTGTGCCTCAGAGGTGAAAGGCCGTCACACTCTCGGAATAGAGAATAGCCTCCATTTCATTATAGGTAGGAGGTGACAGACCCTCACACTCAGGAATAGAGAATATCCTTCATTTCAGTGTACATAGAGGTGACAGGACCTCACACTCAGGGAATAGAGATTAGCCCCCATTTCAGTGTACCTGGGAGGTGCCAGGCCCTCAAACTCAGGGAATCGACAATAGCCTCCATTTGACTGTACGTAAGAGGTGACAGGCCCTCACACTCAGAGAATAGCCTCCATTTGACTGTACGTAGGAGGTGACAGACCCTCACACTCAAGGAATAAAGTTTAAACTCCATTTCAATGTTCCTAGGAGGCTTGGTGTGACAGGCCTTCACACTCAGGGGATAAAGAATAGCCTCAGTTTCTGTGTACCTAGGAGGGGACAGACTCTCACATTCAGGGAATAGAGAATAGTCTCCATTTCAGTGTACCTCGGAGGTGACAGGTCCTAACACTCGGGAAATAGAGATTATCCTCCATTTTAGTGTACCTAGGAGGTGACAGACCCTCACACTCGGGGTATAGAGAATAGCCTCCATTTCAGTGTACCTAGGAGGTAACAGGCCCTCACACTCAGAGAATAGCCTCCATTTCACTGTACCTAGGAGGTGACAGACCCTCACACTCAAGGAATTGAGAATAGCCTCCATTTCATTGTACCTCGGAGGTGAAAGGCCCTCACACTCAGGGAATAGAGTTTAGCCCCCATTTCATTGTACGTAGGAGGTGACAGGCCCTCACACTCAGAGAATAGCCTCCATTTCACTGCCCAGAGGATGTGACAGACCCTTACACTCAAGGAATAGAGGTTAAGCTCCATTTCAGTGTTCCTAGGAGGCTTGGCGTGACAGGCCCTCAAACTCAGGAAATACAGAATAGCCCCCATTTCTGTATACCTAGGAGGTGACAGACCCTCACACTCAGAGTATAGAGAATAGCCTCTATTTGACTTTATGTAGGAGGTGACAGGCCCTCACACTCTGGGAATAGAGAATAGCCTCCATTTCGGTGTACCTATGAGGTGACAGGCCCGCACACTCAATGATTAGAGAATAGCCTCCATTTCCCTGTACGTAGGAGGTGAAAGACCCTCACACTCAGGGAATAGAGGTTAACCTCCATTTCAGTGTTTCTAGGAGGCTTGACGTGACAGGCCCTCACACTCAGGGAATAGAGAATAGCTTCCATTTCGGTGTACCTATGAGGTGACAGACCCTCACACTCAGGGAATAGATTACCCCTCATTTCAGTGTCCCTAGGAGGTGACAGGCCCTCACAATCAGGTAATAGAGAATAGCCTCTATTTCACTGTACGTACGAGGTGATAGGCCCTCACACTCGGGGAATAGAGAATATGCTCCATTTCAGTGCAGCTAGGAGGTGACAAGCCCTCACACTCAAGGAATAGAGAATAGCCTCCATTTCAGTGTACTTCGGAGGTGACAGGTCCTCACACTCGGGAAATAGAGAATAGCCTCCATTTCAGTATACCTAGGAGGTGACAGGCCCTCACACTCAAGGAATGGAGGTTAACCTCAATTTCTGTGTTCCTTGGAGGTTTGGGGTGACATGCCCTCTCACTCAGGGAATAGAGAATAGCCTCCATTTCAGTGTACCTAGTAGATAAAAGACCCTCACACTAGGGGAATAGAGAATAGCCTCCATTTCAGTGTACCTCAGAGGTGACAGGCCCTCACACTCAAGGAATAGAAAATAGCCTCCATTTCGGTGGACCTAGGAGGTGACAGGCCCTCACACTCAGGAAATAGATATTAGCCTCCATTTCAGTGTCCATAGGAAGTGACAGGTCCTCACACTCGGGAAATAGAGATTAACCTCTATTTCAGTGTACCTCGGAGGTGACAGGCCCTCACACTCAAGGCACAGAGAATAGCCTCCATCTCACTGTACGTTGGAGGTGACAGGTCCTCACATTTAGGAAATAGAGAGTAGCCTCCATTTCAGTGTACCTAGGAGGTGACAGACCCTCACACTTTGGGAATAGAGAGTTGCCTCCATTTCAGTGTACCTCGGAGGTGACAGGGCCTCACACTCAAGGATTAGAGAATAGCCTCCATTACAATGTACCTCGGAGGTGGCAGGCCCTCCCACTTAAGGAATAGAGATTAGCCTCCATTTCAGTGTATCTAGGAGGTGACAAGCCCTCACACTCCGAGAATAGCCTCCATTTCACTATACGTAGGAGTTGACAGACTCTCACACTCAAGGAATAGAGGTTAACCTCAATTTCAGTATTCCTAGGAGGCTTGGCATGACAGGCCCTCATGCTCAGGGAATAGAGAATAGCCTCCATTTCGGTTTACCTAGGAGGTGACAGACCCTCACACTCAGGGAATAGAGAATAGTCTCTATTTCAGTGTACCTCGGAGGTGACAGGTCCTCACACTCGGGAATTATAGATTAGCCTTCATTTTAGTGTACGTAGGAGGTGACAGACCCTCACACTCGGAGAATAGAGAATTGCCTCCATTTCAGTGTACCTAGGAGGTGATAGGTCCTTACACTTACGGAATAGAGAAAAGCCTCCTTTTCGGTGTACCTAGGAGGTGACAGACCCTCACACTGAAGGAATAGAGAATAGCCTCCATTTCAGTGTACCTCGGAGGTGAAAGGCCCTCACACTCAGGGAATAGAGAATAGCCTCCATTTAACTGTACGTAGGAGGTGACAGACCCTCACACTCAGGGAATAGAGAATATCCTTCATTTCGGTGTACCTAGAGGTGACAGGCCCTCACACTCAGGGAATAGAGATTAGCCCCCATTTCAGTGTACCTGGGAGGTGACAGACCTTCACACTCAGGGAATAGAGAATATCCTTCACTTCAGTGGAGCTAGAGGTGACAGGCCCTCACACTCAGGGAATAGAGATTAGCCCCCATTTCAGTGTACCTGGGAGGTGACAGGCCCTCACACTCAGGGAATCAGCAATAGCCTCCACTTCACTGTGCGTAAGAGGTGACAGGCCCACACACTCAGAGAATAGCCTCCATTTGACTGTACGTAGGAGGTGACAGACCCTCACTCTCAGGGAATAGAGGTTAAACTCCATTTCAATGTTCCTAGTAGGCTTGGTGTGACAGGCCCTCACACTCAGCGAATAAAGAATAGCCTCAGTTTCTGTGTACCTAGGAGGTGACAGACTTTCCCATTCAGGGAATAAAGAATAGCCTCCATTTCAGTGTACCTCGGAGGTGACAGGTCCTCACACTCGGGAAATAGAGATTTGCCTCTATTTTAGTGTACCTAGGAGGTGACAGACCCTCACACTCGGGGAATAGAGAATAGCCTCTATTTCAGTGTACCTAGGAGGTGATAGGTCCTTACACTCAGGGAATAGAGAATAGCCTCTATTTCCATGTACCTAGGAGGTGACAGGCAACATACTCCGAGAATAGCCTCCATCTCACTTTACCTAGGAGGTGAAAGACTCTCACACTCAGGGAATAGAGAATAGCTTCCATTTCAGTGTACCTCAGAGGTGACAGGGCCTCATGCTCAAGGAATAGAGGTTAACCTCCATTTCCGTGTACCTCGGAGGTGACAGGTCCTCACACTCAGGAAATAGGAATTAGCCTCCATTTTAGTGTACCTAGGAGGTGACAGGTCCTCACACTCAGAGAATAGCCTCCATTTCACTATATGTAGGAGGTGACAGACCCTCACACTCGGGGAATAGAGAATAGCTTCCATTTCAGTGTACCTTAGAGATGACAGGCCCTCACACTCAAGGAATAGAGAACAGCCTCCATTCACTGTACGTGGGAGGTGACAGACCCTCACACTCGGGAAATAGAGATTAGCCTCCCTTTCATGGTACCTCGGATGAGACAGGCCCTCACACTCAGGGAATAGAGAATAGCCTCCATTTCACTGTATGTAGGTGATGACAGGTCCTCACACTCAGGAAATAGAGATTAGCTTCCATTTCAGTGTACCTAGGAGGTGACAGGCCCTCACACTCAGAGAATAGCCTCCATTTCACTATTTGTAGGAGGTGACAGACCCTCACACTCGGGGAATAGAGAATAGCTTCCATTTCAGTGTACCTTAGAGGTGACAGGCCCTCAGACTCAAGGAATAGAGAATAGCCTCCATTCACTGTACGTGGGAGGTGACAGACCCTCACACTCGGGAAATAGAGATTAGCCTCCCTTTCTTGGTACCTCGGATGAGACAGGCCCTCACACTCAGGGAATAGAGAATAGCCACCATTTCATTGAACCTAGCAGGTGACAGACCCTCATACTCGGGGAATAGAGAATAGCCTCCATTTCACTTTACGTAGGAGGTGACAGACCCTCACACTCAGGGAATAGAGGTTAGCCTCCATTTCAGTTTTCCTAGGAGGCTTGGCGTGACAGGCCCTCACACTCAGGGAATAGAGTGAGCCTTCTTTAGCCTTTGTGTAATCACACATTCATCAGGGTGTCGGGTCTCTGATTGCACGGTGGTGGCGCCCCATGTAGGTGCGAACGGAAACATGACGCCCTTGATGAATGTGTGACTACAGGCTGACTGACACTTTCAGAGGAGTAAAAATCTAGTCCTGAAGAACACCCTGCACCCTACAGCTGTTACACATTAGGGCTGAAAGATGTCGACTCATATGTGGGGTGTAGGATCAATATCTCCATAGACCCTCCCTTTTACTATATTTGTAATCATACCAGCAATGCCACCAATAAAGTTGTGCCTACGTGTTCCAAGGTATTTTAATATTAAAACCCCGGCAGGATAATATCCTAAGAGCTCCCTGGAATATAGATGAGCCCATCCTGGTTTTTAGAGGCCAGGATTAAGCCCAGTGATGGGGCATGACACCAGTAGGGTGTTTGAAGGACTAACAAACATCACAAAGGTCTTGTCAGCTTGTTAAGGGTCGAGCGTCACATTTCCTGTCAATAATCTCAGTGTGGTGCCTGGTTAATAAAGATATATAAAATACCTTTAGGTGTAGTTACAGTTAGTCTGACAGGAGGAAGTAACCTATGTTTTTCCTCTCATCCCCTCCTTAGCACCGGATTGACCTTCTGGTCTCCTTGTGCTATCAAATTTTGGATATTCTGTGAATGCGCCCAGGAAGTGGTCAGTTATGAAAGGCCTGAGAGTGCAGCAGGCCACATGAATTGAGAGTCAGCTGGGCTGTCAGCTTGCAACTACAGGCGCCTAGAAGCCTGGGCCTTTAGAACATAGCACTACTGTAGAGACTTGAGAGACTGTGGCTTTGCACTCCCCAGGATGTAACAGTGGGCAAGCCACCCACTTGTTAGACTTGAGAGACTGTGGCTTTGCACTCCCCAGCATGGCACAGTGGGCAACCCACCCACTGAAGTGACTTGAGAGACTGTGGCTTTGCACTCCCCAGGATACATCAATGGGCATGGAGCCCCGTCGTGGATCTGGCTTCGCATTCATCTGGCTGAGGTGCCCCCCCTTCCCTTTCCCCCTGAGGTGCCTGTAGTGTTTCTATCTGATGCCCCGGCAGTGTTCTCTCGGATTTTGGTCAGGTATCTATTGTGGGCGTCGCCCATGCATTTTTGGACTGTTGGTGCACGGACATTGTTGTGTACATATCTCACTACTTCTTGTATTGTACATTTATTTTTGACAGATTTCGTGATATATATATCCGTATATTTTTTAATGAGTAGTATATTGGCACAATACAAAAGGGCCGTATTTATACTTTTTTTGCGCCGCATTTGCGTAGTTTTTTGACGCAAAAACGGCGCAAACTTGCAAAATGCCATTGTATTTTGCAGGTTTGCGCCGTTTTGCGCCAAAAAGCGGCGCAAATGCGGCGCTAAAAAAAGTATAAATACGGGCCAAAGTTTGACCACTATTCGCTTTGTCTTTGCATTCTTCCGGGGGGATTGTGGGTTGTTACTGTGATTTTTGTGAATGCATTGGTGTGTATGTTGCAATATGCGAGGGTGGGGGTGTTTGGTGGGTGTCCCCGTAACTTTTGCCTCCCCCGTGTCGTAGGCGCTGTACTCACCGGTATGTTCTGCGCCTACGTCGCTGTTGGTCGTAGATGAGCAGGAATGCAAGGGTAGGGAGTATTTGTAGTTCCGGATCCATGGTGTCCTCGTTCCTCGTGGGATGTGTTGAGGTGAGCGTTTTCCCATAGCAAAAGCTGTTTCCGCCGTGTTTTTATCCACGGTGAATCCGCCCCGGAAAAGGTGGCGGATTGGTGTGTTGTGATAGTGTGGGCGGTACATTGTCTTCCGCCTGTCTGTTGGCGGTGACCGCTGCGCTGTTTGTCTGTACCGCCGTGGCGGTCGGTGTGTTAAAGTGGCTGTCTTAGTTGGCGGTTTCCGCCCGCGTCGTAATTCCCTTTTTTTGTCCGCCGGCCTGTTTGCGGTATTACCGCAGCTTTAACACCGTCCACCAGGGTTGTAATGACCACCTATGTCTTTTCAATTTCTGCATTTCCAGCTCTAGCCCTTTTACCGGCTACAGGTTTTTCACCTAATCCACCCAGTCCAGGTGTTGTACCGCTACCGAAATTACAATTTGCCACTATTAATAATCCTATAAATCTATCTTCTGCGGAGCATACTAATAGCCATGCCCTAGATGATACTCTCCACAATTCAACCTGCTCCACTGCCCAAGCGATAGCAAAATTCCTGTCCTGGAACGTGGCTGGTATCAATGGTAAACTTGCTGACACTGAATGGGGGGCATATGTTGAAAACTTCAATATCTGTATGTTCCAGGAAACTTGGGCAACACATTGCACGTATAGACAGGGGTTTTGTTCCTTCTTTAAACCAGCTAAGTCTTCTTCAGCAGGTAGGGCAGCAGGGGGTTTATGCACTTAGGTAAAATCGACAGAGGTGGGAGGAATCAAGGAGATATATGTAGACTCCCCGGACATTTTGGCCATTGCTATCCAACCAATCTCAGGCTCCCCTGTCCTATGTATAAATATCTACAGTAGGCCAGGTCCTTCCAACCATCGCTCAACTACTATTGAGCTATTGAATACCTTAATCCCGGACCTCTGTTTAAAATATTACATCATAATAGCAGGGGATTTTAATGTCCAACTCAAACTCAACACAGACCTCATAGAGGTTATGCAGCTTGAAGACAGCATATGGAATATCCCCTCCTATCCCATACAGCAAACTTTATATAAAACTTGTATTAGGGCCACGCAGATAATAGATTTTATGATGCTTCATGGTCTCCGTCTTGGTTACGGTCGCTTCCCAGCTGACACCCCTGCCAGACCAACTTTTTTAGGGGCTTATACAGCAACACACTGGATTACATTTTCCTTGACTTAAGAGTTTGGCATCACATATTAGACGTGGAAGTGGGTAATCCGTTTACCAGTGATCACGCCCCTCTGCAGATCACGTACAAGAGATCTCTTTTAGCAGGAGCTGTATTTTCTTCTGCTCCTTCTGGTGGCATGAAGTTGTCTAGTAATAGGCGTACGGTAAGATGGGACTCCTTCCAGAGATCTAATAAGCTTCGAGATAAACTGTGTGCATTACCTTCTACTCACCAGTTATTCGATGACCGCTTTACATTTGCCCCACTTGAAGTCACGTCTCTACATTTGGACCTCTTCGCAATCTTGAAAGAGCTGTTTTCCAAATGCGTTAGGCCATCAACCAACTTTTGTGCCCAACCCAGCAGCAAATGGTTTAACAAGAGGTGTAGAGAGGCTAAAAACATCTTGATAAAGGTGCTAAGGACAAAGGATAGATTAGGAATTACCAATGCTAGGCGCCATTATGTATCAACATGCAAAAAGAGCAAACTTGAGTACGAAGAGGGGCTCTGGAGCGAATTATCTGAGGCAGCTAAGGTCCACGACTCTAAACGGTTCTGGCTTCTGGTCTCTCGTAGCGACCAGAATCGAGCACCCAACCTAGAGTCACATATTACCCCTGATGCCTGGCTTTCCCATTTCAAGGAACTTTATGGCTCCTCACTGGATTGCAATGCACCAAGTTCTGGAGAGATGATAGCATCTCACTCGCCTATGTCTCCCCTGCCTCCCTTCACGTTAAAAGAAACTGTGCTGGCCATCACTGCCCAAAAAGCAGGGAAGGCCCCAGGGTCGGATGGGATCCCCTCAGACATGTTTAAAGCGGACCAGAACAACTGGAGTCCGTACATCAATAGGCTCTCCAATGCTATTCTGACCACTAGATCCTATCCCGACTCATGGAAAGAGGCAATTATCGTGCCCATTTACAAGAAAGGAGAGAGAAATTCCCCGGGATACTACAGACCCATTAGTCTCCTTGATAAACTTCAAAAAATATTTTGCCATCAACTGTTGAGCAGGTTGAGGAAATGGATAGTGGAAAACCAAATCTTAAGCCACCTCCAAACGGGTTTTAGGGAAAAAGTCAGCACAATAGACCAAATTTTCCGTTTTATTTCCATCAAATGGAAAATTGTTGACGTGGATTTAGGCCACCTATTTGTAGCATTTGTCGATTTAAAATCAGCTTTTGATCTAGTACCCTGCTACAAATTGTGGGAGGTGTTGAACAAACTGGGAGTTCCTTGTTCTATCCTAAATATTATTAGAGATCTCTACACTGGCAATTATGCCAGAATTAGATGGGGTCCGCGAGGTGAACTAACTGAAGAGTTTCCCACTGCCCGCGGCTTGAGACAAGGTTGTGTACTCGCCCCCACATTATTCCTCTTATTCATTAATGCATGCATCCCCTGTCTTATAGAGTGTTCCAACGACGCCCTTAAAATAGGAGGGCAGAAGATTCCTTGCCTCCTATTTGCTGATGACATCTTGTTGATACCCCAAACAGCTACAGGCCTTTCAACCCTGCTCTCGAGGTTTATGGATTTTTTGTAATGACCATGGCCTGAAAATTAACCGATTAAAAACTAAATGCATGGTGTTCGGGGACAAAAAAGGCAGGATGAGGCGACCCATCTATCTAGAGGGTGCTACACTGGAAAGAGTCGGTGATTTTGACTATTTAGGTCTGAAATGAGAAGATACACATAAATTACACTCCCATCTTCAGACAGCAACCTTGCGCTTGAAACAACGGGCGAGTGGCATTGTAAGATTTGCAGCTAGATCCCCTAGTTTTGCCATGACGCCCGCCATAGAAATATATAAATCGCAAGCAAGGGGGGGGGCTCTATATGGAGCTGAATTGTGGGGTCATTGCAATCTAGATGATCTGGCAAGGGCGGAAAACTCTTTTCTAAAGATGCTGCTAAGAGTTCCCTCCAGCACCCCAACACTTCCTATTCGAATGGATCTAAATTTGCCTTCAACCAGATCGCCGGTCTTAGGCCTCAGTTGTTTTGGATTCGCCTATGGTCACTAGATTCTCTCATTCCTTATAGATGCGGGCTAACTAACCTGATGGATACCAACACTAGTTCAAAAATTAAGTGGTGTGCGTATGTGGAATGGACCTTCGTATCACTTGGCTTGGGGACATACTGGAAGGATCCGTTATCTATTCCAAAAAATGCAACACAGATTCTGAAGGATGCATTTTAGCTTAATGCTCAATTTACACAATTGACTGCAGTCTCATCATCATCCATGACTGGCAGTTTTTTACAAATCAAATGCCATTATCAATTTGAGCGATACATGGATACATTACTTTCCCCACATGCATTGTATATCAGATTTAGGAAAGGCTCTCTTCCTTTGCGCACCCTAATTTACAAATGGTCCAATACAAACTGTAGCTCTAAGATGTGCCCGATGGGTTGCACCAGGGAAGAATCCATAACCCACGTCCTCTTTCAATGTTTTGCATACCATAAACAGAGGGCTTCTTGGATTATTCCATTATGTAGAAAAATGGGTTTTAGGAATTGCTCTGAGAGTTTTTATGTCTGATATATCTGTTTTCCGTGGCTTGCTGTTTGGCAAACTTTTTAGAATCTATTTGGCATTGCAGACTGAATATGTTAAAAAAACAGGGAAAAATCCAACAACAGTTGATGGGAGTGGTCATTGATGAACTTACTTGTGAATTTTAATGTATGCATACACCAACTTTCCACCGTCTAACGAATTCTCCAGGTTTTTATATTCTTATATGTCTTAAATGGAAACGTTTTTTATTCTTATCTTATTCATTGTTTTTAGTTAGGTATGTACTTGATCTACGATATTTATCATGAAAAACTTTGCATTTTTGCACGATCTTATAACATGGTACTAATTTTCATATGGAGAATGTTTTATGTTCGAGGATTTTTACATACAGTTCAATGTTTTATATTTGAGGATTTTTACATACAGCCTGTTTTTTTGCAAAATTGTGAACTTGTGGTGTGCTTTTATGGTATTTATTTTTACCGAAATAAAGCTAACTTGAGTAGAAAAGAGTCGATATGTAAAGACACGCAGAATGTAATAGCATATAAATCGGTGAAAAATGCACATGTAAAACCATATATGCCTTGTGTGCTCTCCATTGTTTCTTATGTTTATGAAAACAATAATATCTTTAAAAAAAAAAAAATGTGGGTGGCACAACCGGTCCTGCAGGCCCACTAGTAGCATTTGATTTACAGGCCCTGGCACCTCTAGTGCACTTTACTAGGGACTTACTAGTAAATCAAATATGCCAATCATGGATAAACCAATCAACAATACAATTTACACAGAGAGCATATGCACTTTACCACTGGTTAGCAGTGGGAAAGTGCTCAGAGTTCAAAAGCCAACAGCAACAGGTCAGAAAAAATAGGAGGCAGGAAGCAAAAAGATTGGGGATGACCCTGCATAAGCAAAAAAAAAGTCCAGCAATGGCTCTGCAGGAAGACCTCCCAGGATGTGTGAAGGAGCTGGATCTGAGCTTCAAACTACCAGCGGCAAGAAGCCCAGGCCTTCTGACTATGGCACTGCACGAAGACCTCCCAGGATGTGTGAAGGGGCTGGCTCTGAGGTTTCGAACTACCAGCGTCTAGAGGCCCAGGCCTTCTGACTATGGCACTGCAGGAAGACCTCCCAGGATGTGTGAAGGAGCTGGATCTGAGGCTTCGAACTACCAGCGACTAGAAGCCCAGGCCTTCTGACTATGGCACTGCAGGAAGACCTCCCAGGATGTGTGAAGGAGCTGGCTCTGAGCTTCAAACTACCAGCGTCTAGACGCCCAGGCCTTCTGACTATGGCACTGCAGGAAGACCTCCCAGGATGTGTGAAGGAGCTGGATCTGAGCTTCAAACTACCAGCGGCAAGAAGCCCAGGCCTTCTGACTATGGCACTGCAAGAAGACCTCCCAGGATGTGTGAAGGAGCTGGCTCTGAGCTTCAAACTACCAGCGGCTAGAAGCCCAGGCCTTCTGACTATGGCAGCGAGACCTCTGAGGGCTTGTCAAGGAGCTGAGAAGTGAGATTTAAAATTAGAAGCTCGGACTTTCAGAAGATGGCACTGCCGGAAGAACTCCAGGACACGTGAAGAGTCCGGGCTGTCAGCTTCATCCTACCAGCTGCTAGAAGCCCAGGCGTTCTGACTATGGCACTGCAGGAAGACTTCCCAGGATGTGTGAAGGGGCTGTCTCTGCACTTCAAACTACCAGCGGCTAGAAGCCCAGGCCGTCTGACTATGGCACTGCAGGAAGACCTCCCAGGATGTGTGAAGGGGCTGGGCTGTCAGCTTCAAACTACGGGCGACTAGAAGCCCAAGCCTTCAGAATATAGCACCGCAGAGAGACCCAGGGCGTGGGAGGGAGCTGGGCTGTCAATTCGAAACTACAGGCAGTTAAAAGCTCCGGCCTTCTGACTATGGCACTGCAGGAAGACCTGTCAGGATGTGTGAAGGGGCTGGCTCTGAGCTTCAAACTACCAGCGGCTAGAAGCCCAGGCCTTCTGACTATGGCACTGCAGGAAGACCTCCCAGAATGTGTGAAGGGGCTGGCTCTGAGCTTCAAACTACCAGCGGCTAGAAGCCCAGGCCTTCTGACTATGGCACTGCAGGAAGACCTCCCAGGATGTGTGAAGGAGTTGGCTCTGAGCTTCAAACTGCCAGCGGCTAGAAGCCCAGGCCTTCTGACTATGGCACTGCAGGAAGACCTCCCAGGATGTATGAAGGAGTTGGCTCTGAGCTTCAAACTGCCAGCGGCTAGAAGCCCAGGCCTTCTGACTATGGCAGCGAGGCCCCCGGCCTGAAGGAGCGGAGGTACTGTGGTGTGACAGGACCGTGCAGGACTACAGAAAATGGCGGTGACATTCTTAAAACACTGACAGCGACAATAGGATGAGGACACGCAGCTCAGATTTCCAGAATTTATTGTGTTGTGGTGGACATGACATAATGACATATCTAAGTGCACTGCAGCTGCTTGACATATTGACAGACAATACTACTGCAATGTGGTATGTCAAAAGACGGGGAGGGGTGGGGTCCCATCTCGTCTGCAGAGAAGCTCTACGAAATTATTTGAAAATCATATGCATTTCTCTCACTACGGAGCTGTGCACAGCCCTCAGGGGGCCTCAGGTCCGGGCCCGTATTTCACGCACTGAGGGCAGCCATCCTTTGGTTGGGCCGTCTCACTGCAGTTGGAAGGGATGGGGGGACAAGAAACTCTCTCACACCTGAGCTTATGGTCGCAGCCACAGGTGCAGGCCAGTCTCCCGTAGTCTTCGACGTACTGGGCCCCCAAGGGGATGAGGCCGTTGTTGACCTGCCCGCATGACGGGTCAAGAAGATTATCGCAGGGGCATCCGACATACTGCTGGCAGCATCCGGCGTACGCCATCTCGCAGCTCTCAATCAGAGCCTTGCAGTAGAGCATTGTGCACCAGGGTTTCATCCTTGCAGCGCTGGCCAGTGGCAGGAGGCTGGGCTGCCAGACGCAAAGCCAGGCTGCGACCACTGCTAGAACCAGGGTCTATGGGAGAAGACGAGACATGTTTAGTAGGACATAGTACAAACAACACATTAATTTAATCACCGTCAAGAATGAATGATAATGCAATGAGAACAAAAATCTATTAACTTCATAGTCAGTATCTCCACAGTCACCAGCACAACCAATAGCACCACATTTGAGGTCACCACAGCCACCACAGCATGAAGTACCAGCACAGCCTGTGTCAGGACAGATACCACAATGCCACATGTGCTGGTCAGATGGTAAAGTCCTCTGGCTGGCAATGGACATGCACCCCGGCCCTGAGAGTCCAAACTGTAGCCATGTCTGTATCCCTAATGTTGATTTTTGTTGTTACAGGTAATTACGGATCATGCGTGTGCACCATGACATAGGTCTGTCTCACATATTGCATTCTTGTGGGATTGGGAGGGGCTCTCAAAGCGCTGCTCTCATAGGGTATAGGTTACCGCCTTTGCCAGGAATTAAGCTGCACAAGAGCGGTGGTGGCAGCATACCGCATAGTGATCACTCCTGGCTGCCATGAACTTTTTACCTGTGTCACTGTAGTAAAGAGTGCAGGCTCACTCACTTAAAGTTCAGTTGCTGGGTGTTCAACTCACCCTTGGCCTTCATCGGTTTGGTGTGTAGAGCTGCGAACTGCATGTGTGATGTACATGTGCTGGGTGTATGTGTGCCGGTCAGTGGTACAGTACTGGAATCATGTGGTGCTGTGTAGCGTGTGTCTGATATTTGCTGTGCTGTGAAAGGTGCAATACACGGCAGACTATGGGTTCCATTTTGTGAGACCCAGGGCTGCATGGTGAAACATGAGGTGGTGGAGCAAGCCCTCCTACACAGATTTGTGTATTGCTGTATTCCTGTAAGCTGGTTGGGACACACTGGAGAAGGGAGAGTCAGGCTCCCTGGTACTCATCAAAGGGTGCTCTTTGATTCAGAGGAAGATCACAAAGAAGGGGCCTTCGCACATTTCGGGAAGGAGATGGGGCTTAAAGGAGAATCATAAAGAGAAGGGCTGAGGCTCCATGGTAACCTTTCGATACACATATCACTGTGGCTGGCATCTAGGTGTAAACTCCAGTTACTTCCATGGCTTGTGTTGTGGGGCTGTCAGATTTGGAGTTGCTCCTGCTGTGACATACTGCTTTCAGGAGGAAGAGAGGGAAGAGGGCTGGACACTTCAAAATAAAGCAGACCTCAACATAAACTTCAAGACTCAGACTCCAAATTTAATTTGGTGGCTGGAAATGGACCATAAGAAGGGGCGCTTGAGACTCCAAAAATTGTCTACTGTCAAGCAGCCAGTCGGGCTGTGCGTGGAGTCGAAGCTCTGCATGACTGCTAATGCGAGCAGGACTGGAGGCCAAGGACTGCTAGTCTCCCAGCTGGGTAAAAGGACATCACCCAAGGAATTCAAGACCACCTGCCCTGGAGCACCAGTGCTGGTCTGCCAAGACCAGTGTGCCCTGTGAGGAAAAGGAGAGACCTGGAGGGAGCAAAGTCCAGTAAGGGATTCTGTTGGGTGGAATCATTTGGTAAGGTGTGAGGAGATGGCTGCTGCACCCATCACGTTGTTGCCGGTGTGCAGGGAGCAGTCGACGGCCCTAGTATGCCAGAGGAGTGCCGTTGTGAAGTGAGCCTGACGTAAGTAACATAAGGTCCAACTCTATTTTGAGCAAGTTGAGTCTTCCTTTTCTCTATCTTTTGCAGAATCATCAACATGTCTGCTTTGATACAGATGTTGTCTGACCCTATCTTCCCAAGAACCCATGGAAGTGTCAAGACTCTCAGACAATGACATTGATAAGAGACCTGTTGCAACATAAGTCTGGAACAAGTACCTTGTTATCTCTATTTCAAGCTCAAAAAGATCAATAGCCAAAATAGTGTAGCCTGTATTATTGTATTTTTACCTTATTTTTTATGAGAGCTCATTTTAGACTAACATCATGATGCATATTGGTTATACCAGACATTCTTAAGGTGATGTAGCAAATTCTATCATAGATAAGGTATGGATTCTCCCTAAGAAAATTTAGATGGAAGTTATGCTACTCTATGATCTCCTAGGGTAGAGCATAGAAGAAGGTTTCAAGGTGTTAAGTTTTCTAGATGACATTTTAACTATGGTAGAAATGTTCATTTTATTCACTGTGTTCGCAACACTCACATGAACTGTTATGATATTTTGTGTGGTCATTTTAAATGTGCTAAGCAACCGAGAATGCTGAAATAAAACACTTTTAGTGTTTGTTTTCTTACTGCAGTTTGTGTGTCTGGTATTAGAGTACAAACTAGGTTTGTTTTCATTCACCATGGGGTTCCTGGATCCCTGTTTAGGGACTGTTAGCACCCCAAAAACATTGATGCCACATCAGCTGTGTATTGGCTGGGGTTCTGCAGGGCTTCAAAAACATGTCTTTCACATTCAAGCATTGGTACATTGAACTAAGTTCACTCCTGTCACCTGTGGCTGTGAAAACAAACCTTGTAGAGCTGAGCCAGAGACTCTGTTTACACAACATTGGTATCCAATGTGGTGCCTTGATGTTTTGGGGACCCTTGAGTGGTTTCTTTTTGATATGCACACACATGTGAACCAATATTATGTCATTACGGAGACGTCCTTAATAATCATAGTTACCTCCTACAGGGAATAATGAGCACCTATTGCCTTAGGTTTTTCAAGCATAACTTTTAAAATGTTATTCCCCATTCTGTGGGTTTTCTATGTCTTTGAATCCATTCCGCTTGAATCTGTTCATGCACATGGCAGGCCCTATTGTGATAGGAATTGTAAGGAAGCAGTTATTCAGCATCTCAAGCTTCAAAGTGTCCCTGATCTGGGGATGAGGGTCAGTTACTTTTGTAACAGCTGTTAAGGTGGAGTATGCCTTTGGGATGTTTTACTCAAGGGTGGAATTTGAGGCTATTGATGCTGCCTCTTGGCAGTTTCAGGTTTATAAGCCACTACCACTGCCTGCATACTATAGGTCTTACCTAGACTTAGAAATCCCTTTGACTTATCAAGAACACCAAAACTAGTTTGCTGGCCAGTTACCATACATGCACAGGAACTATGTTTATTATTGTTTTCTTTGAAAGGGGCGGGCCACGGGGGTGATGTGCACTGAGAGGGAGTGCTCAGCACTGCCCTCTCACAGCGCATGTGTGTTTGGCCGGCCGTCTCGTCAACAGTTGCCGGGCTGGAGAGAGCCTGCACAGGCTCACAGTCTGCCTGGGAACCCCCTGGCTTGGAGCTCCCAGCCAATCCTGACGCTGCTCTGAGCAGCATCAAGATTGGCGCAGGGCAGGCTGGGAGCCTGTGCCTGCAGCGAGGAGCATTGAGTGACAAAGGAGCAGCAGAGGAGGTAAGTGATTAAAATAAATAAATGTAATGTTTATTCCCTCCCTCCCCCCCTCCTGCACCTCCCCTCCATGCCGCGCCCCTTCCGTTGCCCGCGAGCCGCTACTGCCCAACTGATGAGTTTCTGCAAGTTAAGACTCCTGATAAACATTTAAATCCTCCTGTTAGGGTTTACAATTTAGAGCTACAAATTGAAGGGGATATACCATTCATTATTAAAGCAGTCTTCTAGGCACATGTATCGGATGATTATAACATTATATTAGCTGAAGATGATTGGCCTCCAGTCTTTATTAGGGAAGCGCCTTGGGGGGGGGGAGGAAGTAATAAGAGTATTTTTTCTTACATAGTTCTTGAAGACATCAGGGAAATTTACACCAGGGAATGGGCTGTAAGGCTCTGGCTTTATAAAGAAACCAAGTGGGGTGGGATAAACACTGTGTTCCACGCATTATTCCCTTACAATGAACCTAAAGCGTAAGTTCAACACCCTTTCGAGCCAGAAGCAAAGGTGGAACACAAGCAACATTGCCATATCAGGGAATAATAACACCTTGTCTGTCACCAATGAACATGCCCCTTTTTTCCGTCTCCAAACCTGATGGACCCTACAGGATAGTTTTAGACCACAGGAAATTAAACTTGCATACAGAAATATATGCAGTGACAAATACGCATAGCACAGGTTTAATGATGAACCGAGTGAAAAAAAAATACAAAACAACCCCAAACATTTTCAATGGGTTTTTCAGTCAAAATGTAGTGCCTAAAAGCCAGTATCTAGCTGCCTTTAGTTTTGACCGGGTGCAGTTCTCATTCCGACGCTTGTCTATGGGCTATAAGAACGGTCCTGGCTTATTCTTGCGGCCATCATGGAGATCTTACAACCAGATCCTGAGGCATTGTCATACGTTGATCTCTAACTCACTGATGATGATTTAAAGGTACACCTGATAGAGTGGACAGAGTTCTAACATTACTAACATCACACTGTTACAAGATTAACTTTATAAAAATCAAAGATTCTCTACCTTACGGTGACTTTTCTTAGATATGAGTTATCCAATGAGGGCAAGGGTCTGGCTTCTGATTTCCTTCAGATGTGTGCTACCTTGCAGCCTCCTGACACAGTGAAAATGTTGCAATCCCTGCTTGGTTTCCTTAACTTTGCACATACCTTCTTGCTTGGCCGTGCTGAGCGAGTGAAGCTATTGTATGACTTGATTCCTCCCGCGTTTTCAGCAAAACAGTAGATAAAGAAACACACTGATGTCTTGCGTGGTCTGCAAGCAGGCATGCTAGAGACAAAATATTTACTAGGGACAGTAAGATCAACTTAATGCTTCGAGTCATACCAAGCCAATCGGGTTATGCCTATGTGACATACAATGAGGGATAGACATTTGCTATAGCATCTCAATCTTAATTGTATTCTCCAGCTGAAGTAGTTTTGCTTCCATTGAAAATGTTCCTGTAGCAATGCAAATGGCTCTTGTGAATGGCAAGCCTCTGGTGTAGGGAAAACTCATGATTGCGTTTTTTCCCTGTATAAGTACTAGAGGTGGCCGCTAAGGCAAGCATTCCTAATGCTTCTACTCTACACCTGAAATGGGTGCATGGGACTCTTTTTTTAGTACAGTAGATGAACAGTTTCAGTATGGTCCTACTCTTTGTACACAGGCTTTTTTTCAATATGAACAGAACGTCACTTCAACTCCAGAAGCCTTACTCGTTGAGTCCTATCAGAGCATATTCTACACAGATGACTGCTCAACCAGCGGCAGAAACAAGATATAAGTACTCGACAGCCTGCACAACAGTGCAAGGTGCAGTGAAAGATGGTGAATTCTGTCCTCAGCGCACCCATACTATGGTCTCAGGTGACAGCACTGCGCAACCTACAGACCTTCATGCATTGTACTTGCATTACAGAAGGCTAATCCATCAGTTCCTACCCTCATAGTGTCTGATTCATCCTTCTGTGTGCAAGGGTACAATGTTGATTTGCAACATTGGCGCTTGAATGAATTCAAGGATTAGAAGGGAAAGCCTTGGGGGGAAGGTAGCATTTGTACAAGATAAGCTTGCATTGCTCCATGTGAGGCCCACTTTGGGCCATCAGCATGAGGTTTTTCACGCTAAAGGGAACTGATTTAGCTGCCAAAGCTGCAAATTAGACTGTCAGATTTGCAGCCTTAACCAGATCGCAGACGAAGATCGACACAGATATTTCAACAGTCATGCAACCAAGCTAGGTAGAGAGCCTCCCACAGGCTTTCCTCCTAAATATACCTACACCCTTAATTCCAACAACAATCCAGTATTTACTCTACTGGAAGTGAGAGACAGAATAATTCCTAATAGGTTGTACAGATTAGATTTAATCAGGGAAGCACATGTTGCGCTTAATGCAACCGTGGCAATGCTATGGCAAGGCGACTGGAGGTCTTGTTTGCACAAACAGAGTAGACACTATGTAAGGAAATGTGACATTTGTCAACAGATCAGACCATCTCCTGTTAAAAGAACCCTTCCAATTCTCCTCACAGTTGCCAACATCCCATTCAGGGTCATTTAATTGGACCATATTCGTCCAAACAATTCTGTTAACCGATATGAATATATATTGATAGCCACTGATTCATGTTCCCAATTCCAATTGGTCTGTCCACAGTGCAATGCAAGTGCTTCAGTGGTCATAAAGGATTTGTAGTTTGTCTGGTAGCAATGGGAGCAGTTTATTAATTTCACTCAGCCAAAGGTCCTGTGTTCGCCTGTAAGGTTTACAGGGATACAATGGCTGGGAGTTTGACTGAAAATCAGCAGCCCATTTACAGCTGAGACCAACGGGTTAGTTGGGCATGCTGACAGCATGATTAAACAAGCCTTGACAGTTAGGAAACTAAGTTCAGGTCTTATTTGGTACCATAATCTGTATGGAGTCCAGAGAGCATTAAATTACTTGAGTAGACGAGTATTGGGGGACCCAACCCGTACAAGGTTATCTTCCGAGTTACTGTGCATGTATCTGGCCTAGATAATCCCAGGAAGGTGGAGGGTGAAGAAAGGTTTGACCTGGAAAAATGTTTGAGTGTCTTACAGGGCATCCAAGATATCAGAGACAGGCTGATTATTGTGAATCATTCTGAATCCACCATCAGCGAAGAGAAGTTTGTGATCATTGCTGAAGGGTGGGTCCCTAAGGTAGGGTATCTCGTTTGTGAAAAGAACCATAACAAGCAAGCGTTTGTACCATCCTACAAACCACCTGTTACAGTCCTTTGGTTAAAAGGTAAATAAGCTGTCATCCTGTCTCCTTTGCTGGCTCAAGGAGAAGCAGACCGGTGTACATCAACAACGTGAAAAAACATTATGTGGCCAATTCTGTACAGCAGACCATCACAGACACCAAGAAAGATTCAGAGTAGAACCTCCCAGCCTCTCCCTGCTCTGAATGAAGTACCCCTTAATGAGAACAGTACACAATACCCAACTCATTTTGCTGATATCCTGCATACAATATTTAATTCTTGTAAAAAACTGGTATTGTGCGTCTTTTTAAGAACACTGGATCTGGTCTAGTGACTGGATTTAAAGCAGTGTTTGTATCAATACCGTCATTTTTTCTCTCTTTATTCTGCAGTCGTTTTGGAGGATTCTGACCATTCTACTGCTCATGGGCCATGGTATTGTCATTTTTCTTCTGATCTGATGAGGAAATCAATAACATGGAATATATTTATCCAGCTGAACAACGATGCAGAGAAGCCCTAGCACTGTATGTGGGACATGCTTGGATTTCTGAACTGAGCAAGAACTCGATACTAATCTTTCACAAAATAGACATTACGCAAGTGAAACCTGTGTTCTGATGTGTGAACTGTCCAGCAGAAACTATCTTGGATCTACATCTAGAACAACCTCTTGTGGTATTCCTAGAGGTGGAAATGCTCTGGCAACCATTGACAATCACACCAGAGACAATGTCAAGCAATGCACCTGTCACTTCTACAAAATGCTAACTATGATGGATCAATTGCACCAGCTTCACTCTTCGATGAGTTGCCTGATGACTCCCTTGACACGCTGTTATTGTTCAAGCCTCCAAATGAAGTACACTCACCATCACTGAGTACTTTGGAATTGCAACCACTTGCTGGTCCATTTATTGTGCTAGCTAATGACAACAAGCACACATTAACAGGGGTTCTCTGCAAGCAAACATTTGCTGCATGTAAACCTGATGATGTTGATATGTCCTGAGATGAGGATTGAAAAGCAACTTGTGATTCGAAGATTCCATCCTACTACAGAGACTGTGTTGTGAAGCTAAAGATTTTCAATAGACTATTTTTTTTTTGCTTTTTCCTTTTTAAAGCCGCATAATTTTTATTGCCATATTCAGTATCATACATGATCTGTTTAATATCCAACACTCATCCCTCTTAACTGACGTAATGTTTTTTCAATAATGTCTTTCCTGATATTTTCCATATATTACCATGTTTCATTTTTCAGTGCTTGAAACATGCAAGGCTTAAGAAACAAATTCATGCATAGCTAATTGCATCCCTCCTTCCTATTTTATGTAATAATGCTTTTATGAAATTACATTTATGTATACTCATTTTATTCTTTATATATAACATTTATTATGAGATTATTTTAAATATAGAATTTTATATCTCAATGTTCTGAGAGCAAGGAGTGCCCATTCAATTGGATATATGGGTGGATATACCTCTCCACCCATATGCGGTCCCAATTCTGACATACAAGCTGGGGGTGACGTAAGGATCATAAGTTCTGACTCCATTAAAAGAAGGCTGAGACTTTATTTACTATATTTTTAGCAGAATCATCAACATGTCTGCTTTAATGCAGGTTTTGTCTATTCTTATCATTTCAAGAACCTGTGAAAGAGTCAAGTCACTCAGACAACAAGACACCTGATGCAACATCAGTCTGGAACAAGTGTCTTGTAATCTCTATTTCAAGGTAAACAAGAACAATAGCCAAAACAGTGTAGTCTGAATGTTCTTACTTTCACCGTATTTGTTTATAAGACTGCGTCTTAGACTAATATCTTGATGTTCATTGGTTATGCCAGACATTCCTAAGGTGAGGTAGGAAATTCTACCTTGGATAAGATATGGTTTGAAAGGCCTGACACTTGACCAGAGAAGCTGCCTCATTGTACTTTCTACTGAAAGCTGATATCGAGCCCAAGACTGGGAGGAGAGGAGCTGATGTGACGCGCGTTTACCTTTTGGAGGGAACACAGCCTTGCCGACTGTGCTTGCTGTAAACAGGCATGTAGTGCTTTATCCTCCCTAAGAAAATCTAGATGCAAGTTATACTTCTCCATGCTCTCCTAATGTAGCGCATAGAAGTAGGTTTCAGGGCGTTATGTTTTTTAGATTAAATTTTAACTATGGTAGAAATGTTAATTTTATTCACGTTGTACAACACTCACATATACTGTTATGATGGTATTTTGTGTGGTAATTTTAAATGTGCTAAACAACAGATTGACACTGTTGAAATAAAATGCTTTTAGTAGGTGTCCTTTTTCATACTGCATAATGTGTGCATAACCCCTGATGCTCTTGAGTGAGTGTCCTGGAGGTCAAAGTATTAATTTTGAAAATATTAGAGTGTTCAAAACAGGCTGGTCACCTGAATGCTTCAGCTAGGAATAATGGATTAGATACTATTAATGTGAACTATGACAAGCTGAGCAGGCTAAAGGCGCTATTGTTTCAAAAACAGGTCGCCTTGACATCCGCAAAAGAGACGTATGCTCTCCAGATTGCAAGATCATCAGCCGAGATACAATCCCTATTAAATACCAACTTCCCCAAGTACTTTGGAGAACTGCTATACAGAATATTCAATGCTTCAAGCACCACTGAGATTATTAATTTCTTTAAGGCTGTCGGGTCTGGATTCGTGTCCATCTTCCAGACTGTCTTCGGAGTCATCCCGTCAGCCATCCATTCGCTCTTTTCAAGTTAGGCCTTTCATATTAGGGTAGTAGGGCATATTACATCTCGTATGACTTTTCTATGCATTGCAAGATGGTGGGGGTCTTTGTAATAACGACTCTCGTCTTCACAATTTCGTTTCTTGCATGTTTCATTATCCTAATCATTGCAGCCCATGCAACTTATCGCAAATTGCAGTTATGTTAAATAAAAACTATTGAAACTTTACTGCATCTTTGTCATTGCCTGTGTTTGTATGAGACATGATATATCTGTGAGAAAGGGGTAATCACCGTTCGACCACGACACTCCCTGAGATGTCTTACTCTCGAGTCCATGCGTAAAGGCTGCCACATATCACCTTTTACTATTGTGTTTCTGGTGAGGTGCTGCTAGTGAGCCGGTAAGGTTGGGACAACAGTTGCGACTTGTTGTAGGAAAGGCGTAGCCGCCTACAAACAAAAGTACTGTCATCCTTTAGCCAGCAGTCTTGCCTAGAGCAAGAGTCCAAACTACGACACCAATTCCATTTTGTTGGTTTTCAGAATTGAGACCACAATTTAGAGGGACAGGCTGAGGGCCTTTGTGTCACTAGACATGAATTTTTTAGACTCACACAAGATGAACCAAAGCGAATGCATCTGCTAAGAATGTTTTCATTAATCAAGAACTGAAACTCAGAAGTTTGAAGATGATCGGATACTGTTATAGTTCTGCAGTTGCCTCAGTAGGGAGTGAGCTGGAGGCAGAGTGGGTGGGTGTAAGGCCACTGGAGAGCGCATGGCATTGAGTCAGCAGCCGAGTAATAGGTGACTGCCTATGGGGAGGCAAGGCCACAGGCAGGCAGGCGTGGAGCCCCACATTGACCTTCTTGCCAGTGTAGGAAAGTACTATCTTGCCTGGCATGTTACCCCCATTTTCACTGTATATATGTTTGTTTTTGCCCTTGTGTCAGTGGGATCCTGTCAGGCAGGACCCCAGTGCTCATAGTGTGTGCCCTGTATGTGTTCCCTGTGTGATGCCTAATTGTATCACTGAGGCTCTGCTAACCAGAACCTCAGTGTTTATGCTCTCTCTGCTTTCTAAATTTGTCACTGCAGGCTAGTGAGTACATTTACCAATTCTCATTGGCACACTGGTACACCCATATAATCCCCTTGTATATGGTACTTATGTACCCAGGGTATTTGGGGTTCCAGGAGATCCCTACGGGCTGCAGCATTTCTTTTGCCACCCATAGGGAGCTCAGACAATTCTTACACAGGCCTGCCACTGCAGCCTGAGTGAAATAACGTTCACGTTATTTCACAGACATTTTTGACTGCACATAAGTAACTTATAAGTCACCTATATGTCTAACCCTCACTTGGTAAAGGTTGGGTGCCAAGTTACTTAGTGTGTGGGCACCCTGGCACTAGCCAAAGTGCCCCCACATTGTTCAGGGCCAATTCCCCAAACTTTGTGAGTGCGGGGACACCATTACACGCGTGTTCTATACATAGGTCACTACCTATGTGTAGCGTCACAATGGTAACTCTGAACATGGCCATGTAACATGTCTAAGATCATGGAATTGTCACCCCAATACCATTCTGGTATTGGGGAGACAATTCCATGATCCCCCGGGTCTCTAGCACAGAACCCGGGTACTGGCAAACTGCCTTTCCGGGGTTTCCACTGCAGCTGCTGCCAACCCCTCAGACAGGATTCTGCCCTCCTGGGGTCTGGGCAGCCCCGGCCCAGGAAGGCAGAACAAAGGATTTCCTCTGAGAGAGGGTGTTACACCCTCTCCCTTTGGAAATAGATGTGAAGGGCTGGGGAGGAGTAGCCTCCCCCAGCCTCTGGGAATGCTTTGATGGGCACAGATGGTGCCCATCTCTGCATAAGACAGTCTACACCGGTTCAGGGATCCCCCAGCCCTGCTCTGGCGCGAAACTGGACAAAGGAAAGGGGAGTGACCACTCCCCTGACAGTACCTCCCAGGGGAGGTGCCCAGAGCTCCTCCAGTGTGTCCCAGACCTCTGCCATCTTGGATTCAGAGGTATTGGCGGCAAATGGACTGCTCTGAGTGGCCAGTGCCAGCAGGTGACGTCAGAGACCCCCTCTGATAGGCTCTTACCTCTCTTGGTAGCCAATCCTCCTTTCTTGGTAGCCAAACCTCCTTTTCTGGCTATTTAGGGTCTCTCCTCTGGGGTATTCTTCAGGTAATGAATGCAAGAGCTCACCAGAGTTCCTTTGCACTTCCCTCTTCAACTTCTGCCAAGGATTGACCGCTGACTGCTCCAGGATGCCTGCAAAACCACAACAAAGTAGCAAGACGACTACCAGCAACATTGTAGCGCCTCATCCTGACGGCTTTCTCGACTGTTTCCTGGTGGTGCATGCTCTGAGGGCTGTCTGCCTTCACCCTGCACTGGAAGCCAAGGAGAAATTTCCCGTGGGTCGACGGAATCTTCCCCCTGCTAACGCAGGCACCAAAAGACTGCATCACTGGTCCTCTGGGTCCTCTCTCATCCTGACGAGCGCGGTCCCTGGAACACAGGAGCTAGATCCAAGTGACCCCCACAGTCCAGTGATCCTTCAGTCCAAGTTTGGTGGAGGTAAGTCCTTGCCTCCCCACGCTAGACTGCAAACCTATGTACTGCGTGATTTGCAGCTGCTCCAGCTTCTGTGCACTTCTCCAAGGATTCCTTCATGCACAGCCTAGCCTCGGTCCCCAGCACTCCGTCCTGCAGTGCTCAACCATCTGAGTTGGACTCCGACGTCGTGGGACCCTCCTTTTGTGACTCCAGTTTCAGAAATCTTCTAAGTGCCTGCTCTGGTACTTCTGCGGGTGCTGCCTGCTTCTGCGGGGGCTCTCTGAGTTGCTGAGCGCCCCCTCTGTCTCCTCCTCCAAGGGGCGACATCCTGGTCCTTCCTGGTCCCCAGCAGCACCCAAAAACCTCTACAGCGACCCTTACAGCTAGCAAGGCTTGTTTGCGGTATTTCTGCGTGGAAACACTTCTGCAACATCCAGCACGCCATGGGACATCTTCCATGCAAAGGAGAAGTTCCTACCCCTTTTCGTTGTTGCAGAATCTTTGGCTTCTTCTACTTGGAGGCAGCCTGCTTGCACCTTCATCTGGGGTTTCCTGGGCTCCTGCCCCACGGACACTATCGCGACTCTTGGACTTGGTCCCCTTGCCTTGCAGGTCCTTAGGTCTAGGAATCCGTCTTCAGTGCTTTGCTGGTGTTTTTTTTTTTTTTTTAAATATATTTTTATTAACATTTTGTTTTTACACAGTTTCATATTTGTTCATTTTACATGCATTTTTTTGCTTATGCTGTTATATTCTTCTTTTTGCTCATTGTTTGCACTCTTTATTATCGTTGGTCTTAACATTTATTATTCAATAAATTGTGCACATTTACTTGTTAAGGTATATTTCCTTTCTGCAATTCGCTGTTCTGTGTAATCAACAATCAAACAACAAACTTGGACCCCTTCTTCCTTGTAACTTGGGAGAGTGGTGCTCGGGGTTAGGTACAGGAAGGTAAGGGTGGTGGAAGAGGAAGGTGAGGGGGAGGGAGAACCCGAGGTATGCAATGTACAATTTCTATTGACAATCGTATTGAGTTAGTTGGAGGTAGGGAAAGGAGGAAGGGGGGAAAAAAGAAAATCAAGGGACCTCAAACGGTCAACTTTACGGCTTCGTGCGAATGGCTTTTGTGATTGCTAGCTTGAAGGTACTATAATGTGCCCGTTTTTGAGTGAGGGAAGATGGCAATCCAGGGCGCACCGGCGCACCGCGGAGGTGGCGGGTCACTCACGTTGCTTACTATTATTGTCAGTGGATCGGGAGTCAGAGGTCCAACTGTCCTCCCACCTCTAATCTTGGTGCGATCTATGTGTGGTTAGGGTCTGTCTTTGGGTGCCTGTCTATGTGCTTCCACCATTTGGTTCCATCCTCGGTGTGGATTGAGTTGCACTGGTTTCTCCTACTGGGCTTGCCGGCCTCTTATTTATACTCTCCCAGCTCGTCATTAAATTCTCCCACCCCGGGGCTATAGGAACCTGGCGAATATTTCTGGCTTCTTCTGCTTTTAGGACCTGTAGTTCAGCTCTAGACCATGTCGATATATCCCTTTTCCAGTCAGACAGTAGGGGGTGATCTGTGGTCTTCCAGCCCCTCGAGATTAGTCTCTTATAAAGAGCCAGGGAAAGGTCCAGAAAGCGCCCCTCCACTTTTCCGCAGAGCGCAGCTGGTCTGAGGCCCAGCAGGCACAGCTCAGGGGTGGGTCTCAACTCAGACTCAAACAATTCAGACAGGGTGGGCAATATTTCCCTCCAGCCCGTCTGGATCGCCGAGCAAGTCCAAACCATGTGGTCAAAATCTGCCCCTCCTCCTCCACATCTCGGGCTATTCCCCAAAACCCCTCCATATATACGGAACAGTCTGTGAGGCGTGAGGTAGGTTCTGTGCAAATAATTATACTGAATGTATCTTAACCGTGTATTACGTGATATTTTTCGGGGGTAGGCTAGTGTTCTCCTCCATTCTGAGTCAGTTAGTTCCCGCCCAATTGTGCCCTCCCACCGTCCTCTCAGCGGCCGTAATGGATCCAAGGCTGCCTCAACTTGGGCCCGATATATTTTAGTGATCAGATGTGATTCCTCCCCTAATGTCAACAGCGAGTGCAGGACCTCGTGTGTGGTAGGCTCCTCGTTCACCGTGCCCCAGTGGGTCTTAAGAGTATGTACTAGCTTCCCATAAAGCAGGAACTGCCCCCCGGGAACCCCCCCTTCAGTTAATTCAGTAAATTCCCTCAACACTCCCTCCTTGAAGAGTCCTCCCACTACTTCTATTCCGGATGACAACCATGGGCCAAGTCCGGTATTTCCCGGCCCTTTCCCCCTGGGTTCTATGGCAAGCACCGCCAGTGGCAAAGCTGGGGAATATGGAGGGCCCACTCCCACCCTCTTCATGCATCTTTTCCAGCATGCCAGTGCCACTTTTATCATTATATTGTTCCCAGGGGGGGTTATCTTTCTGTTTGTCATGCATGTCGCAATCCACGCCGTGTCTATTACTCCTTGGGCTGTATGTAAATCCAGTTGGCCCTGGCCCGCAAGCCAGCTAGGTATCCACTGTAATTGGGATGCCAAATAGTATGCCTCAAAGTCGGGGGCTCCCAGGCCACCCACGTTGGGTGGTCTGCAGATAGTTGCAAGTGTAGTTCGCCTGCGCCCATTGTCCCATATTAGTTCTCTGAGTAATGCGTTCAAATCGCGGAACCAGGTTCGGGGTATTAGCAGTGGCAAGTTGGCAAAGTAGTAGAGAAGTCGGGGAGCATGATCATCTTGGAGAGCGCCACCCTGGCCATCACCGACAGCCTCAGAGAGCGCCAAAATTCTACAGAGGATCTCAGGGATCGGAGCGCGTTACCAAGGTTGCCCTCTCTTAAGTCTCCCACGTCATGATAGATCTGGATCCCCAGGTATCTAAATGTCCGTGGGGCCCATTTCAGGTCTGTTGGGCATGTTGCAGGACAACTATATCCAGGCACCAGGGGGAACACATATGTTTTATTGCGGTTAAGTCGTAATCCTGACACTTCTCCAAATTCCTCCAGGGCGTTCAGGGCCCAGGGGAGACCACTCGCCCCATCTCTAAGATAGATCAAGATGTCATCTGCATATAGCGATATAATGTGATCAGTTGGTCCCCACTGAATCCCTCTGTCTGCTCCCTCCCCTCGCACCCAGGCCGCCAGGGGCTCCATCGCCAGAGCGAACAACAATGGGGATAGGGGGCATCCCTGTCTGGTTCCTCGGTGTACTGGGTAGGCACCAGAGACTGTCCTGCCTGTCTTGACCCTTGCCAGTGGGGATGAATATAACAGGTCCACCCATTCGACCCAGCCCTCACCCAGGCCCATCTTTAGCATTGTCGCCCTCAGGTAGTCCCACCTAATTGAGTCGAAGGCCTTTTCAAAGTCCACTGCTAGCAGGGCCCCGTTTGGTGGCTTCGATTCACTGGGCATATGTATGATAGAGAAAATACGCCTAAGGTTTAGGGAGGTACTGCGACCAGGTATGAAGCCGTTCTGGTCAGGATGTATCAAGGTGGGCATAAGAGGCAACAGCCGGTTGGCCAGGATCTTACTGAGGATCTTAAAGTCACTATTTAGCATTGATAGTGGGCGATAGTCTGTCACTGATGCCTCCTTGCTGTTTGTTTTAGGAAGTGGCACTACCAGTGCTTCACGCAATGTATGTGGGAGTTCTCCGTTCTTTGCCGATTCCGTATACATTTCTATCAGCCTGGGGACTAGTAAGGTTTTATACTTTTTATAAAAGTCCATAGGAAGACCATCTGTTCCGGGGGTCTTCCCAGGGGCCAACTGTGCTATCGCCTCAACCGTCTCATCCGCAGTCACTGGGCCCCCCAAGCCAACCCTGTCCTCTGGGCTCAATACCGGTAAAGGTATCCGAGTTAGGAAATTGTCAAGGGTCCCCCTCTCCATGCCTGTGGGCCTCCTATATAGGTGTGTATAGTAATCTCTAAATGCGTCGTTAATGGATTCTGGGCTAAGTCTGCGTGTTCCCCCCCTGTCTAGTACACTTGCAATAGGGTCACTATCTCTGTTCGGTCGCACCAACCATGCCAATAGTCTACCAGATCTTCCCTCCTCTGACTCTATGGATGCCCAGTATCTGCATACTATGGCATCTAAGTCGCTCTTCAGCTTGGGAGTGCTCTCTACGTGCACGATCGTACTCTTCATCCACTTGCCCTGCAGGGCCCTGTCTCAGCTCCCCCTCATGTATGACCCTCTCCAGCGCGTTTAATTCTCTCTCAAGCGTACGTTTTATCCCCACTGACTGTCCAAGGCAGTGACCCCGCGTTCCCACTTTGAGAGTCTCCCACTCTATGCCTCTGGCGGAAGTGGATCCCTGGTTAGTTTCTATATGTTCTGTTAGGAAGCATCTTAATTCCTCCCTGTATGCCTGATCTTCAAGCGCTGTCGGGAGCATTCTCCATGACGGTATGGGGGGTCTTTCCTGTGATACTCTCAATGTCAGTAATAGAGGGTTGTGATCTGATATTGTGCGGGCAAGGTATTCAGCATGGGTCACTCTACGAGCCAGTCCCGCAGTGCAAACTATCCTATCGATTCTGGTGTGTACCTGGTGAAGACCCGAATAAAACGAATAATCCCTGGTCGCTGGGTGTTGTAACCGCCAAGCATCTACCAGCCCCCAGGCGTCTAGCCACCCAACTAATTTTTTTGCTGTTTTGGTTGATGTTGCTCCCTGTAGTGGGGGGGTAGATCTATCTAGGTCAGTGTCGAGCACTGCGTTGAAGTCTCCACCTACTAGTAATTCCCCCGTGCGTTGCCGTGTAAGGTGCCTAGACAGGTTCGTCATAAATGTTGTTTGGTCCTGGTTGGGGGCGTATATACAACTCAGGGTCAACTGGAGTCCCTGTAATTTCCCTTCCAATATGACAAACCTCCCCTCATTGTCTATGTTGGAGGAATCGATCGTGAAGGGGACCCCCGCCCTAATCCAAATCAGGACTCCCCTTGCGTAAGCTGAATATTCTGTGGCAAACACCTGTCCCCTCCATCTCCGCCTTAGTTTCTCTCCCTCTCCGGGTGCGAGATGGGTTTCCTGTAGCATAGCTATCTGCACCCCTCTCCTTTTTAGAAAGGAAAGGATTCTATGTCTCTTAGCAGGAGTACCCATCCCCCTGACATTCCAAGTTATGATATTGTAGTCCGCCATCCTATTCTCAACGCCTGTTGTATGAAGGGTTGGCACGCCCAAGGCCCCGATCGATTCCCCCACAAGTTTGTACCTTCCTCATGCTCGTACCATTTCGCACGTGTAGCCGACATAACTAATAACCGCAAACCCCAACTCCCCATCCCCAGGGCACCTCCGGAACTGTAGGCTGCCCAATAAGTTCTGCAACACTGCAAATTATTCAAACACATCACCGCAATACTCGCCAGTCAGGACTGACAGGCAAGAGTCAGGTCCGGGGGAGCGGCCAGGTCCGGAGGGGCCATTTTGCTTCTTGTCTTGTCTTGCCTTTCAGCGCTGGTGCGGGTACAATCTATGCAAGTTCGTCCGCGGTCTGCGGGGTCACTCTTGGTGCGTAAGTCGAGTCCCCAGAGCCATCGGGCGAGGACACCACCGTATCGTCCGATTCTTCTTCGGAGATCTCCCGGGGCGGCGACTCTCCACCCACCTTGGCCGCAGCCTCCAGGGCCTCTCTCTTGCCAGTTTCCCTCTGTGTCCACGTTGGTGCTAATCTCTGGCGGTCTCTGAGTCTTTTCCCCTTCGAGGCCCGCCGGGTCCCGCTCACCCCGCGGTTTTCCGGTACTGGTCGCGTCGGCTGTGTCCCCGATCTTTCAAGCCATTCCCATGCCTCCTCTGGGGTTTGGAAGAACGTGGTTTTCCCCTCCGCAATCACTCGTAGTCTTGCTGGATAGAGCAGCGAGTACTGTATCCCCTCTTCTCGCAAGGTTCTTTTAACGGCTAGGAAGGAGGCGCGCTTGTTTTGGACCTCTAAGGTGAAGTCAGGGAACAATGTCGCTTCGCCATTGGCTACTTTAAATGGGCCCATTTCCCTGGCTTCCTGCAAGAGGATGTCTCTGTCCCTGTAGTGCAGGAGTCTAGCTATTACTGCCCGCGGTGGCCTGCCAGGAGCTAGTGGTCTAGCCGGTACACGGTGAGCTCGCTCCAGTGAGTAGAAGGGGGTCAGACATCCTGGTGCGACAGCTGTGCTTAGCCATTTCTCCAGAAACTCCACCATATTCGGCCCCTCGGCCCCTTCAGGGAGGCCCACCACGCGAATGTTATTCCTCCTATTTCTGCCTTCTGCATCTTCAGCTCGCTGTTCAAGCTTCGCCACTCTGCCAGCCAAGGAGGTAACCTCCGCCGATACATCATCTTGTTTTGGGACTACTTCCGCTAGCATTGCCTCCGCTTCTTTTACTCTGTCAGCCAATTTGTGATGATCAGCTCTAAGGAGGCCCACCTCTTTTGCCACCTGATTGATGTCGCGCTGTAATGTGGATTTGGTGTCCTCAATGGCACCCAGTATTTTGTCTAGAGTGTCTTGCACTTTGCTTTGCGACTGGCTTTGCGTGGTCGATTAATTTTCCCCCAATAGTGTATGTGCCGGAGAGTCCATGGTTTTACTCTTATGTTTGCCCTTGGGGGGCATTGGCTAGGCAGGTAGGGGCGACTCAATGAGGCTAGCGCCCAGTGCGCTCAGGCTCAGGTCCACCAGTGGCCCCCCGCGGACCGAACGATCGTGAGTACGCCGTGCTCCGTCCCCCGGTCTCGTCACATCTACTCCATAGGCAAGAAACCAGTTTTGGGCTAAACCGGGGATAGCATGCTTTCGTAGCTTTGCGTTGTTGTGCGTATAAGCGATTGGTGCAGCAAGGCCTTCCGGTCTGGGTTGGTCCGGTCAATCAAAGGGGGCTCCGCACCTGGGAACAAGGGCATCCGGCCCCCAACACTGGTAGATGACGGCAGATGGCACAAGGCGATTCCACGCTGTCTCGCCCCACAAAGGACAGTCAGAACTCATCTTGTGCGGCTCTGGGTGTAGTAAGTCCCGTCGTCGGCTTTCGGGGGCTCCCGGGCAGCAAACACCAGAGCTCCGGTCGTGCGTTCACCAGGGGGGCGCACCCAAAGCGGACCCCTCACCGGACAGCCCCGGGGGGCCCCCGCCTCCGTGTCTTTCCGCTGTGCGTAGTCCCTCAGTCAGGGAGCATCAGGCTCCGCCTCCCGAGCAGGAGGCCGACTCGCCACCAGCAGGTGCCCCCACCAGGCGCTCCGGTCTGCACCCCTCCTTCAGGGCGGGCCCGCATTCAAGGCCAGCGCCGGGCGCAGCGTACCGCTCGGTCCGGGGCCGCGGCCGCAATCCGGCGGCGACCCACGCGGGTCCAGGCCCGCACCGGGGCGCACGAGTCCGCCGGAGGCCACCCCCGGGGCCGCGGCCGCACTCAAGCCGCCCCGGCAGCGTCGGCCGCTCACCTGCAATGCTCCAACACGGGGAGCCCCCCGGCACAGCGCGTCTCGGCCCCGCCGGCCGGCCGGGCCGCGACCTCCCCGCAGCTCCGAGCAGCCCCAGTCACTCGGGGTTCGCTCCGGGGGGCGAGACCGCACCTCCGCGGTTCCCCTGTCCACAGCAGTCGTCCCACTCCACTCTGGGCACCGGACCGCCCGCTTCAGCGCGTCCACGCACCGATTTAAAGTCGGCCCCTCCGGAGCCGATCAGCTAAGCGTGCGCCATGCTCGGCTCCGTGGCCACGCCCCCTGCTTTGCTGGTGTTTGTGGTTCTTGCAGAATCCCCCTATCACGACTATTGTGTCCTTTTGGAGTAGTAGGGTAACTTTACTCCTAATTTTCAGGGTCTTGGGTTGGGGTATCTTGGACACCCTGACTGTTTTCTTACAGTCCCAGTGACCCTCTACAAGCTCCCATAGGTCTGGGGTCCATTCGTGATTCGCATTCCACTTTTGGAGTATATGGTTTGTGTTGCCCCTAGACCTAGGTTCACCTATTGCATCCTATTCCTACTGTTACTTACCTGTTTTCGGTTTGTGTACATATAACTTGTGTATTTTACGTACCTTCTAACTGAGGATACTCACTGAGATACTTTTGGCAAATTGTCATAAAAATAAAGTACCTTTATTTTTAGTAACTCTGAGTATTGTGTTTCCTTGTGACATTGTGCTATATGATATAAGTGGTACAGTAGGAGCTTTGCGTGTCTCCTAGTTCAGCCTAAGCTGCTTTGCCATAGCTACCTTCTATCAGCCTAAGCTGCTAGAAACACCTCTATTCTACTAATAAGGGATAACTGGACCTGGCACAGGGTGTAAGTACCACAAGGTACCCACTAAAAGCCAGGCCAGCCTCCTACAGCCAGTGAAGTGTTAGGATCTTCTGCTGGGTGAACAAGTGAGACACAGCACCCAGTTACTGTTTGTCCTGTGGCATTCCTGATTACACAGGCATTGCCAAATTAATCCCTGACAAACATCGAGCTACTTGCTAACTTTTTGTGCCAACTCACCTTCAGCACAAACCATTTGTTGAATCTGGGTGACATCAACCTTTTGTTGGATGCCCCCTAAGGATATTGTCCTTCTTTCTTCAGGATCTGTCCTCTGCGGACTCATACTCCCGCCCAGTGAGACAGACACTTTCTAAATGATATATTTTCAGTAATTGATATTAAAAAAGTTCCAACCTCCTGTAAGTCTCTTGGTCTGACCATTTTGGAGTCCAATTTTAAATTCAGGAATGTTGCACCCCTCTTCAAATGAGGAGGCCCCATTTTCTCTGCTTGCCCCTTGGCCAGTGGCACGCTTGCTTTGCCACTGAGCTGCCTGGGGATGTCCCAATCTATAAACACCACCCATTGATTCTAAATGAAGTCATTAAATTAATTACAAACGTTTTACATTGGCTGACTTTTAGAACCTCTGGGGGTTGACTTACAGTGGATCTTGAACATTTGGGTCAAGTGCTACCCCTTCAGCAGTTGACTCTCAGTTGTAGTATGAGGAGCAGTCCAAGGCTTCTCAGAGGGGGTATGTGCAAGTCAAGCAAAGGTACAAAACTCAAAATACAAACAGTGGCCTGAATAGTCTGATTGTCCTGCTCAATTAAAAAGAAAATAAGTATTTATTGCACACACAAATATAATATAGTGCACTAAACATTTGACACTAAAGTCTCTTGGAAGGTGTCCAGCGGGTTCTCTCCCTCCCTCCTCACAAGAAACATGTTCTTGGAGGTTTATTTCAGGTGAAACCACAGGTGCTGACTGCTTACCAATGTACAACAAAGTCCCTGAAAGTTGAGTTCACTATGATGATAATATGGCGTGTTCATACAAGTCTCAAAAGGTCTGCCGGCCCAGCTCCAGTCTTCGCCAGCCAGAGCCAGAAGAAGTGTTCTGGAGCCGGGGAAAGGCTTCCCACACTCCTGCGATGAGCAAGCTGGCGCATGTCTTCACATGGTCAGCGGGAGAGGTCACTGAGGCAGTTGTAATTGGCAATGACTTCCTGGTGCAGCAGGTGGCATCTCCTTTACAGTTCACGCAGGTTAGGTGATGGGGCAGTGGTAATGAGGCAAGGGGACTTTTGCTCCTCACCTCCAGGAGTCAGAGGGACTTCTCCGAAATGGGCAATGGCCCCAGTGGATCTAGCAGCTCCCTACAGACATACAGTTGTGACAGCCATGGTGGAAGGCCAAGCAATGTTGGTTGCACTAGGCGCAGGCCTGCAACCTCAGGACCGATTTCTGCCAGAGGGCGGACCACTCCTTCTCGTAAAAACTGTCTCTACTGGACTGGGTGCCTGACACAGCTCAGTAGGATGCACTTGCCAGGATCCCTGTTGAGCCTCACTCCATTCTATATCCTCCTCCTCACAGGGTACACTGGTCTTGGCAGGCAGGCAGAAGGCTGGTGCTCCAGGCACAGGGCAAGTGTTCTTGGCTTCCTGGATGATGGCTCGTTACTCAGCTTAGAGTCTAACAGACCTTGGTCCCTAGCCATGGTTCCAGCAGTTAAAAGCCTTAGTGAGCTTCTTTCCAGCTCAACAACGTGTAGGACTCCACCTTTATAGTCTAAATCCAGACAGAGATGTGATTCAGTATCTGGTCCTTTGAAATTCATACTGTGGGTGCCGCCTCCTTTGAAGAGCATACTAGTCCATCTGTCCTTTGTCAAACAGTCGGCAACAGCAGGAATGGTTCCAGTTTTGACTGGCCCGCAACACAGGCCATGGGAGTAACCAGGGATCCCACCTGGCTGCCAGCCTCCCTAGTCCTACAGTACCAACATTATCAGAGCCACCATCCCCCTGACAATTATGCCAGGCCCTACTGACCAGTAACTCTTCCTGGAAACAGATACCTTTGATCTGTGCAGAGGATAGGTTGCTCCCCTTCTTCCGGTGTGTATGTTCCCACCCCAGCCCCCAGGAATGTCAGCAATGCACATCTCCTGTCTGAGGGTTGCAGTCCTCACCAACACTAGTCATTCCCTTCCATGGGCTTCCAAAATGGAACCCACAGGCCCAATGGTATGTACCTTGCACAGCTACAGATACATCTCAGCACACACCTGCAAGTATCACAAGCACTTCACACAGTTACCATGCATCAAGGGAGAGTTAACTATACAGCTGCAAAGCATCACAGGAGTGGGCCAGTAGGTACCACTCCAGTGACACAGGTAAAAAGGCCTGTTTACAATACTGATTACTATTAAATACGGAACAGGTGTGCTGCCACCACCGTGCTTGTCACCTAACTCCTGGTAGGGCAGTAGCCCTCTGCCACTATGAGAGCAGCACTTGGTGCACCCCTCCGGTCTAACAAGCCCCCATTACCATGAGACACGCCTAGGACTAACATGTTGGAACATTGACCTCAGCAAAAGGCAGCGGTGTTATGATAGCGGTTTTGGAGTGGTGACCTCAGAAGGAAGGTGGATGGGAGTGGTGTTGGAGTGGTGACCTCAGAAGAAAGGCAGATGATAGTTGTTTTGGAGTGGTGACCTCAGAAGGAAGGTGGATGGGAGTGGTGTTGGAGTGGTGAACTCAGAAGGAAGGGGATGGCAGCGGTGTTGGAGCGTTGACCTCAGAAGGAAGGCAGATGACAGCTGTGTTGGAGCAGTGATCACAGAAGAAAGGAGGAAAGCAACGGTGTTGAAATGGTGGCTGCAGAAGGAAGGTGGATGATAGCGGTGTTGGAGCATTGCCCTCAGAAGGAAGGAATGGCAGCAGTGTTGGAGCATTGACCTCAAAAGAAAGAAGGATGATAGCGGTGTTGGAACGTTTACCTCAGAACGAAGGCAGACAGCAGAAATATTGGAGTGCTGACCTCAAAATGAAGGTGGATGACAGCAGTTTTGGAGTGGTGATCTCAGAGGGAAGGCGGATGATAGCAGTTTTAGAGTGGTGATCTCAGAAGGAAGGCGGATAACAGCGGTGTTGGAGCATTGACTTCGGAAGGAAGGAATGGCATCATTGTTGGAGCGTTGACCTCAGAAGGAAGGCAGCTGGCAGTGGTGTTGAAGTGTTGGCATCAGAAGGAAGGTGGATGCAGTGGCGTTGGAGCAGTGACCCAAGAAGACAATGGTGTTGGAATGGTGACCTCAGAAGGAAGGTGGAGGGCAGCGGTTTTGGGGGGCTGACCTCAGAAAGACAGCAGATAGCAGAGGTGTTGGAGCATTGACCTCAGAAGACAGGTGGATGACAGCGATGTTAGAGTGGTGCCCTCAGATGGCAGTGGTGTTGAAGTGGTGACCTCAGAAGTAACGTGGATGGCAGTGGTATTGGGGCAGTGACCTCAGAAGGATGGTGGATGGCAGTGGTTTTGGAGCATTGACATCAGAAGGGAGGCAGAGGGCAGCTGGGGTGAGGGGCTGACCTCAGAAGGACAGCGTGTAGCAGCAGGTGTTGGAACGTTTACCTCAGAAGGAAGGCGGATGACAGCGGTGTTGGATTGTTGACCTCCGAAGGAAGGTGGATGACAGCAGTGTTTGAGCAGTGACCTTGGAGGAAGGCAATGATGTTGGAGTGTTGACCTCAGAAGGAAGACGGATGACAGCAGTGTTGGATCGTTGACCTCAAAAGGAAGACAGATGACAGCGGTGTTGGAGGGTTCACCTCAGAAGGAAGACGAATGACAACGATGTTTGAGCGGTGACCTCAGAAGGAAAGCGGATGACCACGGTGTTGGAGCGTTGACCTCAGAAGGAAGGCTGAGGTGTTGGAGCAGTGACCTTAGAAGAAAGGTGGATGACAGCGATGTTGGAGCCGTGGCCTCAGATGGCAGTGGTGTTGAAGCATTGACCGTTGAAGGAAGGGGGAGGGCATTGGTGGTAGAGGCCTGACTTCAGAAGGATGGTGGATAGCAGTGGTGTTGGAAGGTTGGCCTCAGAAGGAAGGCAGATGGCAGCCATGCTGGAGCGTTGACCTCAGAAGGAAGGCGGATGACAGCAGTCTTAGAGCATTAACCTCAGAAGGAAGGTGTATGGCAGTAATGTTGGAGCGGTGGCATCAGATGGCAGTGGTGTTGGAGTGGTAAAGGAAGGTGGATGGCAGTGGTGTTGGGGCAGTGACCTCAGAAGGACGGTGGATGGCAGTGGTTTTGGAGCATTGACCTCAGAAGGGAGGCAGAGGGCAGCAGGGGTGAGGGGCTGACCTCAGAAGGACAGCGTGTAGCAGCAGGTGTTGGAATGTTTACCTCAGAAGGAAGGCGGATGACAGTGGTGTAGGAGTGTTGACTTCATAAGGAAGACGGATGACAGCAGTGTTGGATCATTGACCTCAAAAGGAAGACGGATGACAGCGGTGTTGAAGGGTTGACCTCAGAAGGAAGACGGATGACAGCGATGTTTGAGCATTGACCTCAGAAGGAAGGCTGGTGGCCATGGTGTTAGAGCATTGACCTCAGAAGAAAGGTGGATGACAGCGATGTTGGAGTGGTGGACTCAGATGGCAGGGGTGTTGGAGCATTGACCTTTGAAGGAAGGGGGAGGGTAGTGGTGGTAGAGGCCTGACTTCAGAGGGATGGTGGATAGCAGTGGTGTTGGAACATTGACCTCAGAAGAAAGGCAGATGGCAGCCATGCTGGAGAGTTGACATCAGAAGGAAGGCGGATGACAGCAGTGTTTGGAGAGTTAACCTCTGAAGGATGGTGTATGGCAGTAATGTTGGAGCGGTGGCCTCAGATGGCAGTGGTGTTGGAGTGGTGACCTCAAAAGGAAGGTGGATGGCAGTGATGTTGGGGCAGTGACCTCAGAAGGACTGTGGATGGCAGTGGTTTTGGAGCATTGACTTCAGAAGGGATGCAGAGGGCAGCGGTGGTGGGGGGCTGACCTCAGAAGGACAATGTGTAGCAGCAGGTGTTGGAACGTTTACTCCAGAAGGAAGGCGTATGACAGCAGTGTTGACCTCAGAAGGAAGGTGGATGACAGCAGTGTTTGAGCAGTGACCTTGGAGGAAGGCAACGATGTTGGAGATTTGACCTCAGAAGAAAGACGGATGATAGCGATGTTTGAGCGGTGACCTCAGAAGGAAAGCGGATGGCCATGGTGTCGGAGCGTTGACCTCAGAAGGAAGGCTGATGGCCACGGTGTTGGAGCGTTGACTTCAGAAGGAAGACGGATGGCAGTGGTGTTGAAGGGTTGACCTCATAAGGAAGGCTGATGTCCACGGCGTTGGAGCGTTGACTTCAGAAGGAAGACGGATGACAGCGGTGTTGAGGGGTTGACCTCAGAAGGAAGTCTGATGGCCACGGCGTTGGAGCGTTGACTTCAGAAGGAAGACGGATGGCAGCGGTGTTGGAGCATTGTTCTTTTAGATCTTTCAGCCACCTTTGACTACCTCCACCTCCTGATAAACAGCTGAAAGAATGGGGGAGCAGATGCAGAAGTGTTGTTAGACTGGTTTATCTAGATTCTTAGTAACAGACCTCAACCAGTTGTCACACCCAGTGCTTTAATTGAGCTGGTGGCTGCCCGTGGGGGCTACCGGCACTCATTTTTGGTTACCTGCACTTTCTTCTCTAATAGGACATTTCCTGACAGCAAGAGAGAGAAAAACACACTAAGGGGAAAGAAGGAGGAAGAGAAAGATGGGTGAAGTGTCACAAAGGGCGAATGCAAGTACCTTTAAGAGTGAAAGAAAGAGGCACAGGTGTTTGACCATGGATATAAGAGTCATGAGATGGATACACGGCTACGCAGCACTAGTACCAACGGTTCATAGCACCTGCCGTCGCTTCTGAGCAGAGCCTTGGGCACCGGCACTCATTCTTTTCCAAATCAAGCACTCCTCATACCACCTTTTCTGTCCACAGCCAGTACCCTGACGTAAGGGTCCTCTTTACCGGCACTGCTTTTTAACATTTATATGCAGCCCCCGCCAGGGCTACTGCCTCTACTGAATGTCCAATTTGAGAAGAGAAGAGGAGGGGAATGAAGAGGGGGAGAGAGGAGAGGGGAGAAGGGGGGGAGAGAAGAGAAGAGAAGGGAAGGGAAGGGAAGAAGGAGAGGAGAGGAGAGGAGAGGAGAGGATAAGAGAAGAGGAAGGTAGAGGAGAGGAGAAGAGAAGAGGGGAGGGAATGGGAGAGAAGAGAAGAGAAGAGAAGAGAAGAGGAGAGAAGAGAAGAGAGAAGAGAAGGGAAGAGGGGAGGAGAAGAAGGAGCAGAGAGAAGAGGAGGGGAGAGAAGAGAAAGAGGGAAGAGGGGCGGAGAAGAAGGAGCGGAGAGGACAAGAGAGGAGCGGAGTTGAGAGGGGTGAGGAGGGGAGAGGAGGGGAAAGAAGAGATGAGAGTAGAGGAGAAGAAGGAGAGGAGAAGAAGAGAGGAAAGAAGACAGGAGTGAGAGAACCAGGAGATGAGAGAAAGAGAGACGAGGAGAGGAGAACAGGTGAGGAGAGAAGAGGGGCGGGGAGAGGAGAGGAGAAGAGAAGGGAAGAAGGAGAGGATGGGAGAGGAAGGGGAGGAGAGGAAAGGAAAGGAGAAGAGAGTCGAGAAAGAGAGAAGAGTGGAGGAGATGAGAGGAAGTAGAGGAGAGGAGAGGAGAGGGGTGGGGAGAGGGGAGAAGAGGAGAAGAGAGGAGAGGAGTGGGGAGAGGAGAGAGGAGAGTTGAGGAGAAGATAGGAGAGGAGAGGAAGAGAGGAAAGGAGAAGACCGGAGAGGAAAGGATGAGGAGAGGCGGAGAGAAAGAGAGAAGAAGAGATGAGAGGAGTGGGGAAAAGAAGAAGAGAGGAGAACAGGAGAGGACAGTAGAGGGCAGGGAGAGGAGAGGAGGAGAGAGGTGGGGAGAGGAGAGGTGACGAGGAAGAGCGGCGAGGAGGAGACGATGAGAGAGGAGAGGAGAGAAGAGAAGAGGAGAGGACAAGAGAGGAGAGGAGAGGAAGAGAGGAAAGGAAAGGAGCAGACAGGAGAGGAGAGGACAAGGAGAGGAGAGGAGGGGAGGAGAGGAGAATAGAGGAAGAGAGGCTAGGAAAGGAGAGACAGGTTGGTGAAAGCTTAATACATTTTCCACCTTTATTTTGCAAGTGGTCAGAGTCAGATAAGGGACATCATCAAATTCCTCAAAAAAACAAAGATGTTGTTGACGTTCACGAACATTCCTATTGTCTTCCACTGATGTCACCATATGGTCGTTTGCCAGTTGTTTGCCTGGTGGGTTTTTGTCATATCATCAACCTCAAAAATATCATAGCAGTACATTGAGAGCAAAAATATTGTGAATTTAAGAATATATAGGTAAATATAAGTTTCTGTTCTTAATGCCACCTCTACCTAACATGAATCTATATATGTATATATAGTCTAGGTACTTGCATGTGTATTTAAATGTGGGAATTCAATAACTACCTATATATACTTACTCAGACAATATTTTTTCTGCCTATTTTTTTGCAATAACATTTTTGTAGCACAGTGTTTAGGACTTTCTACTGTAGCCTTATAGCGGGCTATACTGCCCGTTAAAGGCCCGAGCCAAAGGTGGGTGCCTTTACAAGGGAGCAGGACTTTAATGCCGGTATAGTCGAGCTACAGAGGGTTATAAGGCTAGTAGTACATCCCGCCACTATAAGGCAGAACGTTCTGATAAATAAAACAAAGGCTTCTCGGAACCCTAGGGGTTTGGAATCCCTTCGTGAGGCCTTTGTTCACAGCTGTTGCTGTGTGACAAACATTGGAATGTTGGAGCTCCAGGCTTCTACCGGCCATTAGAAGCCCAGAGCCCTCCATTGTTTTCAATGGAGCTCCCAACCGCTTTGACGCCATACCCGTTTTTCAAATATATGTATAGCTGAAATTGCATCAAATCCATTGATGAATGGACAGGGACACCCAGGCTCCACCCATAGAACGCCTGCATGCCTGAAATGTAACGCAACACAGCACAAGCAGCAATTTACCTTTGCGTGGCTTTGTAAATCTGAATGAAGGAACTGTGCAAGAACAATGCAACTGCTTAATAAATCTGACCCTACTGCGAATGCAGGGTAGCTGAGCGGATACGAGGACAGCAGCGTATCGCTGGGGGAGCAGGAAACGCTGAGGCACGCCTCACACCTCCACCTTGGACTCGTTTTAACACTAGCCACAAACAGAATGGCTCAACTAGATTAAAATAGGGTCAGCAGGTAGCCCTGAAAACCTTTCCGGACCCCCAAAAATGATTAATCTCCATTAATTACAATAAGCTCACCCACCTACCTCTGCCACCCAAACCTCTGAAGCTCACGACTGCTTGCAGACTAAATCGTTGAGAGGCATGGCTGATGACAGTAGCAACCCACAGCAAACCACCCCCTCTCAGATGTAATTTAGAAATCAAAATAAGAAGCTGCTGGGGTCTGTGGAGGGGAGGGTGGATGGGGTAGTTACCATTCTGCGAATATGCAAACTGAAGCAGAAATGTGTTGGTCGTGTCTGAAATAGCCACTCTGCCACTATCATTTCCTTGGTAGGCTGCAGGCTAAGGGGCTCCTTAAAGAGCAGGGTGGGCTGCTTTGACCCAGCCATGTCCCCATGGCCCCATTCTACTGCTGGCCTCCTGCAGTCTGGGGAAGGTTTGGGCATTTTTGCCAGGGCTGACTTTGGTTTCCAGTCTGGCCCTGAAGGTATTCTGCAAATTGATAACATCTTCCAAAGTGTGTTTGCAAATCAGTGCTGTACTAGGGTTGTTTAACCTGGGAGTTGCTACAAGAAGTGGACTGTACAAATAAAAAACATAGTAGGGATGCAAAACAGGTTGGCTGAGAGTGCAGATAGGAAATTGACAGGGAGGCAGGGACAAGGTGGAGTAAAGTGATACCAGTCCGGGTCCCTACGGCGGTGGATGAAGTAAGTGATGGGAGATGCAGTCACCCTCCAAATAATGCACTTGGTATTGTAACGGTGCATCTCAGACCCTCTTCAGGGTGCCTGGGGACCAGCGGGGCTACAGCCTCACCCGTGCAGGTTGAGGTTGGTTTACACTCATGTCTGCTCTGCTATGTCTCTGCAGACTGTCCCAAGTACAGTCCTTTTGGCACTTGGCGTAGTCGAATCGATGGTGAACAGTCACAGGCTTTACTAGGGAGGTGAAGTGAGGCTGCTCAATCTCAAAACTCAACACTCACACAACAGTGCAATAGCTGATTGTCCAACCCAGAGCTTTACTTTTAAAAATAAATGTTTTTTAATGGACATCAAAACTCAAGACTCCACAGCAAATAATGGTCAGGTACAATTTAGGGACCTGTGCCTCAATCAGCTATGCTATTTCCCTAATGTAAGTTCTCCTTCTTTTGGTCTGTGTGGTACTTCTCCTTGCGGGAATAGAAGTAACAGTCTCAGGTGAAGATTATCCCCCCATGAACTCTTAATACACTCTGCATTTCTCAGCTCATGCAGTTTTTCTTTCATCATAGTAAGTCCTGAAGGTGTTAGGCTGTTGGGTGGCACCCTCCTCCTTCTGCAGTGAAACTACAGCTGAAGAACAGCATCGGGTATGCGGACGATGTTGCCCTCTACGCTCGCGATCCGCAGCTGCATCTTGATGTTTTATTGGTTGAGATCGTGGGCTTTGGTCAGTTTTCCGGGATCACTATCAACTGGTCCAAATCGGTGGTGCTGCCACTCTCTGGGGTCACAGTACAGTTTCCCTCTAGATATCCCCTTTGTTGGGCGGACAGACCGGTGTAATATCTAGGTATGTGGCTCAGTAGGGATGTGGAGACGCCGTGGACAGCTAATTATGGTAAAGCCATTATGTGGCTGGAAGAAAAGGTAGAAGGGTGGCGTTCACTGCCGCTTTCGCTGACGGGGTGCATTGCAATAGCAAAGATGGTTATTCTGCCAAAGTTTCTATACCTTTTTATTAATTTGCCTCTGGTTCTTGCAGCTAGTTTTTTTAAATGGCTTAGATCCGCCCTTGTAACTTTGGCGTGGGCCGGCAGGCGTCCTAGACTTTCCTGGGAACAACTGACACTTCCGTTTGAACCTTGGTGGGTTGGTGGCCCCTGATCTTGCATTATACCACCAGTGCGCTCAGGCACATTTTGCGCATTTTTGGCTCCACCCTATTCATTACCTACCTCACTTGGCGCCTGAGAGCAACGCCGTGTGGCCTGACAGGTTACCCAGGTTGTTGGTTGGGCCTGCCAGGCCCAGACGGTGTGGGGTTGACACCTTGACGTGCACGGTGGGAGCTTGAACAGCGCTGCTAAAGCGCGTGGCTAGGGGGGAGACCTTTGCCCCTTTGTTACCGATCTTGGACATGGGTGCCATGCAGTTGGCGGAGAATGCACGGGCACGTGAGTTCATCCCTGAGTCTGGATTGCTTACCATAGGGTCTTGGTTCCCTGAGGAGCGATTTATTACACCCGAAGCTGCGCTTGGTGACACACGCGATACAGCGCTACATCGACTATTCTTTCTTAGAATCCGTGCTATGCTACGTGTGTTACCCTTGCTTCCCAGAAATGTCTGCGGCTCGTAGAGCACTGGAACTCATGTACCAGGTGCAGTCCCCGCGCAGGCTTATAACTAAGTTGTATGTATGTATGCAGCTTGAAGTGGATGGGACGGAGGCTACGGCCAGAGCCCATTGGGAGGTGGACTTGGGTGAGCCCATTTCAGATGAAGAGTGGCGACGTTATTGCACGCACATGCGGGTGCTGTCCCCCAATTACAGACTGTGCCTAATTAACTTAAATTTTCTGCATCGATTATAGTGCACCTTTGGCTGAAGAAAATGGGCTTCGGGACTGAGGCGTATTGTGAGAGATGCATGACTGTGATGCAGATTTCATGCATCTGGCACGGAGCTGCCCGATGCTGCGTGTGTACTGGTCAGAGGTGCTGCGGGCGATTGAGGAGATGACTGAGACCAAGCTACTGCAAACCCCCAGGCTTGCCCTCCTGGGGTGTGTTGAGCGACTCCCCGCTGCGCACAGGAGACTGATCGGACTGCTGCTGCTGCTGGCAAAGCGTAGGGTTGCGATGTGCTAGGGGTGGGCAGCGGACTCCCTGTTACTCGGAATGGTTGCAGGATGCTTCGTATTGTCAAGACCAATTAATGATTTACTGGGACCTGATGCCAGAGGGATCTCGGCCGCGAGAAATATGGGCCCCTCTGTGCTCCTTTTTAGAGACGTGTTCGCCAACAACTTCCCACCCTTAGCGCCCTCAGGACTTGCGCAATAGCTTTGCCCCCCTGCTGCATTACTTAATCGCTGGTTTCCTATGTATGGCTGATCTGATGGCTACGCGTTCCCTATCTTCTCTCACCTCTTTTGCACTATCTTCTTCCTCTCTTCTCTTTCTATCTTTATTCTTCACTGCTTTGCACTCCCTGCTGTGGAGATCATCTGTATGTTGTTTCTTTTATACATCGCAGTGATGCGTTTCAGATAATAATTGTGATTTATGATGCTGATTGCCTCTTCAGTACGTACGAAGGTGTTGGCTGTAAGACTTTAATGCTACTTACTTTCCTATTTGGTCATGATCCATGTTTATGACCTCCCCAATGTGTTTACTTGATGTTGTTCTTTATAAATGCTAAAATAAAATTTTAAAAAAGAACAGCATCTGGCGTGGACAACGGTGAGCCCTCAGAGTTGTCAAAATGGGTAATCCAGCATTGCAGCCACATTAGCTACACTCTGGCCAGCTTATGGGTGCTAGACGTTGCTCGGGCCCCGCTTCAGGGCACTAGAATCCTTATAAAAAGTGGCTTGGACTGGGCCTTAGTCCCATCGGCCCAGCGACTGAAGGGCAAGCCTCAGGCTTCAGATGAGGTCTGGTGGCACAGGGCAGTTGCAACAGTTCTTTGGGTCAGAGCGTCACAGCATCAGCTACTGTCACCGTTGTTTGGCATCACAGTGGCACTGGCCAGCGAATGCAATCTGCCAGGGACAGCTGATCATATCAAAGTTGGTCAACCATTCTGTGGCACCAGCTATTCCACCCACTCATTGGCTCTGTGGGTCAGATGTGCATCTATTTTAGTGACTTTGTTGAAGGCTCCATTAGCCACAAAAAAGTGCTAGTCTGTGGAACCTTGTTTGGACACCAGTGCTACTGGACTGGTCTAATGACTACGAGATCACGCAATCACTCCCAAGTCTAGCATCCTGTTTATGTCTGCCTTAATGCAGACCTCGACTTGGTCAGAGAAGCGACAAGTCTTGCTTTTTATAGACTATCTCCTGTATCAAGCTCATGAACACAAACAGGAGTATGTGAGAGGAGGACTCTTTCTGCATGGTGAGTCCCACACCTTTTGCCGGCAAAATTATGTGGTTTCAAACTGTAAGTTCCCTGGGTCCCTGCTAAACAGGTTCCCATGGCCAGATCTCTTTCCCCAAAAACTGAATCATGTATTGGCACTTCAACCACCCTTATAAGTCCCTAGTTAATGGTACCATTGGTACCTAGGGCATTGGTACTGAAGATGGCCCCCCAGAGCTGCAGCACCAATTGTGCCACTCTGAGAGGCCCAACACCAGCCTCATGCAGACTGCCGTTGCAAGTGCATGACAAGGTGTATTTAAAAGTTGCAAACTCGACATGGCACTCATCAAGAATGCCCTGTCCACTATGCTGCATGCACTATAGGTAAGTCACCCCTCTGGCAGGCCGAACAGCCCTAAGGCAGGGTGCACTAAATGCTTGTGAGGGCATATGTTTGCATGAGCAAATCTGCCCCTACTGTGTCCGTACAAAGCCTTAAGACATAGTAAGAGCACAGGGAAGCTGTTGCAAATACATGTGCTGGACACTGGTCATTACGAGTTCCCCAGCTGCATGATGGCTTCTCTGAATACTGGCTTGTTTGATATCAAACAACTCAGAATGATAAACCCACACTGATGCCAGTGTTGGATTTATTATAGCACGTACCCAGAGGGCACCTTAGAGGTGCCCCCTTCAAAACCTAATAACTCTGGCATGATTGCTGACTGGTTTTTAACAGCCTGCCACCACCAAGCACATATCTGGATTCCTGGGGTGAGAGCCTCTGCTCTCAGGAACCAGAAAAAAAAGCCTTTCCTGGGTTGAGGTGTTACACCCCCTCTCCCAGGCAGGCACCCAGACCCAGCAGTCAACTTCAAAGGCTTTACTTCCTTTGAAATCTGACTCTACTGCTAGCAGCAGATGGCTGCCCAATGGGTTTTTCACCCACTTTGATGAGGAAAACCGGCGGGAAAACTCAGCCAGAGTAGGAGGAGTCACCACCCCCAGCCTGCACCACCACCCATCTTGGATGGCAGGAAAATAGCCTATCAGAGTTAGGGATGTGACCTCTTCCCACAGGAAGTGGTCACAATATGGGTGAAGCCCATTGGCCACTACCAGGTACTCCCCTTAACATCCACTAAATGCCCTATTTAGTGGGCATCCCTAGACCTGCAGATCAGATTCAACGGACACAAGAAGGCCAGTGACAAAGAAGACCCAAGGCTCAAGAACAGAAGTCTTGCTGCAAGAAGAAAAAGGCTCCAAACCCTGCCTGCTGCACCCAGGACTCAACAATCTCCGCTGGGGGGTCAACTGGACATCGGACAGACTCCATGAAACCCCAGAAGACCTCCAACCTTCTAAAAACTGCAAAAGAACCTCCCTCCCTACACCCAGCAGGCAAGAACCACTGAAGTCCAGTTCACTGACTGGCCACTGACAAATGAACCAGACATAGCAGCCAGACCACATTTCACCCAATGGACCCAAAGGACAATACCTGCCAGCATGCCAAGTGTGGTGGCACTGCTACCTTCAGTGGCTGAGACATGCCATAGCCTGGGGTACTGGACCCCCAACATCAGGCACACAGAAGAAAAGTCCACTCTGAACTCTCCGAGGACCAGAAACAAGCTCCAGTCAAGGAATTTCATGACATTCAAGAACCACCCAGCTGAACTGAGAACTGGCCAAACATCTCTGGCTGGCCCGTAGGACATCTCAATTACCTCGACCTAAAAATATAAGGTGACACTTGTGAGAGCTTTGCCTGATTTTATATACATTTTAAAGTTTTTTTCATTGTTTCCAAAGGTGCGTAATTACGCACAAAAATACTATTTTTGCTAAACTTTGAAAAATCATAACTTAAAAAGTGCTTACCTGATTTTCATGATCTTGGTCTTAAAGATGTTATAAAAATATGAGGTATTTTAGTAAATTGGTTTTGAGTTATTCTTTGAGTGTGTTGACATTTATTGATACAAGAGGTTCAACAAATACATAGCACATCTCCAAGATTAGCCTAATGGCTCGACCGAGCTACCACTAAGAAGAGAGCATTAGGTGGTCTAATTAATACCTCTGGATACCAAGGTGGGGTTGCTTGGAGTCTCTGCACAGTGCAAATCATTTTTGTACACTACATAGAGAGCCAACGTCCTGCAGAGTCAATCACTGGAATCAATGAGAAAATCATCCTTGCACACTTTCTCTGCTGCTCAGCCATCAACTTGGGTGCAAGCTATATCACTTCCACAGATCTGTTCTCCATGTCACCATGCAGTAAGTCAGGAAGAGGCTCACTGTCTTACTCAACTTCTTTGGCTGTAGCCATGATGTTTACTGTGTAACGTCTCCAATGGAAAGACTTAAGCCAGCTCAAATTGAACATCCTCCATGGTTCCCTTGTGACACCTATATCGACCAACTAGTTCTCATCAGAAACCTTCTGCAAAATCTTGTATAGTCAAAACCAGTGCCTAATTTCTGAAATAAAAAGTTCCAGTACTCAGAGTTTCTCCCAGAAGCCTTCCAGTACTGCTGCTGAATGTTGGGGTTTTTGGATACCAAGGCTGTCCACTGAATGTTGTGGTTTTCAGATACCAAGGCTGTCTAGTCTTGAATGCACATCATGCCTCTTTCATCCTCCACCCTACGCTCCCAGCCTCTTCCTCAGAGTCCCGCAAGTTACTTTTGTATCCCTGCTTTTCCATTACTTTTCTATCATTCTCTCTCTCCTTCTTTCTCCATTTTTTCCTTTCTTTCTCTTATCCTAGTTCAAACTCTGATGAACGAAAAATAAATGCTACATCCCAAAACTAAGTGCCAGCGTTCCCTACCTACAACCACATTTGAGAATTAGTCCACACAACGTACCCTTCAAAGATCTGGGACAAATGGTCTTCAGCATCAATGCATCCTGACTCTCCTAGTACCTAGTCAGTATCATGTTTCGGTCATGCAATTCCTTCATCGGTTCCTGGCTAGCCTAGAGGTTTTTCATTGATTGACCAATTCCATCAACCACCTGAGGTCAATAAAATAGTCCACACCTTTGATCTTAGGTGACTCAGAAGTTCCTTCCGATCCTTCACAGATCAAGGAGAGTAGGCAGTACACTGCATCCCCAAACAGAAGTTCCAAGGGACCAAACCCCAATACCTTCTGTGGAATCTACCTGGAGGTGAATAATATAAATCAGAGAAGAAGATCCCACTCTCTCTTAAGGTTCTCTGGTAGGGTTCCCAGCATGCTCTTAAGCGACTTATTAAACCTCTCTCCTGGCCCACTGGCTTGTGGATGGTATGCAGTGGAGAAAGTGCATGTCACATCATTTGCTCCCACATCTTTCTTATATTTGAGGAGATAAGTTGGTTCCCAGGTTGGTAATCACAGTCTTTAGAAATCCAATGCTAGAAAAGATCCCTAGGAGTGCTTGGGCTACCACCATTTCAGTTTTGTGCCTCAAAGACACAGCTGCTTGTGATGAGTAAACATTTTCAGTTCTTGCAAGGTCCCAATGTGGGTGCTTTACAATAGATAAAGGGTCAAGTAAGAAAATAAACAGATTCAGTGGCAAAATTATATTTTTTTCCACAGCACGTTCGAATCAAGGAAGAGAAAGATTTGTGGGGTGGAGCAGTTCCTAGTCTGGGACAAATATATATGGGTTGTTTGTAGAAGAAGGCAATGCGCAAAGAAAAAGTCCATCTAAAGATGAAATGTCAAGTTCCATAGCCCTAGCATGGCAGCCATCATGGGTGGTTTCTGGGGACCCGCCTGATTGCTCCTGTTCACTCTTCAGATGGTCTGAAGGAGAGCAGACTTTTCAAACAAAATAAGGTCAGCAAATTTAGTGAGAACATTTCTTTTTATCTGGAGAGAGCCTTGCAGGTCAAATGTAAAGTTGCAGCATCTGTGGTTTTCTGCATACACTGCAGTTTCCAGAGGAAGAAAACATCCTTGATCTACTGAGCGGAGCGACAGGACCACTGATTGAGTGTTCAGTTCTTCTAAATAGAAAGAACATTAAATCTATGTCAGAATAACTCTATTTGTGTTTTTGGAAAGTACATTCAAGAACAATGGGGAAGGTCATTTACCGAGGAAAGGTAATTTCTCATTGAGTGGTTTTGTTTAGTTTGCTGAAGCATTGAGCCATCACAGAAAGACCTTGAAGGAATAACTGTTTGTTTTTGGAAAACATTTGAAAGTGTTTGACTTATAAAATGAGAATGCTTGCTATTTGTTTCTCAGGCACAGGTTCCTTGAAGCAGAACCATTGTCTGCACAGGCAAAATGTTAAATGCAGTGGTATAGTCCACTTAGGCACAATTCTTTTGATACAGTGCCACATTTGTTCCAACAAATATTATTCAATGTAGAGGCACAGTCCGTTCTGGAACGTTTTTTAGTCACAGTTCCCACCTGGGACTGTTCTTACGAAGAGACTGCTCCCAGATCCTAGGACATGCAGAGCGCTCTCCGCAGTCTTCCTTTTATGACGGACCCACACACATCTTGGGGGGGGAGGTTCCTAGACAGTCACACCTCCTGCAGGATTGCCAGACTCCTTCCCTCTCTCAGCAGGCAGATTGGCTTCTCGGTACCTAGGCTTCTAGGCACTTCAGGTCACTAGAGCATATTTTTTCCATCCAGGCAAAAGTTCATGTGATGTCCCCTCACCTGTCGGAAGCTGGCTGTCAGGCAGACACTAGCTCTTGTTGCACAGCAGTCCTCTGCGTACTGTGCAGAACACTCCTGTCCTTGGTTGAAGAGCACCAGGAGGTGCAACGAATGAGCTAGAAGCTCCCACTCAAGGTAATTGACATTTGTGAGGAGCCAAACCCCTTCTCTCAGTAGTGCGTCGCAAAACTGCTTTTCTGTTGATCACATAAGGTCAGTAGACAGCTGCTCTGTCAAGCCAGACCTAAGAGTGCCAGGTATAGCACAAATGCACAGTCACCCGGGGTCTTTCGTCCTTATAAATTCAAGCTCAAGGTACCGTGAGGGGCTCCAGAATACCAATGTGTTGTGGGAACCAATGCACCTAAACACCCTTTGGTTCATGATTTTATTCTGTGGCTCAATATTCAGTCCTCAAACAAGAGCAGTCATTATCACTTTACTGCATGGATTCATTTCATTTGACATACTCAAAAACAAGTGAAAATTCAATAACACTTGATTATGAGAACTTACTCAGAAATGCTACATTGCAACAGCCACTATAAAACAAATATCATTTTTAAAAGAAAGGTTGGAGCTTTTCTAAATTCAATTGTGACCATTAATCGTCCATACTATATTCTGATTGGTGCACTGCTCCCGCGAATCAATCTGAGAATATGAACTGCATTTTTAGCTTTCAATTTCAGATTCCTTCACATTTACAGAACGTTTTAAAATGTTCATTTGTACATTTTGCTTTTTCATTTTTTTTGCACTTTATTAATCTGTTAATATTATTTAATTTTCTAAGCAATCAGGGACCCCCTAGGAGGGTTTACAGACCCCCAGGGGTCTTCAGACCACAGATTACGAACCACTGCTCTAGCTGATAAGAACTGTGAAAAGATGAGAGGATGTAGTGAGCACAAGTATGGACTGTTGGAGGTCGACCCTCTGTGCCATGTGCAAAACCAAACACAATATGCAGGGGGTCCGGGCAACCACACGTTGGTTTCCAGAGGTAAAAATTAGACCACCTAATGCTCCAGTTTTTAAGGTAGCTGGTCGAGCAGTTAGGCTAATCCGGGAGATGTGCTAAGTATTTGTTGTGCCCACAAATCCAGTCATGCACCACACAAACTCAATGAATAACTCAAGACCAGAATTTATAAAAATACTTCAGACTTTTCTATAATTTTTAAGACCAAAATCTTTAGAATTTGTTAAGTACTTTTCTTGTTATGACTTTTTAAAGTTTTAGCAAAGTTAGCCTTTCTGTGCGTAATTACGCACCAAAGGAATCAATAGGCAGTCACTTTTAAAAATGTATTACGAAATCGCACGTTTGAGTTACCAGTCTCTTCTTTTGCAGGGTGGTCCCAGTCGGTGGGCACACTGTGACAGTTGGACAGTCTCGGGCAGCTCCCGGTTCCAGCGGGAGCAGCGTTGGAAAGGTTCTTGGCACAGGCACAGGGCCATCTGGAGGGGTCACTTGGAGAAGGAGCTGGTTTGCAGATTTAAAATTGGTGCATTGGGGTCCCCTTGGGCTGTTGAGGTCTCAAGAGGTTGGGGACCCGGGGCACAAAGCAGACCCTGCGATGCAAGGCCCAGGGTGGCCAAGTGCAGGGTGTTTTGGAGGTCTTGGATGCTGTGCGCAACGGAGTCCACTGGAGCTGGAGGTGAGTCTCTTTGAAGGCGGCTTACAGGACAATGGGGTCACTCTGGTCAAGGGTCCAAGGTGTTCCTGAAGTCCCTTGACTGGGGCTTCCTCCTGATCCTTTTTCAGCTCCGGAGAAGCTGGTTTTCTGCTGGTCTGATGTCAGCTAACCAGTTCCCAGGGTATTGCTGTATCTCGGCCACTATGGGGCGCAGTGCCACCAAACTTGGCACAGACGTTGGGTACTTCCAGGTGGTCGTCGGTGTGTTGTTGGGTCTAGCTGTGTCTTCTGGTCATGGAGATATTGGGAATTCAGTGAAGTGACCCTCACTGGTTTGTTGGTCCTTTGCAGGTTTCTTGATTTTCTTGAGTGGTTCCTCCAATCAGGATGTAGATTAGGCTATTTTCGAAGCCTGGAGGTGCTCTGGGGCTTTTGAGGTTGGTCCAGTGGTCAGCTCCTCCGCAGTGGCGATTGTTGGTACTCTGGTGCAGCAAGCAGGGGTCTTGGAGCCTCTTCTGGTGCAGCAGGTACTCAGTTCTCATCCTGGCCGGTTCTTTGGTGCTGTCGTCTTTCTTCTTGTTCAATCTAAATTCCTGGTCTAGGGCAGCCCACTAAATACAGAATTTATTGGCCGTTTTAGGGGGAACCTGGTAGTGTCCAATGGGACACTTACCCTTGGGTGGCTACACCCAATACAGTGACCACTTCCTGTGGGAAGGGTCACCTCCCTAAACCTGGTTGGCTAGTTTCCCCCATTTCAAGATGGAGAAAAATGAGATGGAGGGTCCACTCCGCATGCAAGCCCCTAGGGGTGGTGCATGCTCAGTCAACTCCTCCTATCCCTTTTTCTGGTTTCCCGCCTTTGCTCCCACCCAAAGTGGGGGTTCCCAAGGGGGAAGCCCTCTGCTGCTAGCAGCAGGCCTGGGGACTCGAGTTTCAGGGGCTGTAGCCCTTTGAAGGTCACCGCCAGGATGTTGCACATTCCTGAGGGAGGGGGACCTAACTCCTCCACCCAGGAAGGGATTGTCTTACAAACCAGGGAGCCATGTTTCTCCCCCAAGTTTGTATATTGGCCGTCTGGAGTGGCAGGCTGGATAGAACCAGTCAGCAACTATGCCAGTTAGAGTTAGCTTTTGAAGGGGGCACCTCTGAGGTGACCCCTGGGTATATTTAGAGTTAAATCCAACACTGGTACCAGTTTGGATTTATTATTCTGAGTTGTTTCATACCAAACAACCCGGGGTGTAGAGTAGCCATCATGTATCTGGGAAACTCGTGTTTGACCAGTGGCCAGTACATGTATGTAAAATGGCTACTCTCTTCACTCACTATGTCCCAGGTTTGGCAAGGACACAGTGGGGGCATATTGCTCATGCAGCTATGCCCACAAACATAATATGGTGCACCCTGCCTTAGGGCTGGAAGGCCTGCCAGAGGGGGGGACTTACCCATAATATATGCAGTGCAGGGTGGGCAGGGGACACAGAGAGTGTGCCATGTCAATTTTTTATTTTTAGGTGTGCCCCAGTACACTCAGACTGGAATGGCAATGCTGGATGCATCTGGGTGCAGGGCCCTTGGGGGTGGCACAATCAGTGCTGCTTCTCTCAGAGGTCTACTGTTAATATCCTTGGCCCTGGGTACTGGGGTACCCATTTACTAGGGACTTATAGGGGTATTTAAGAGTGTATCCAATTGTGCAAGCATCACAACAGATTTTGGTAAAGAGATCTGGCGCAGGGAACCTGGTTAGCAGGGGCCCTGGGCACTACCAACTTCTAGAACACATCAACATCAGGAAAAAAGTGGGGCTAACCATGCAAAAAGAGGCCTCCTCTCACATGGACGTCAAGTCACCAACATGCCAGGGGTAGCGGAAAAGACATCTCATTCCCTTTGACCTGCACTGTTACTCATAGACACATACTTACACAAATTCACACTTTTACACACTCTCTCTCATATAAACACACTCTCACTCACAAGTATGCACCCACAATATACTTTTAAAAGCACTTTTACTGCCATCAGCTGCCATGGAAGGGCATACTCCAAATAATTGTACCCCATTTTTATTACATTAATTGTGAATAATATACTATTGTTCACTATTAGGGGCCTATATTAAGTGACAGAAAATAAAGAGAGTGGAGCCCCAACTGATGCTGCCCTTGTGTTTCTGGCACTGAATTTTCACCTCTGAGGCCAAGGGTTGCAAAGGCAGTGCCAGGGGTCGCAAAGGGCAAGCCAGGGGTTGCAACTGCAACCCTTGGTGATCCCTGATGGACATCGGTGAGCAGAAGGGGATTGGTCAGTGAGTTAAACACACGCTCCAAATAAGTGATATGTCCTTGCTGTGTGATACAAAGGTTGACATTGCCTTTCTCCTTGTCATTATTAGGGGTGAACAAAAGTAGCATAATTAGCTTTTGCATAATTACTCAAAATTATCTGAAATGCAAATCCAACATTTACCGCTATATTTTAGCACACTTTGCATCCTCGGATCCAGTTTGGGTGCGTGGGTGCATTTTGTGCCAAAAAACAGTGGGACAAAAACCACAAGTGTTGCGAACAGCAGCCGCTTTCGTTCTGGTTGTTTGAATTGTTCCCACCCTCCCGAACTATCATTTGACTGTGAATGCAGCATAATTTCAGGAATTTTGCGTAACAAAATCCTCAAAACTATGTGCATTACGGCAGCATAATTTACATTTCCCCAAAACCTAATAATGAATTCCTGATTTCTACTCAAATGAAATTGAGAACTCCTTGACAATTGAGTGGCACCAAGAATGTCTGTCTTGTGAGCTTCTAGCTGCTGCTGTTGCGCCGCGTGGTGCGGCGCGAGCCGAGCATTCGGCTCGCGCCGCGCAGCGCGTTCTCAGGACGCGGCACGCCCGAGTCTTCTTTGTACAGCGCGAGGCCCCAGATATTATTTTGGGCCTCGCTCTGCCTTCTGTGGTGTCCCTGTTCTCCCCTGACCCCTCCTTACCTGTTTCTTTTTCTTTCTTCTTCTTCTTTTTCTTCTTTACTTTTTCGAGGCATTTTCTGTCCTTTCTTTATGTCTTTCCCCTTTCCCATGTTACCTTTTTCTTCCCAGCATTCCTTGGTCCCTATTTTCTATGGTTCCTGTTCTATTCTATCCTATGTACTTTTTCCCTATCTAAAATGGTGTCTTTTTACTTCCTGTTGGTCACTTCCTGTTTCTTGGTATATAAGGGCTCTGTTTTCTCCCTTTCCTTGCGCTGCATCACTTTCTGCTCAGATTGTGTCTTCGCTCCTGATTCTTAGCCTTCGGTTCTGAATCTTTTCAATTTTGCATTTACCTGCATTTTGTTCCTGTTTGATTCCTGGTTTTGTTTTCGTTTCAGGAATCCATTTTTTGGAGGTTTTTTCCCCTTTATTGGGGTTTTTTCCCTCTGGCACTAATTCTAAAGGGCACGGTCTGTTCTTGGCGTTTCCACTGCCTGCAGCACTGTGGCTACTAGAAAGAGTCGCCCCTTTCTGGGCCAAAGCCGAACCCTCAAGACCTACGCCACTAGATCTGCGGTTTCCAGGCGCCAGCAGCACGTGAGTCGTGACAGAATGCAGCGCCAAACCATTCCGACATCTTCTGATGCTATGGATGACACAGTGGCGGCGGCTGCAGATCCTGATTCATCTTTTTTGACTACTATTCAACAACAAGCTCAGGAATTGCAACAATTGCGCAATGAGAATGCGGTCTTACGACAGGCTTTGGCCCTCCGCAGTGGCGATGTTCCGACTATCTCCGCCTCAACGCCTCGCTTCTCTGGTGAACCAACTAAACTGCGTGAATTCCTGGATGCATTAACGGTTTACTTCGCTTTCAGACCTAGCCAATTCTCTCATGACAGGACAAAGGTGGGATATCTTATTAGTGCATTATCCGGTCCTGCCTTGGCCTGGGCAACCCCGATGGTGTCATCCAACGATCCAGTATTGTCGGACTATTCTGCCTTCGTGACCCGCTTCAAACAAATGTTTAGTCGCCCAGGATTGGAAGCCTCGGCAGAGGAAGCATTATGTGATATCCAGCAAGGTTCCCAGGATGTCCTCCGATATATTACACGTTTCCGTCAATTAGCGGCAGAGACCACTTGGGTAGAGCGTACCCTGGTAACTTTGTTTCGCAGAGGACTTAAGGAAGAAATTAAGGATGAATTAGTACATTCCACCAGAGTTGAAGATCTTCGTGGCCTCATGGATCAAGCACTTTCCATCGAGTATCGTCTTCAAGAACGACGAATGGAGAAGAGAAGGAGTAGAGGAGCGTCTCAGCCAAGCTCTTCACGGATGTATCCACCTCATCCTGAGGAATCTCGTCCTCCTGCTAAAGATATAGAAGGGGAACCCATGCAAGTGGATACTGCTCGAGGGCCACTCTCTGCTAGTGAGAAGGAAGACAGACGGAAGAAGGGATTGTGCCTCTACTGTGGTTCTGCTGGTCACCTGCTTCGTACATGTCCTGTACGTCCACCTAGACCCTTGGGAAACGCCACCTCCCGTCCTCTGTAAGAAGGGAGGGGACGGGATCATCGGCTATACCTTCTATCAGCTCATTCAACGACAATACAACTTACTTGTTCGTGTTACCAGTCATATTACAACTACCTGATGGCCGCCAAGAAAGAACTATGGCATTATTGGATTGTGGTGCTAGTGGTATATACATGGATAAGACATGGGCCACTAATCTGCAAATTCCCACTCAACCCAAAGACATTCCTGAACAAGTACACACCGTGGATGGATCTTTAATATCCTCAGGTCCAGTCGATACTACGACCTTGATGTTAAATTTACAGTTTGGTAATCATCAAGAACACCTCTCTTTTGATCTCATTTCATCTCCCAACCATACCATTATTCTCGGAATTCCATGGTTTACTAGACATAACCCATATGTGAACTGGGTAACCCGGGCAATTTCTTTATCCTCACAGTTTTGTCAAGAAAATTGCTTTGCTTCCGATAAATATTGGTCACCAAACAGATTAACACCTATGAAGAGTACTACGGAGTATTCCATCAACACTGTCCAAGGGGTTCCTGAACATTATTTAGAGTTCCAAGACGTGTTTCAAAAACCATCCAGACCTGTATTACCTCCACATCGAGAGTACGATTGTGCTATTCCTTTGGAACCTGGAACAGTCGTCCCCTTTGGGAGGATGTATTCTCTCACGGAACCTGAAAAGGAAGTTCTTAAGGAGTATCTGGAGGAAAATGTACAGGGTGGTCTCATTGTTCCATCATCTTCTCCAGCAGGGGCTCCTCTCTTTTTTGTACCTAAGAAGACCAAAGATCTTCGTCCTTGTATAGACTTTCGAGGCCTAAACAAGATAACTATAAAGGATCGTTATCCTTTGCCCCTCATTAAGGATATTTTAGAGGCAGTCAGAGGGGCTCAACGTTTTACCAAGTTGGATCTTCGGGGAGCTTACCACCTTTTACGTATAAAAGAAGGAGACGAGTGGAAAACAGCATTCAGGACACCGTTCGGTCATTTTGAATATAAAGTCATGCCCTTTGGTCTTACGAACGCTCCTGCTATATTTCAAAGGTTTATGGACTCAATATTTTCCGATCTCTTGAACCAGACACTCGTAATCTACTTGGACGACATCCTTATTTTTTCCAGACACCCCGAACTCCATTCTTCTCATGTGAAACAAGTCCTTCACAGACTCCGAGCACATCAACTATTCTGTAAACCCGAAAAGTGTGAGTTCGATAAGACGGAAGTCAAATATCTGGGTTATCATTTAAGTTCCACCGGCATAGCTATGGACCTAGAAAAGGTACAAGCAATTCTAGAGTGGCCTTCTCCCTCTTCTATCAAAGAAACACAATGTTTCCTAGGATTAGCAAATTTTTACCGACAGTTCATTCAAGACTTTGCTAAACAGACCAGCCATATAACCCATACCTTAAAGAAGGAAAATCTAAAACAGGGGTTTGTCTGGACCAAGGCGGCTGAAACAGCTTTTCAAGAATTAAAGAAGGCATTCACTCAAGCTCCCATCTTGAGACATCCAGATACCAATAAACAGTTTATCGTAGTTACCGATGCTTCCGAAAAAGCTATTGGAGCAGTCTTGCTTCAACTTCAAGAAGATGATGGTCTTGAACATCCTGTTTTCTATTTGTCCCATATTCTCTCTTCAGCTGAACAACATTACTCTGTACTAGAAAGAGAGTTGTTAGCTCTGAAGACAGCCTGCATCGAATGGAGACAGTTTCTGATGGGATCCAAGGAGCCTTTCGAGGCGAGAACAGATCACCGTAATCTGCAATGTCTACGTAATTTTGTATGCCAAAATAGTCGCCAGGCGCGTTGGGCCTTTTTCTTTAGTCAGTATGACTTTTACATCACCTATATTCCTGGATCTCAAAACATTCTGGCTGATGCTCTGTCTCGACGCTATCCAGATTGTACTCCTTCCCCATCTCAGTTTCTACTGGAGCCTAGTAAGATCATTGGAGTTGCTCAATCTTTTCTGGATGAGGTACAACTGGAGTATTCCAGCCTGTCTAATAGCGAAATAGAGAAATTAAGAACCTTTTTATGCAAGAAAGAAGGATTCTTTTTTCATCAGAAGCTGTTATTCCTCCCTACTAACAGAGTGCGAGACAAAGCATTACAGATGTGCCATGATTCACCGGTTGCTGGACATAGAGGTATTAAGGCCACACAAGAACTTCTTTCGCGATCTTTCTGGTGGCCTACCTGGAAATCAGATGTCGAAAGATATGTTCAGGCTTGTCCAATATGTGCCCAAGTCAAGATTCCCCGTAGCAGACCTGCAGGATTACTACAGCCTTTGCCAGTTCCACCAACGCCATGGCATACTATTTCCACTGACTTTATGTGTTCACTTCCGCCATCAGCTGGAAACCAGGTTATCATGGTCACTGTTGATTCTTTCACTAAGATGGCCCACTTTACTGCTCTAAAGAAATTACCAACATCCCAAGAATTGAGCCAGATATTTATCAACCATATTTTCCGTCTCCATGGACTTCCACATACCATTGTGTCTGACAGGGGTCCCCAGTATATTTCCCGGTTTTGGAAACATTTTTGCAAGACACTGAATATCAATATAGCCCTATCATCCGGTTTCCATCCTCAGACCAATGGACAAACTGAGCGTTTGAATCAAGGACTAGAACAATACCTTCGTTGTTTTTGTAATTCCACCCAAGGCAACTGGAACACTTATCTTCCTATTGCTGAATATTCCTACAACAATTCTGTCCATAGTGCCTCCAAGGTCACTCCCTTTTTCTGTTCCTATGGCTATCATCCGACCTCTTTTCCTACTGCTCCTCAATCTACCTCTCCTCTGCCTGCCATTACATCTTTTTCCAAACGTCTCCTGCAACTCCATAAGCTCATTAGATCTAATTTATTGCACACTAAGAGGTATATGAAGAAGATCGCTGATAAGAAACGTGGACCCACTCCTGATTATCACCCTCAGGATAAAGTCTGGCTTTCTTCCAAATTCTTGCCCTCTCGTCTTTCTCTGAATAAGTTCACGCCTCGCTATTATGGGCCTTTTCGTATTCTTCAGTTGCTCAATCCTGTCACTGTTCGTCTTCGCTTGCCTCATACTTGGAAAATTCATCCGGTCTTTCATGTATCCCAACTCAAACCTTATGTCCCTGATCCTTTCTCTCGTCAGTTTCCTTGTCCTCCTCCTGTGTTGGTGAATGATGTCCCTGAAAATGAGGTTCAAGAAATTTGTGACTCTCGCCTTTTTCACCAGCGTCTTCAGTATTTGATTCACTGGAAGGGTTATCCTCTTAGTGAATGCTCTTGGGAAGATGCTTCTTCTGTTCACGCCCCTCTTTTGATTTCTCGTTTTCATCGTTTGTTTCCCTTCAAACCTGGACCTTCGGGGGGGGGACCTACTGTTGCGCCGCGTGGTGCGGCGCGAGCCGAGCATTCGGCTCGCGCCACGCAGCGCGTTCTCAGGACGCGGCGCGCCCCGAGTCTTCTTTGTACAGCGCGAGGCCCCAGATATTATTTTGGGCCTCGCTCTGCCTTCTGTGGTGTCCCTGTTCTCCCCTGACCCCTCCTTACCTGTTTCTTTTTCTTTCTTCTTCTTCTTTTTCTTCTTTACTTTTTCGAGGCATTTTCTGTCCTTTCTTTATGTCTTTCCCCTTTCCCATGTTACCTTTTTCTTCCCAGCATTCCTTGGTCCCTATTTTCTATGGTTCCTGTTCTATTCTATCCTATGTACTTTTTCCCTATCTAAAATGGTGTCTTTTTACTTCCTGTTGGTCACTTCCTGTTTCTTGGTATATGAGGGCTCTGTTTTCTCCCTTTCCTTGCGCTGCATCACTTTCTGCTCAGATAGTGTCTTTGCTCCTGATTCTTAGCCTTCGGTTCTGAATCTTTTCAATTTTGCATTTACCTGCATTTTGTTCCTGTTTGATTCCTGGTTTTGTTTTCGTTTCAGGAATCCATTTTTTGGAGGTTTTTTCCCCTTTATTGGGGTTTTTTCCCTCTGGCACTAATTCTAAAGGGCACGGTCTGTTCTTGGCGTTTCCACTGCCTGCAGCACCGTGGCTACTAGAAAGAGTCGCCCCTTTCTGGGCCAAAGCCGAACCCTCAAGACCTACGCCACTAGATCTGCGGTTTCCAGGCGCCAGCAGCACGTGAGTCGTGACAGCTGCGGGGAAAAGTTTTTGTCTGGAGCCTTGAGTACGGCAGGAGCTCATTTTCTGTCTGCTGATATTGAATAGCTATATCTGATCACTAACACAGATTATCGATCAACACCTGCTTCATTTGCAGATGTGTGCCATCCCAGCTCAAATACACGTACAAGTAGTTGGGCACCAGGCAACTATCTCAGATACACCTCCACTTGTGCAAGGAGTAGGGTACCAGGCAACCATCTCAGATACACCTCCACTTGTGCAAGGAGTGGGGCACCAGGCAACCATCTCAGATACACCTCCACTTGTGCAAGGGGTGGGGCACCAGGCAACCGTCTCGGATACACCTCGACTTCTTGCAGGAGTGGGGCACCAGGCAAACATCTCAGATAACACCACTACTTGTGCAAAGAGTGGGGCATCAGGCAACCATCCCATATACACATCCACTTGTGCAAGAAGTCAGGCATCAGCCAACCATCTCAGATACACCTCCACTTGTGCAAGAAGTTGGGCACTTGGCAACCATCTCAGATACACCTCCACTTGTGCAAAGAGTGGGGCTCCAAGGAACCATCTCAGATACACCTCTGCTTTTGCAAGGAGTGGGGCACCAGGTAAACTTCTCGGATACACCTGCACTTGTGCAATGAGTGGAGCACCAGGTAAACATCTCAGATAACACCTCTTCTTGTGCAAGGAGTGGGACACCAGGCAACAATCTCTGAAACATCTTAGCTTGTGCAAGGAGTGGGGCACAAGGCAATAATCTTGGATACAACTTTTCCTTTGCAGGGAGTGGAGCACGAGGCAACAATCTCGGATACAACTTTGCTTGTACAAGGAGTTCAGCACCAAGCAAACATCCCAAAACACTTGGACCAACAGACCCTCAGATACAATTCTTCTTGTGCAAGGAAATGGACAGCACACAAGCATCACCTAGTGCTTGGACCGATGACACCCAGGTAGACATCCACTTGTGCAAGTGGTTGGACACCTACTAACAGCACAAAGTGCTTGGACCAAGGACTCTCAGATGCACCTTACCTAGTGCAAGGAGTTGAGCACCAGGCAAACATTACAAAGCTCTTGGACCAATGACCTTTATATACACCTCCACTTGTGCAAGTAGTGGGGCACCAGGCAACCATCTCATATACACTAGCAATTGTGCAATGAGTGGGGCCCCAGGCAGCGATCTCAGATACACCGCAAGAAGTCAGGGATCAGGCAACGATCTCAGATATACCTCCACTTGCGCAAGAAGTCAGGCATCTGACAATCATCTCATATACACCTCCACTTGTGCAAGGAGTGGGGCACCAGGCAACCATCTCAGATACATCTCAGATACACCAGCACTTGTGCAAGGAGTCAGGCTTCAAGCAACCATCTCAGATACACCTCCACTTGTGCAAGGAGTGGGTCTTCAGGCAACAATCTCGGATACACCTTTGCTTTTGCAAGGAGTCAGGCATCAGGCAACCATCTCAGATACACCTCCACTTGTGCAAGGAGTGGGGCACCAGGCAAACATCACAACGCACTTCAACCAAATAGTATCAGATACACCTCCACTTGTACAAGGAGTCAAGCATTAAAACCATCTCAAATAAACCTCCTCTTGTGCAAGGTGTTGGGCACCAGCAAACATCACAAAGCGTGTGGACCAACTACCCTCAGGTACACTTCCCCTTGTGCAAAGAGTCAAGCACCAGGCAACCATCTCAGGTAACACCTCCACATGTGCAAGTAGTCAGGCACCTGACAACAATCACAGATACACCAGCACTTGTGCAAGGAGTGGGGCCCCAGGCAACCATCTCAGATACACCAGCACTTGTGCAAGGAGTGGGCCCCACAGGCAACCATCTCAGATACACCTCCACTTGTGCAAGTAGTAGGGCACCAGGCAACCATCTCAGATACACCAGCAGTTGTGTAAGGAGTGTAGACCCAGGCAACGATCTTAGATACACCTGCACTTGTGCAAGAAGTCAGACGTCATCTCAGATACACCTCCACTTGTGCAAGGGGTGGGGCACCAGGCAACCATCTCAGCTACACCAGCACTTGTGGGAGGAGTGCAGCTCAGACAACCATCTCAGATACACCTCCACTTATGCAAGGAGTGGGGCACCAGGCAACCATCTCAGACACATCTCCACTTGTGCAAGGAGTTCAGCACTAGGCAACCTTCTCAAATACACATGCGGTTGTGCAAGGAGACAGGCATCAGGCAATCATCTCAGATACACCTCCACTTGTGCAAGGAGTGGGGCATCAGGCAACAATCTCGGATACACCTTTGCTTGTGCAAGGAGTCAGGCATCAGGCAACCATCTTAGATAAAACTCCAATTGTGTAAAGAGTGGGGCACCAGACAACCATCTCAGATACACCTCTACTTGTGTAAGGAGTGGGGCACCAGGTAATCTTCTCAGAAACACTTCCACTTGTGCAAGGAGTGGGGCACCAGGCGAACATCACAAAGCGCTTCAACCAAATATCTTCAAATACACTTCCACTTGTGCAAAGAGTCAAGCATTAGGCAACCATCTCAGATAAACCTCCACTTGTGCAAGGAGTGGGGCCCCAGGCAACCAGCTCAGATAACACCTCTACTTGTGCAAGGAATGGGGCACCAGGCAACCATCTCAGATATACCTTCACTTGTGCAAGGAGTGGGGCACCAGGCAACAATCTTGGATACACTTTCACTTGTGCAAGGAGGCAGGCACCAGGCAACCGTCTCAGATAACACCTCTGCTTGGGCAAGGAGTGGGGCACCAGGCAACCATCTCAGTTACACTTCCACTTGTGCAAGGAGTGGGGCACCAGGCAACCATCTCAGATACAACTCACCTTGTGCAAGTGGTTGGGCACCAGGCAACCATCTTAAATACCTCTACTTGTTCAAGGAGTGGGGCACCAGGCAACCATCTCAGATAACACATCTACTTGTGAAAGGAGTGGGACACCAGGCAACCATCTCAGATACACTTCCACTTGTGCAAGTAGTCCAGCACCAGGCAAACATCCCAGACACACCAGCACTTATGCAAGGAGTTGAGCACCAGGCAGCCATCTGAGATAACACCTCCACTTGTACAAGTAGTCAGACACCACACAACCATCTCAGATACACCAGCACTTGTGCATGGAGTGGGGCCCCAGCCAGCCATCTGAGATAACACCTTCACTTGTACAATTAGTCAGGTACCAGGCAACCATCTCAGATGCACCAGCACTTGTGCATTGAGTGGGGCTCCAGGCAACCATCTCAGATACATCAGCACTTATGCAAGGAGTGGGGCCCCAGGAAACCATCTCAGGTACACCTCAATTTGTGCAAGAAGTCAGGCATCAGGAAACCATCTCAGATACACCTCCTTTTGTGCAAGGAGTGGGGCACCAGGAAACCGTCTCAGACACACCTCCACTTGTGCAAAGAGTCAAGCATCAGGCAACCATCTCATATACACCTCTTCTTGTTCAAGGAGTGGGGCACCAGGCAACCATCTCAGGTACACCTCCACTTGTGCAAGTAGTGGGGCACCAGGCAACCTTCTCAGATACACCAGCACTTGTGCAGTGAGTGGGGCCCCAGGCAGCGATCTCAGATACACCGACACGTGCAAGAAGTCAGGCATCAGGCAATCATCTCAGATATACCTCCAATTGTGCAAGAAGTCAGGCATCAGGCAACCATCTCAGATACAACTCCACTTGTGCAAGGAGTGGGGCACCAGGCAACCATCTCAGATACACCAGCACTTGTGCGAGGAATGGGGTCCAGGCAACCATCTCAGATATACCTCTACTTGTGCATGGAGTCAGGCATCAAGCAATACTCTCAGATACACCTCCACTTGTGCAAGGAGTTGGTCATCAGGCAATAATCTCAGATACACCAGCAGTTGTGTAAGGAGTGGAGCCCCAGGCAACGATCTTAGATACACCTGCACTTGTGCAAGAAGTCAGACATCAGGCAACCATCTCAGATACACCTCCACTTGTTCAAGGGGTGGGGAACCAGGCAACCATCTCAGCTACACCAGCACTTGTGGGAGGAGTGGGGCCCAGACAACCATCTCAGATACACCTCCACTTATGCAAAGAGTGGGGCACCAGGCAACCATCTCAGACACATCTCCACTTGTGCAAGGAGTTCAGCACTAGGTAACCTTCTCAAATACACATGCAGTTGTGCAAGGAGTCAGGCATCAGGCAATCATCTCAGATACACCTCCACTTGTGCAAGGAGAGGGGCATCAGTCAACAATCTCGGATACACCTTTGCTTGTGCAAGGAGTCAGGCATCACACAACCATCTTAGATACACCCCCAATTGTGTAAAGAGTGGGGCACCAGACAACTATCTCAGATACACCTCTACTTGTGTAAGGAGTGGGGCACCAGGTAATCTTCTCAGAAACACTTCCACTTGTGCAAGGAGTGGGGCACCAGGCAAACATCACAAAGCGTTTCAACCAAATATCTTCAAATACACTTCCACTTGTGCAAAGAGTCAAGCATTAGGCAACCATCTCAGATATACCTCCACTTGTGCAAGGAGTGGGGCAAAATGCAACCATCTCAGATACACCAGCACTTGTGCGAGGAATGGGGCCCAGGCAACCATCTCAGATATACCTCTACTTGTGCATGGAGTCAGGCATCAAGCAACCATCTCAGATACACCTCCACTTGTGCAAGGAGTGGGTCATCAGGCAATAATCTCAGATACACCAGCAGTTGTGTAAGGAGTGGAGCCCCAGGCAACGATCTTAGATACACCTGCACTTGTGCAAGAAGTCAGACATCAGGCAACCATCTCAGATACACCTCCACTTGTTCAAGGGGTGGGGCACCAGGCAACCATCTCAGCTACACCAGCACTTGTGGGAGGAGTGGGGCCCAGACAACCATCTCAGATACACCTCCACTTATGCAAGGAGTGGGGCACCAGGCAACCATCTCAGACACATCTCGACTTGTGCAAGGAGTTCAGCACTAGGTAACCTTCTCAAATACACATGCAGTTGTGCAAGGAGTCAGGCATCAGGCAAGCATCTCAGATACACCTCCACTTGTGCAAGGAGTGGGGCATCAGTCAACAATCTCGGATACACCTTTGCTTGTGCAAGGAGTCAGGCATCACGCAACCATCTTAGATACACCTCCAATTGTGTAAAGAGTGGGGCACCAGACAACTATCTCAGATACACCTCTACTTGTGTAAGGAGTGGGGCACCAGGTAATCTTCTCAGAAACACTTCCACTTGTGCAAGGAGTGGGGCACCAGGCAAACATCACAAAGCGCTTCAACCAAATATCTTCAAATACACTTCCACTTGTGCAAAGAGTCAAGCATTAGGCAACCATCTCAGATATACCTCCACTTGTGCAAGGAGTGGGGCACCAGGCAACCATCTCAGATACACCAGCACTTGTGCGAGGAATGGGGCCCAGGCAACCATCTCAGATATACCTCTACTTGTGCATGGAGTCAGGCATCAAGCAACCATCTCAGATACACCTCCACTTGTGCAAGGAGTGGGTCATCAGGCAATAATCTCAGATACACCAGCAGTTGTGTAAGGAGTGGAGCCCCAGGCAACGGTTTTAGATACACCTGCACTTGTGCATGAAGTCAGACTTCAGGCAACCATCTCAGATACACCTCCACTTGTTCAAGGGGTGGGGCACCAGGCAACCATCTCAGCTACACCAGCACTTGTAGGAGGAGTGGGGCCCAGACAACCATCTCAGATACACCTCCACTTATGCAAGGAGTGGGGCACCAGGCAACCATCTCAGACACATCTCCACTTGTGCAAGGAGTTCAGCACTAGGTAACCTTCTCAAATACACATGCAGTTGTGCAAGGAGTCAGGCATCAGGCAATCATCTCAGATACACCTCCACTTGTGCAAGGAGTGGGGCATCAGTCAACAATCTCGGATACACCTTTGCTTGTGCAAGGAGTCAGGCATCAGGCAACCATCTTAGATACACCTCCAATTGTGTAAAGAGTGGGGCACCAGACAACTATCTCAGATACACCTCTACTTGTGTAAGGAGTGGGGCACCAGGTAATCTTCTCAGAAACACTTCCACTTGTGCAAGGAGTGGGGCACCAGGCAAACATCACAAAGTGCTTCAACCAAATATCTTCAAATACACTTCCACTTGTGCAAAGTGTCAAGCATTAGGCAACCATCTCAGATATACCTCCACTTGTGCAAGGAGTGGGGCACCAGGCAACCATCTCAGACACATCTCCACTTGTGCAATGAGTTCAGCACCAGGCAACCTTCTCAAATACACATGCAGTTGTGCAAGGAGTCAGGCATCAGGCAATCATCTCAGATACACCTCCACTTGTGCAAGGAGTGGGGCATCAGGCAACAATCTTGGATACACCTTTGCTTGTGCAAGGAGTCAGGCATCAGGCAACCATCTTAGATACACCTCCAATTGTGTAAAGATGGGGCACCAGACAACCATCTCAGATACACCTCTACTTGTGTAAGAAGTGTGGCACCAGGTAATCTTCTCAGAAACACTTCCACTTGTGCAAGGAGTGGGGCACCAGGCAAACATCACAAAGCGCTTCAACCAAATATCTTCAAATACACTTCCACTTGTGCAAAGAGTCAAGCATTAGGTAACCATCTCAGATATACCTCCACTTGTGCAAGGAGTGGTGCCCCCGGCAACCAGCTCAGATAACACCTCTACTTGTGCAAGGAATGGGGACCAGGCAACCATCTCAGATATACCTTCACTTGTGCAAGGAGTGGGGCACCAGGCAACAATCTTGGATACACCTTCACTTGTGCAAGGAGGCAGGCACCAGGCAACCATCTCAGATAACACCTCTGCTTGGGCAAGGAGTGGGGCACCAGGCAACCATCTCAGATACACCTCCACTTGTGCAAGGAGTGCGGCACCAGGCAACCATCTCAGACACAACTCACCTTGTGCAAGGAGTTGGGCACCAGGCAACCATCTTAGATACCTCTACTTGTTCAAGGAGTGAGGCACCAGGCAACCATCTCAGATTACACCTCTACTTGTGATAAAAGTGGGACACCAGACAACCATCTCAGATACACTTCCACTTGTGCAATTAGTCTGGCACCAGGCAAACATCCCAGACACACCAGCACTTGTGCAAGGAGTTGAGCACCAGGCAGCCATCTGAGATAACACCTCCACTTGTACAAGTAGTCAGGCACCACACAACCATCTCAGATACACCAGCACGTGTGCATGGAGTGGGGCCCCAGGCAGCCATCTGAGATAACACCTTCACTTGTACAATTAGTCAGGCCCAAGGCAACCATCTCAGATACACCAGCACTTGTGCAAGGAGTGGGGCCCCAGGCAACCATCTCAGGTACGCCTCCACTTGTGCAAGTGGTCGGGCAACAGGCAACCATCTAAGATACACCAGCACTTGTGCAGTGAGTGGGGCCCCAGGCAGCGATCTCAGATTCACTGACACTTGTGCAAGAAGTCAGGCATCAGGCAATCATCTCAGATATACCTCCAATTGTGCAAGAAGTCAGGCATCAGGCAACCATCTCAGATACACCTCCACTTGTGCAAGGAGTGGGGCACCAGGCATCCATATCAGATACACCAGCACTTGTGCGAGGAGTGGGGCCCAGGCAACCATCTCAGATATACCTCTACTTGTGCATGGAGTCAGGCATCAAGCAACCATCTCAGATACACCTCCACTTGTGCAAGGAGTGGGTCATCAGGCAACAATCTCGGATACACCTTTGCTTGTGCAAGGAGTCAGGAATTAGGCAACCATCTCAGATACACCTCCACTTGTGCAAGGAGTGGGGCACCAGGCAAACATCACAAAGTGCTTCAACCAAATACCTTCAGACACACTTCCCCTTGTGCAAGAGTCAAGCATTAAAACCATCTCAAATAAACCTCCACTTGTGCAAGGTGTGGGGCCCCAGGCAACCATCTCAGATACACCTCCAATTGTGTAAAGATGGGGCACCAGTCAACCATCTCAGATACACCTCTACTTGTGTAAGAAGTGTGGCACCAGGTAATCTTCTCAGAAACACTTCCACTTGTGCAAGGAGTGGGGCACCAGGCAAACATCACAAAGCGCTTCAACCAAATATCTTCAAATGCACTTCCACTTGTGCAAAGAGTCAAGCATTAGGTAACCATCTCAGATATACCTCCACTTGTGCAAGGAGTGGTGCCCCCGGCAACCAGCTCAGATAACACCTCTACTTGTGCAAGGAATGGGGCACCAGGCAACCATCTCAGATATACCTTCACTTGTGCAAGGAGTGGGGCACCAGGCAACAATCTTGGATACACCTTCACTTGTGCAAGGAGGCAGGCACCAGGCAACCGTCTCAGATAACACCTCTGCTTGGGCAAGGAGTGGGGCACCAGGCAACCATCTCAGATACACCTCCACTTGTGCAAGGAGTGCGGCACCAGGCAACCATCTCAGACACAACTCACCTTGTGCAAGGAGTTGGGCACCAGGCAACCATCTTAGATACCTCTACTTGTTCAAGGAGTGAGGCACCAGGCAACCATCTCAGATTACACCTCTACTTGTGATAAAAGTGGGACACCAGACAACCATCTCAGATACACTTCCACTTGTGCAATTAGTCTGGCACCAGGCAAACATCCCAGACACACCAGCACTTGTGCAAGGAGTTGAGCACCAGGCAGCCATCTGAGATAACACCTCCACTTGTACAAGTAGTCAGGCACCACACAACCATCTCAGATACACCAGCACGTGTGCATGGAGTGGGGCCCCAGGCAGCCATCTGAGATAACACCTTCACTTGTACAATTAGTCAGGCCCCAGGCAACCATCTCAGATGCACCAGCACTTGTGCAAGGAGTGGGGCCACAGGCAACCATCTCAGGTACGCCTCCACTTGTGCAAGTGGTCGGGCACCAGGCAACCATCTAAGATACACTAGCACTTGTGCAGTGAGTGGGGCCCCAGGCAGCGATCTCAGATTCACTGACACTTGTGCAAGAAGTCAGGCATCAGGCAATCATCTCAGATATACCTCCAATTGTGCAAGAAGTCAGGCATCAGGCAACCATCTCAGATACACCTCCACTTGTGCAAGGAGTGGGGCACCAGGCATCCATATCAGATACACCAGCACTTGTGCGAGGAGTGGGGCCCAGGCAACCATCTCAGATATACCTCTACTTCTGCATGGAGTCAGGCATCAAGCAACCATCTCAGATACACCTCCACTTGTGCAAGGAGTGGGTCATCAGGCAACAATCTCGGATACACCTTTGCTTGTGCAAGGAGTCAGGAATTAGGCAACCATCTCAGATACACCTCCACTTGTGCAAGGAGTGGGGCACCAGGCAAACATCACAAAGTGCTTCAACCAAATACCTTCAGACACACTTCCCCTTGTGCAAGAGTCAAGCATTAAAACCCTCTCAAATAAACCTCCACTTGTGCAAGGTGTGGGGCCCCAGGCAACCATCTCAGATACACCTCCTCTTGTGGAAGGAGTCGGGCACCAGCAAACATCTTGGATATACCAGCAGTTGTGGAAGGATTGGAGACCCAGGCAACGATCTTAGATACACCTGCACTTGTGCAAGAAGTCAGGCATCAGGCAGCCATCTCAGATACACCTCCACTTGTGCAAGGGGTGGGGCACCAGGCAACAATCCCAGATACACCAGCATTTGTGCGAGAAGTGGGGCCCAGACAACCATCTCCGATACGCCTCCACTTATGCAAGAGTGGGGCACCAGGCAACTATCTCAGACACACCTCCACTTGTGCAAGGAGTTCAGCACTAGGCAACCTTCTCAAATACACATGCAGTTGTGCAAGGAGTCAAGCATCAGGCAATCATCTCAAATACACCTCCACTTGTGCAAGGAGTGGGGCATCAGGCAACAATCTGGGATACACCTTTGCTTGTGCAAGGAGTCAGGCATCAGGCAACCATCTCAGATACACTTCCACTTGTGCAAGGAGTGGGGCACCAGGCAAACATCACAACGCGCTTCAACCAAATATCTTCAGATACATTGCCACTTGTGCAAAGAGTCAAGCATTAGGCAACCATCTCAGATACACCTCCACTTGTGCAAGGAGTGGGGCCCCAGGCAACCAGCTCAGATAACACCTCTACTTGTGCCAAGAATGGGGCACCAGGCACCCATATCAGATATACCTTCACTTGTGCAAGGAGTGGGGCACCAGCCAACAATCTTGGATACACCTTCACTTGTGCAAGGAGGTAGGTACCAGGCAGCCATCTCATATAACACCTCTGATTGGGTAAGGAGTGGGGCACCAGGCAACCATCTCAGATACACCTCTACTTGTGCAAGTAGTGGTGCACCAGGCAACCATCTCAGATACAACTCCACTTGTGCAAGGAGTTGGGCACCAGGCAAACATCACAAAGCTTGTGGGCCAACTACCCTCAGATACACTTCTACTTGTGCAAAGAGTCAAGCATCAGGCAACCATCTTAGACACCTCTACTTGTTCCAGGAGTGGGGCACCAGGCAACCATCTCAGATAACACCTCTACTTGTGAAAGAAGTGGGTCACCAGGCAACCATCTCAGATACACCTCCACTTGTGCAAATAGTCCGGCACCAGGCAAACATCCCAGACACACCAGCACTTGTGCAAGGAGTAGAGCACCAGGCAACCATCTGAGATAACCCCTCCACTTGTACAATTAGTCAGGCACCACGCAACCATCTCAGATACACCAGCACTTGTGCATGGAGTGGGTGCCAGGCAACCATCTCAGATACATCAGCACTTGTGCAAGGAGTGGGGCCCCAGGGAACCATCTCAGGTACAGATCAACTTGTGCAAGAAGTCAGGCATCAGGAAACCATCTCAGATACACCTCCTTTTGTGCAAGGAGTATGGCACCAGACAACCATCTCAGATACACCTCCACTTGTCCAAAGATTCAAGCATCAGGCAACCATCTCAGACACACCTCTACTTGTTCAAGGAGTCGGGCACCAGGCAACCATCTCAGGTACACCTCCACTTGTGCAATTAGGCAGGCACCAGGCAACCATCTCAGATACACCAGCACTTGTGCATGGAGTGGGGCCCCAGGCAACCATCTCAGATACACCAGCACTTGTGCAAGGTGTGGGGCCCCAGGCAACCATCTCAGATACAGGAGCACTTGTGCAAGGAGTGGGGCCCCAGGCAACCATCTCAGGTACGCCTCCACTTGTGCAAGAAGTCAGTCATCAGGCAACCATCTCAGATACTCCTCCTTTTATGCATGGAGTGGTGCACCAGGCAACCATCTCAGACACCCCCCCTACTTGTGCAAGGAGTTCAGCACTAGGCAACCTTCTCAAATACAACTGCAATTGTGCAAGTAGTCAAGCATCAGGCAACCATCTCAGATACACCTCCACTTGTGCAAGGAGTTGGCCACCAGGCAAACATTACAAAGCTCTTGGACGAACAACCTTTATATACACCTCCTCTTGTGCAAGGAGTGGGGCACACGGCAACCATCTCAGATACACTTTCACTTGTGCAAGGAGTGGGGCACCAGACAACTATCTCAGATACACCTCCACTTGTGGAAGGAGTTCAGCACTAGGCAACCTCCTCAAATACACCTGCACTTGTGCAAGGAGTCAAGCATCAAGCAACCATCTCAGATACATCTCCACTTGTGCAAGGAGTAAGGCACTAGGCAACAATCTTGAATACACCTTTGCTTGTGCAAGGAGTGAGGCGTGAGGCAACCATCTCAGATACACCTCTACTTGTGCAAGGAGTTGGGCAACAGGCAATCTTCTCAGATACACTTCCACTTGTGCAAGGAGTCAAGCATCAGGCAACCATCTCAGATACACCTCCACCTGTGCAAGGAGTGCGGTACCATGGAACCATCTCAGATTACACCCCTACTTGTGCATGGAGTGGGGCACCAGGCAAACATCACAAAGCACTTGGACCAACTAACCTCAGATACACTTCCACTTGTGCAAGGAGTCAAGCATCAGCCAACCATCTCAGAAACACCTCTACTTGTTCAAGAAGTGGGACACCAAGGAACCATCTCAGATACACCTCCACTTGTGCAAGGAGTCAGGCACCAGGAAGCCATCTCAGATACACCAGCACTTGTGCAAGGAGTTGAGCACCAGGCAACCATCTCAGATAACACCTCCACTTGTGCAAGTAGTCAGGCACCATGCAACCATCTCAGATATACCAGCACTTGTGCAAGGAGTGGGGCCCCAGGCAACCATCACAGATACACCTCCACTTGTGCAAGAAGTCAGGCATCAGGCAACCATCTCAGATACACCTCCACTTGTGCAAGAAGTGGGGCACCAGGCAACAATCTCGGATACACCTTTGCTTGTGCAAGGAGTCAGGCAACAGCCAACCATCTCAGATACGCCTCCACTTGTGCAAGGAGTGGGGCACCAGGCAGCCATCTCAGATAGACTTCTACGTTTGCAAAGAGTGGGGCATGAGGCAATCTTCTCAGATACACATCCACTTGTTCAATGATTGGGGCACCAGGCAAGCATTACAAAGTGCTTCGACCAATTACCTTCAGATACACTTCCACTTGTGCAAGGAGTCAAGCATCAGGCAACCATCTCAGATACACCTCCACTTGTGCAAGGAGTGGGGGCACCAGGCAACCATCTCAGATAACACCTCTACTTGTGCAAGGAGTTGGGCACCACGCAACCATCTCAGATATACCCCCACATGTGCAAGCAGTGGGATACCAGGCAGCACTCTTGGATACACCTTTGCTTGTGCAAGGAGGCAGGCACCAGGCAACCATATCAGATAACGCATCTGAGTGTGGTAGGAGTGGGGCACCAGGCAACCATCTCTGATACACCTCTGCTCGTGTAAGGAGTTGAGCACCAGGCAAACATCGCAAAGTGTGTAGACCAACTACCCTCAGACACACTTCCAGTTGCGCATTGAGTCAAGCTTCAGGCAACCATCTCAGATACACCTCTACTTGTTCAAGGACTCATGCATCAGGCACCCATCTCAGATGCGCCACCACACGTGCAAGGAGTGGGGCACCAGGCAAACATCTCTGAAACGCCTCCGCTTTTGCAAGGAGTGTGGCACCAGGCAACCATCTCAGATACACCTCCGCTTGTGCAAGGAGTGGGGCACCAGGCAACCATCTCAGATAAAACCTCTTTTTGTGCAAGGAGTGGGGCACCAGGCTACCATCTCAGATACACCTCCACCTGTGTAAGGAGTTGGCCACCAGGCAAGCATCACAAATCGAGTGCACCAATTACCCTTAGACACACTTCCACTTGTGCAAGGAGTCCAGCATCAGGCAACCCTCTCAGATACACCTCTACTTGCTCAAGGAATCAAGCATCAGGCAACCGTCTGAGATAACACCTCTTCATCTGCAAGGAGTAGGGGCCCAGGCAACCATCTGAGATACTCCTCCACTTGTGTAGGGAGTTGGACGATGGGCAAACATCACAAAGTGCGTGGACCAACTACCCTCAGATACACTTCTGCTTGTTCAAGGAGTGAAGCATCAGGCACCCATCTCAGATAACACCTCTGCTTGTGCAAGGAGTGGGGCACCAGGAAACCATCACAGATACACCTCCAGTTGTGCAAGGGGTGGGGCACCAGGCAACTATCTCAGATACACCTCTACTTGTGCAAGAAGTGGGGCACTTGGCAACCATCTCAGATACAGCTCCACTTGTGCAAGGAGTTGGGCACCAGGCAAACATCACAAAGCACGTGGACCAACTACCCATATATACACTTCTACTTGTGCAAGGAGTCAAGCATCAGGCAACCATCTCAGATACACCTCCACTTGTTCAAGAAGTGGGGCACCAGGCAACCATCTCAGATAAAACCTCTACTTGTGCAAGGAGTGGGACGCCAGGCAACCATCACAGATACAACTCCTCTTGTTGAAGGAGTGGGGCACCAGGCAACAATCTCGGCTACACCTTCACTTGTGCAAGGAGTCAGGCACCAGCCAACCATCTCAGATAACACCTCTACTTTTGCAAAGAGTGGGGTACAAGGCAACCATCTCAGATACACCTCCACGTGTGAGAGGAGATGAGCACAACGCAAACATCACAAAGTAAGTGGACCAACTATCCTCAGATACACTCCCGCTTGTGCAAAGGTTTGATGAACCTGTGAAATAATGGGGTGAAATGGGGCTGCTAAGCTACATGCTAGCGAAATCTAACCCATTCCAACCCCCTGCACCATCAGAACACCCGGAATTTCAACCAGGTCACTGACTGCACAGGCACAAATTCTAAATGTGTTTACATCTAATATTCAGGGACAGTGATGTGTGTTTTCAGTATTATAACAGCAACTTCTCACTAACATTACTGCAAATAATCTCTGTGACCCCCCCCATTTCTCATACTTGAGGTAAATTAAAGGAAAACAGCATTTAAAACAATCCATTTAAGAATTATTCCAGGTCATCAGGGCAAGACTTCAGAACAGAGCTGGCTCTATAAGGGGGGGGGGGGAGGGGCTGGAAGGTTGGGGTACAGGCCAGAGCCCAGTTTGTCCAGGCCCTAAAGCGTCTCAGCATCTACTGTAATTTACGAAGGATAAACACACTCATGAAAACCAAGATAACAAATGCATGAGCTAAAGCTGGCGCCTTGTTATGAATGAGCCCCTGTGATGGTTAAATAGCTTTGAGGGAAGTGTTCTCCATACATGGTCAGAGCTGGACAGGGAACTGAAACCAGCGGGCCTGAAAATGCACAAGGGAGAGAAATGAGCCAGTCAGACTCCAGCTCCTTCCAGGGGGTGCTGGGAATGTTTGACACTCAGGTTCGAAGTGGGCGGGATCAGTGGGGGACAACATGCCATTACTTTTTTTTTTTAATTTAACAAAAACAGTTCCCCTAAATTTTGTAGAAATACAACCATGCTGGAACCAGTGCTTAATTTGTAAGAAAAGTAAGTGGACGTTCTTGGGAGGCTACTGCACCCTGCACGGCCTGGTGTCCCTGCCGACTCTGCCAGTGACAGTACCAACATAACTCCTAACCATCACACTGTTACAAGTGTGACGATTCAGACTATTCCAGGCCACCCAAGCTATACGAATGGTGTGAGCGGCAGGTATTATTCATTTAAATATATATTGATTTATTAAACACTGCCTTTGTACTCATCGTAAAATTTGATAGACAGTGCCACCATGTGGTGGACTGTCTCTAGAGCTGGTGCTGACCATTAAGTGCTGGTACTGAGCACCGGAAACCACCGGCTCAAATTAAGCACTGGCTGGGATGGTTAACTCTGCCATTTGATGCCTCGGCTGAAATGTCTCTCCTGTGTTGTGAAGCCAGGAGAGACACAGACAGGAGAAAGAGGAAACAGGCCTTCTCTCCAAGGTGACTCCTGCCTGACAGAAAGGTAAACGTGTGCAAATCTGTTAATCTGCAAATGTAAAGGCTGCGAGACAGCCTGTACTGTCTTTAATATATGGAATCAGTTAAAGCTACACAATGCCACAGATTTATAGTTTTTGAGAGGTATTGTATTGGAATTAAAAGTGAGTTCTCATGTCTGCCGTCGACTTCCTTGCCACTCTTATTTGCTGCTTCCTAATTAGCCAATGCTTGCCAACGTCATTTTCTGTTCTTCAGTTTGGAGCATGGACCAAGTACTGAGTGATTTACTTTGATGTCCATCCACCATACATGCCAACATTTCCAGAAAGAAAGTGGGAAATTAAAAAAAAATAACTTGGAGAATGTATTTCTCCCATTTACTTCTATTGAAGGAGAAGCAATTTCAGGTGGGAGACAGCCAAAATAGCCTTTAAATATTGGGATCTCCTGCCTGAATCTAATCTGTTGGCATGTCTGATCCAGTGCTCACTGTGCTTCAAGTACTATTTATTTTTTTGGATTCTTCCTGTGCACGATGCTTCTTCAACTCCCTCCCTCCCCCCACCAATCATTTGTGTTGCTTTTTTTCTTCCCCCCAACCATCCTGCTGTCCGTGTGGCTTCTTTACTCCTATCTCCTGTTGTCTGTGTTGCCCCCAACACCCCATAATATATATATTTTTTTAACGCTTTTTCCTACTTTCGCTTTTAGCCATGCTGCTGTACCACATGGCTAAAAAGCATTGACAAAGCCAATAGATTTCTCATGGGGAACAACTATTGACTTTGCCAATGCCATACGCCTTCACCCCTGCTCAAGCACCTGGATACCCTTGCAGGTGATTAGTGCGCTATACAAATCAACATAACATAACTTGTATTCCTAGCAAGACACAAATCTGTAAGATGCTTGTCACCCACAACTCTCCTCATCTTCTCCAAGGACGGGAGAACGTCAATGGTTCTCGTCTCTTGGACCAACTGACCTACGTGTAAGATTTACCCTGAAGTTAATGTACGCATAATGTCATGGCGAACTGAGGCCAGAGTTGCCACTTGAATTTGTGATGTGTGTGTTTTCCTCTTAATGCGTCTTTTTTTAAAGCAACACTACGCCTGCTTAGCTACATAGTCGTCGTCACTGCAACATTTGTGTTTTGTTCCATGTATGCAGCGCTTGTGATCTTATCTAATCTCTTTAACCTCTAGGCGGAGTTAAACTAATGCGTGCCCCAGCCTAAGCTCCGCCTTTTGTCATTCTCAGCCAGGAGAACTTCTCGCCCAGTACTACTAACGACTCTTAAGGATCTACTGATTAACTTTCTACCATTGTATTTATAACACTGTAAACCCATGTCCACTAATCTGATTAAATGAACTTTTCTGCATTCACCGCAGTATTCTATATACACAGTTTGTTTTGCTGCGTAACATATGTAAAAATATGCAAAACCAAATGTGCAATAGTGTCTGGTGATCTCTTTGGCAGGTTAATTTATACCGAACAGTTTCTTTTTATAACCCATAGTGCTTTTTTAAAATATTGTTAGCCATGCCGCACAGGAGTACAACATGGCTCAAAATGTCAAAGCTAATGGCTCCCGTAGGTGAAACCTATTGGCTTTGCCAATGCTTGTTGTAATGAACACTTGCAAAAAATGTTTGCACTAGGTACAGACTGATATTATTGAACCCTATATTTTGAGAATAGCCTTAACTAGGGCAATAATGCATTACAAATCTCCTTTATGCGGATGATGCTATCCTCCTCGGTGAAACTAAAGTTGGCCTAGAGTGCCTCATCAACGACTCAACAAGGTACACAACCGAGAACTCTCTGGCAATTAACCAAAAGAAAGCTGAGTCTGATTCAGAGTTTGGCAGATGGAGCTACTCTGTCACAAATGTGAAGGATGTCCGGTCCGCCATATTATGATCCAATTATATCCTATGGAAATCGCAACACGGCGGACAGGATATCCGTCACGGTTATGACAGACTAACCCGACTGCCAAGCTCTAAATTAGTCCTTGAAACAATGGTGGTTAAAAACAAGAAAGGAGATTAGATCCCATAGGCATTTATTTGGGCAACTTCTGCATCAGGCAACTGAGTACAAATACCTGGGCATATTCTTTGGCAATAAGGGAACATTTCTTCTGCATAAGCAGCAGTTACAACTTACAGACAGCACCCTAACAATCGCGATCCAAACTTTATAGAGAACTATGGTCAGTTCAACCCAACAACCGCTGCTAAAGGTTGTTGCAGCCAAGTTACACTGCACCTTAACTCATGGCAGTGAAGCCTCCCTGGCCGGGATGCAACAGGCTTTGAAATAATCACATCACAAATTTATAGGCGACTTATTAATCCACCAGCAAATGCATCACCTTCCCAAATCTGTTTGGAATTTAGGTTGATAGAACAATTAGTTACCAGAAAGGGGGCTTCTCTAAAGACTTAGTGCAAACTGAAGTCCGCTCCTGACAAAACTCTAAGTCAATCATTGCGACTCGAAGTATCAGAATTGGCTCCAGCCAGGTGACATGTTGAATCTGCCATCGATACGGTGAGTGCACGCTCTCTCTGGAACCCATTGCTCCCACGCTGCTTTAAAAAAAAGAATTAACCGGTTAATGAAGAGACTTTGGGTGGTGAAAGGCAAATGGGTGGACAATATTAAATAATTATAAAGGGTCTGATTTAGATATTGGCGGGCGGGTTACTCCATCACAACAGTGACAGATATCACGTCCGCTGAAATCTAAATCTCATAGGAAACAATGGGGAGTAACCCATCTGCCAATATCTCAATCAGGCCCAAAGTTCTTAAGCCTCAGCAGTTGTTTGTAGGGTGGGCTCAATATGTGAATGTCCATTGTTTTGGTTGGCTTGGCTTGGTTCATTTTGTATGCATCTGTCTTAAGGTTTTAGCAGAAATGAGAACCGTCCTAAAAGCTCATTTTAACAGAAGGGGTATCAGATCATGAGACAGGCTGTAATTGGGTGTTTTACACCCTCGGTAGTAAGGGTAAACTTTAGTTTACTTTATGGATAAAAAACGCAAGTTGTACTGCAATTACCATGATGCACTTGGGCTGGCTGCATGCTGGAGTGTGAGGCAAGGTGCTCCCTTTCTGGTTTTCCTGTTTAAGAAGGGTCCCTTCAGCCAACAAGCTCTGGTTGAAGCACCTGCGTGCCAGTGAGTGGTACAGAAACCTGAGAGGACTTTAGGCAGCATTTCCAGCAACCCCATAGACAAAGCTGCTCTCTGCTAATGAAGGGCTGAACCCAGAAACAGGTGTCCAGAGATTTACAGCACTTGCTGCACCTACTAAGGTGAAAAACTTTAGTTTACTTTATGGATAAAAAACAAACTTGTACTGCATTTACCATGATGCACTGGGGCTGACTGCATGCTGGAGTGTGATGGAGGGTGCTCCCTTTCTGGTTTACCCTCGGATATACCGCTGAACCGCCGGTTTACAAATTCTGGCAGACCAAACACTTAAGGCATCAGAAACCCCCTTATTAGTGGACAACGATGTAGTGTTTAATGAATCCAGTGTCAAAATTAACGTATTTTCTTTCAATTGAAAAATGTCAGCTGTTTTATTTCTTGTTTTTAGCGGAAAACTCTCTCCTTTTATGGATTGGTTTTAATCAATTACGCATAAAAAATATCCTATTAATCCTATATTTTGAAAGCTCTTTTAAATAATCCTGTTGCACATTTTGTGGCTGCCTAATACTGTGTGTAATTATTCCAAGTTTAACATAAATGTCTTACATATCGACAGTGCTTTCTATCACAGGCTGGGACCTTGTAGCACTAGAAATACACAATGACATTCTTACTTACCGGTAATCTTCATTACACCTATTAGGGGTCCTCCTCGTCCCAGTCCTGTTCCCGACCTCCCTCCCTGACTGTTTTCATTCTTACTTGGTAACATAACAGGAGGAGGTGTTTGGGGAACCTAAATTAAAATAAATAAATAAATAAATAAACATAGAAAGGGGACTAGCAGGCAGGTTTGTGGTGAGGGCAAAAACCCCCTCATGTTAGGACTGCGACGAGGAGGACGCCATGAGGGGGTAATGCACTCTTCCCCGCTGCACCAACCAGGATTCAGCTATGCGGCTCTCCAGGTTACACACACAGACATCTGGAGTGGTTGCTTTAACCAGCAGAAGTTTCATCGTGCACCATAGTGCATTTCCCACAGATTAGTTTAACTTGCATTTATTTTTCATTTAAGTTGTGAGCAGTATTTTCTATACCCGAAAATGAAAGACCATCTAAATAGTAGCAGAGTAGTTTGTTCTTTTTAGCCACGTCTTTGATCCCACCCCCACGCTCACCAACCCCACCAATTGCACTCAGGACAACAGTTTGCATTTTGTTTATGCACTTCCACCACTGGCGATTCATTACATACGATTTATAGTCGTGCCACGGCAATGAATCTTAAGTAATCTAGTGGATACCTCTCTAACATACTTTTGAAAACTGGATAAGAAGTTAACAAACTCAAAAGTTGTTTATTTTTATTCAATTCAATAGAAATGGATGAAAGACTACAATAGCTTCTTTTGGGAATTGGAAGACCCCAGATAGCACTAGTCGCATCAACAAACAATAGAGGCAGACTTTTTTAGGGATGGCTTACAGACAGCGTCAGATGTCTCGCCAGCCTCATGTAATCGAAAAGTATGAATCAAAAATATATACATATGCAGACAGAGGAGCATTGCAAACTCTCTTTATCACTTAGTCTCTTCAGCTGTCACTCACATTTTGCAATCTGCCCACCACAGCAAACAGCATGGGACGATGGGCTCGCCCACTGACGCCATTGGCTCTCTTCCACTCTGAGGGATCGCATTTTCACCTGACCACATGGCACATCCGGGTCAGTTTCAGGGCCGCTGGGCTAAAGCTACAGGTTGCCAGAATGATTTTCCTTTCCATACGTTATCCCTTTTTAATGCTTTTAGTTATCATTCTGTATTTGAACTATGAGCCTGATTACGATCATAAGCCGATCCCATTATATCCTATGGAGCTTGTAATACGGCGGATGGGCTATCGTAATCCGATCCCATTATATCCTATGGAGCTTGTAATACGGCGGATGGGCTATCGTAATCCGATCCCATTATATCCTATGGAGCTTGTAATATGGCGGATGGGCTATCCGTCACAGTTGTGACGGAGTCTCCCATCCACCAAGATCGTAACCAGGCCCTATATCTTCAGATGACGGCAATTCACACCCTCAGTGCCCTTTCTTTGCGCCAATAAGAGCTATACTGTGCTGGAATGTGCATTAAAATTAAAGGGGCCTTATACTTGTTCTAAGTGCACGTGTCCACGTGTAAGCATCCTTACTGCATCTGTCACTTTATACTCAATGGTTATCATTTTTTTAATGTAACAGTTTTATTCTCAGCCAAGCACAAAGCTGTCAAATTTAAGCAGAAGCTTGTTTTCTTTTTTAGTGGCAAATACTTTCAAAAAACAAAAAAATAAATACGAATCATAGCACCAGCTTGCCATGGTCAGACCTATTGGCTTTTTCAGTGCTTGTTTCAATTTCATTTTTTCCCTTGAGTTTTACACACCACTTCATGTGGCACCCTGGGTGGCCACCTTGTTTACTTATATGGGCGCACCAACCTGTCCTGAGAAAGAAAAACGAGTTCACCTTAAGAACCAGCCTATGAGCCCAAACTCCCAGAACCCCCGGGTAAGGCTTGCACTACGCCTGTCAATGACCTTTGCAGCAGGCATACAACCTGCTGAGATGTATTACAAGCAAAAAGAAGAGATGATGGACGGAATGCGGAACAACTCAAACATTCACCCCAGTCTCAGATCTGGGTTTAAGCCATCATTTTTTGCATTTGGAGATGTGTTACCAGACAGGAATGCTGGAAAGGGTCATCTGATGGTACTTACTTTCATGGTCAGTCTGTCCAAGTCTGGAGGGAGGTCCAAGTGCACCAGAGGATTCTCCCCGGAGTGCCCCTGCAGTTTCACACCTGCTTTTTATCAAGATGATGAGTGGTGGCTCAGGGACTGGATGGGGAGGCCGTCCCTCAGTTAGGGGCGGGCGCTCATTGTCTTGCCTCCGGCCACCCATGACCAGCCCAGCCCTGCATCCGCCCTCATCCTGGCACCCCTGGAGCCCTTTTGTTTTAGGTGTTCAAAGGCAGGGGGCGTGGATTACAGACTCATAATTTAAGTAAACATCTTGTAACAATTGAAAAATCCTTGTCCAGCCAGGGCTTTTACTTAAAAAAGGAAACATTCTTTAGTCACAACACACCACTCAATACTGCTCACAAAAACACAAAACACATCCAGACTTGGTGAATAATCCTGTGTAGTGGGGAACCACCCACTCCTGGTTGAGTCTGTTCCCAGATCCTCATAGTTGAGGGGTGTTGTATCCATACATGCATCGGGCAAAATAAAAAATTGCGGCCTGGAGGATTGGCCATGGTTGAGAAATTGTGTTACATAATTTGGTACCTCTACGAATTTAATAAACACAATCTGGTTAAGTCCCAACACAGTTCTAAGAAAATCTCTGCTCAACCCCTAGTAGTAACGGCACATGTAGCAATCAATTCCCCAGAGAAATGCATGTTAACTTCTTCCCACCAAAGAAATGTGTTGCACAAGAGCCTTTACATTTGTATAATGTTTTAAATTTTCATTGAATATGATCTCTTACTTATTAATATGCTGTCTCTGAAAACATAAGGTGGCTGTAGGTGTAAGCAAATGTTTTACACGTCAGCCTGTATTCTCTTTTATACTTGCATCTGAATATGATTTCATAGGCATTTATTACTGTTTTTTCATTGATTTATTACATTGTTTGCTTTTTTTGTTGCTGTTGTGAAAATGTTGCCTATTTGTGATGTTTTATCATTGGTCTTGTGGAACTCAGTAAAGTTCCAAACCTTCAAAAAAACTAAACGTGAAACTTGAACTTCAAGTTCAAACAGTACTAAACAACTTCAAAGTCAAGAAGGCAACACAATGACAATTCCAAACCAATATAGAACAAGCATTTACAATGCATCGGGTCTCGCGTTTGCTCATGTTAGAGCTGATCGCGTTGTAAACTCCTAACCCGACTTTTCACCTATCGGGCAAAAGTGCATTTATGTACATAACCTGAAAAAGTGAAATCAAGTACGTAAAGCGCTCGACTTCTGCCAAGCGAGATCGGGCTCGTAAATGTAGGAGGCTGGACTGGCTTGTAGTGAGTACCAAGGGGTACTTACACCTTGCACCAGGCCCAGTTATCCCTTATTAGTGTATAGGGTGTCTAGCAGCATAGGCTGATAGATAATGGTAGCTTAGCAGAGCAGCTTAGGCTGAACTAGGAGACGAGTGAAGCTCCTACAGTACCACTAGTGTCATATGCACAATATCATAAGAAAACACAATACACAGATATACTAAAAATAACGGTACTTTATTTTTATGACAATATGCCAAAGTATCTCAGAGTGTACCCTCAGTATGAGGATAGCAAATATACACAAGATATATGTACACAACACCAAAATATGCAGTAATAGTATTAGAAAACAGTGCAAACTATGTATAGTTACAATAGGATGCAATGGGGACACATAGGGATAGGGGCAACACAAACCATATACTCCAAAAGTGGAATGCGAACCACAAATGGACCCCAAACCTATGTGACCTTGTAGAGGGTCGCTGGGACTATTAGAAAATAGTAAGGGTTAGAAAAATAGCCCACCCCAAGACCCTGAAAAGTGAGTGCAAAGTGCACTAAAGTTCTCCAAAGGACATAGAAGTCGTGATAGGGGAATTCTGCAGGAAAGACACAAATCAGCAATGCAACAACAATGGATTTCCAGTCGAGGGTACCTGTGGAACAAGGGGACCAAGTCCAGAAGTCACAAGCAAGTCGGAGATGGGCAGATGCCCAGGAAATGCCAGCTGTGGGTGCAAAGAAGCTGCTACTGGAAAGTAGAAGCTGGAGATTCTGCAGGAACGACAAGGGCTAGGAACTTCCCCTTTGGAGGACGGATCCCCCACGCCGTGGAGAGTCGTGCAGAAGTGTTTTCCAGAAGAAAGATCGCCAACAAGCCTTGCTAGCTGCAAATCATGCAGTTAGGGTTTTTGGATGCTGCTGTGGCCCAGGAGGGACCAGGATGTCGCCAATTGCGTCTGGGGACAGAGGGGGCGTAGAGCAAGTGAAGGAGCCCTCTCAGCAGCAGGCAGCACCCGCAGAAGTGCCAGAAACAGGCACTACAAGGATGCGTGAAACGGTGCTCACCCGAAGTCGCACAAAGGAGTCCCACGTCGCCGGAGGACAACTTAGGAGGTCGTGCTATGCAGGTTAGAGTGCCATGGACCCAGACTGGACTGTGCACAAAGGATTTGCGCCGGAAGTGCACGGAGGCCGGAGTAGCTGCAAAAGTGACGGTTCCCAGCAATGCAGTCTGGCGTGGGGAGGCAAGGACTTACCTCCACCAAACTTGGACTGAAGAGTCACTGGACTGTGGGAGTCACTTGGACAGAGTTGCTGGATTCAAGGGACCTCGCTCGTCGTGCTGAGAGGAGACCCAGGGGACCGGTGATGCAGTTCTTTGGTGCCTGCGGTTGCAGGGGGACGATTCCGTCGACCCACGGGAGATTTCTTCGGAGCTTCTAGTGCAGAGAGGAGGCAGACTACCCCCACAGCATGCACCACCAGGAAAACAGTCTAGAAGGCGGCAGGATCAGCGTTACAGAGTTGCAGTAGTCGTCTTTGCTACTTTGTTGCAGTTTTGCAGGCTTCCAGCGCGGTCAGCAGTCGATTCCTTGGCAGAAGGTGAAGAGAGAGATGCAGAGGAACTCGGATGAGCTCTTGCATTCGTTATCTAAGGAATCCCAAGAGACAGAGACCCTAAATAGCCAGAAAAGAGGGTTTGGCTACCTAGGAGAGAGGATAGGCTAGCAACACCTGAAGGAGCCTATCAGAAGGAGTCTCTGACGTCACCTGCCAGCAGCACCTCTGTTTCCAAGATGGCAGAGGTCTGGAGCACACTGGAGGAGCTCTGGGCACCTCCCAGGGGAGGTACAGGTCAGGGGAGTGGTCAATGAGAGAGCATAATCTCCTTTGTCCAGTTTCACGCCAGAGCAGGGCTAAGGGGTCCCTGAACCGGTGTAGACTGGCTTATGCAGAAATGGGCACCATGTGTGCCCATGAAAGCATTTCCAGAGGCTGGGGGAGGCTACTCCTCCCCTGCCTTCACACCATTTTCCAAAGGGAGAGGGTGTAACACCCTCTCTCAGAAGAAGTCCTTTGTTCTGCCATCCTGGGCCAGGCCTGGCTGGACCCCAGGAGGGCAGAAGCCTGTCTGAGGGGTTGGCAGCAGCAGCAGCTGCAGTGAAACCCCGGGAAAGGCAGTTTGGCAGTACCAGGGTCTGTGCTACCGACCACTGGGATCATGGGATTGTGCCAACTATGCCAGGATGGCATAGAGGGGGCAATTCCATGATCATAGACATGTTACATGGCCATATTCGGAGTTACCATTGTGAAGCTACATATAGGTAGTGACCTATATGTAGTGCACGCGTGTAATGGTGTCCCCGCACTCACAAAGTCCGGGGAATTGGCCTTGAACAATGTGGGGGCGCCTTGGCTAGTGCCAGGGTGCCCTCACACTAAGTAACTTTGCACCTAACCTTTACCAGGTAAAGGTTAGACATATAGGTGACTTATAAGTTACTTAAGTGCAGTGTAAAATGGCTGTGAAATAACGTGGACGTTATTTCACTCAGGCTGCAGTGGCAGGCCTGTGTAAGAATTGTCAGAGCTCCCTATGGGTGGCAAAAGAAATGCTGCAGCCCATAGGGATCTCCTGGAACCCCAATACCCTGGGTACCTCAGTACCAAATACTAGGGAATTATAAGTGTGTTCCAGTAAGCCAATGTAAATTGGTAAAATTGGTCACTAGCCTGTTAGTGACAATTTGAAAGAAATGAGAGAGCATAACCTCTGAGGTTCTGATTAGCAGAGCCTCAGTGAGACAGTTAGTCATAACACAGGTAACACATTCAGGCACACTTATGAGCACTGGGGCCCTGGCTGGCAGGGTCCCAGTGACACATACAACTAGAACAACATATATACAGTGAAAAATGGGGGTAACATGCCAGGCAAGATGGTACTTTCCTACAGTAAATTAGAGAAAAAAAAGTCCACGAGCCCGATGGAAAACAGCGAGCCTCGCATGTTTTCTGTACTTGGTCGCTGCGCTGGAGGAGGGCTAGCCACCGGAAAAGGCATGACGTATGCGTGCTTTCGACTAATGTAAGCAAGAAGATTTTGTTAGGGAAGCCCACCAACCAATAAAAAACACTGATGTGAAGTTGACAGGGCTCCGAGCCCTTTTATAAATACAAAAGAGTCTCCCTGCGAAACGCATGCGCGAGCGCATGCAACGCAGACTCGACCCTAAAAAGCAAAAAAAATAAAATAAGCAAAATACACCAAATTGATCAAAATTGGAAAAACAGAAACAGAAATGTGTAGTTTTAAAGTCTTGACGTTAAAAAAAGCACTTGGAAAATACACAGCAACAATGAGACGTTACAGCTCAGGATTTATTGGAGCCTAGTTGAGATTTCAGACCAACTGCAAGGGTTGTGTAGGTTATTGGATTGCAGTGCGATCAGGCGTTGGACTACTAGCAGAGTGTCTAACTAGCCTTCTGTTAACGCCCAGGTAAGGCCTGTTTCTCACTGTGACTTGTCTGTGTGCTAGGACATTGCAACTGGATTCATAAGGTAGTCACAGAGGAGACTTTGGAAACTCAGGGTGTGATTTAGAGTTCGGCAGAGGGGGTTACTCAGTCATAAACATGACAGATATCCCGTCTGTGTATTACGATCCCATTGTATCCTATGGAAATTGCAGTATGGTGGACAGGATAACCATCACGTTTGTGACGGAGTAACTTGTCCGTAAAATTCTAAACCAGGCCTTAGTCAAGAAGGAAAAAATCTTGATTGAGATTGAAAAAAAACCTTCTGAAAACAGGCAACAGTCAGGCAAACTTGAGAAGATTGAAAAGTGTGGAAACTGTGCTCCAAACTATGGACCTGAACGAGCAACAATGTTGTGACGCCTCACTTTCTCTGGCTTACCAGTTGGACGCAGTGTGACCTGGGACAGATTCCACCATTGTAACTCTGGAAACCACCATAGAGAAACCTTTAAAAAAAAAAGATAATTTACGAAGGAAAACCCAGGAGTTGATTCGAGAGTGAATAACTACTCGGGAGTCTGCATGCCACCTTGAGGTTTCAAGAATCCAAATCAACGCACCATACCAGAATGCCAAAGCTGGCAGCTCAGTCCCAAAAATGATTTCTGAGGATCAAGCCTCCTGAGTGGGACCACCTGCCGACCTGCAAGAGCCACATCAGTCCGTAGAACAGGTACTGACCTAACAACTGTTCCAGAGTTTTACTTTCTATTTTACTCTCATTCTGGGAGTTTAAAGTCCTCCACCAGGGCAAAGCCAGAAGCTGAAGCCAGCGAGGGAACTTCAGTTATGGCACCAAAAGCTCAAAAAGGGCAAAGGAGGATTCTGTAGCTGGTAAGGCTTTGCAACTGGAGTAGACTTGCTGCCTCGTCAAAGTCCAATAATTTACCTTGGGACTTCAGCCCTCATTGCAACCCTGGCGGTCGGTGATAAAGTGGCGGTAATACCACCAACAGGCTGGCGGTAAATAGCGCCAAATTATGACCATGGTGGTGAGAACTCAGATAGACAGCCACTTTACCACACCGACCTCCAGGGCGAAAATAACAGCCACCACGGCGGTAGCCGCTTACAGCCAGGCAGAAGCCAATGTCCCGCCCACTGTATTAAGACCCTGCAATCCGCCAGCTTTTTCCAGGGGGGGGGGTACCAACGACATCAAAAGCCTGGTAGAAGCACTGCACAGAAGTGAAAGGACTCGACTCACCATTGGAGACACAGGGAACAACCACACCACCATGGATCCCGAGCTGCATGTCTTCCCAATGCTCTTCTACGTGCTGCTCCACCACGAACACCAACAACAGCAAAGACGACAACAGTGAGTACAGCCACCTAGCACACAAGGGAGAGGGGGAGGAAAAAGAGAGTGACACACACACGCAATACACAATACACACACCCCCACCCCCGACACCATACACACAATCAGCTGCATTACCAAAACATTTGTACCCCGTACCTCGGATGAAAAATGCAAGGACAACATACATTTATCCAAACTGAGTGTAATAAGATGAACACAGTAGAAATAAGAAATATGCAATGTAACTGCTATATACAAATGTACAGTTCAAGGGACACTGCCCAGTCCTCAGTGTACGTGGGCCACAGGACCACAGGCCAAAGTCCAAGGCCCCACTAGTCACCTGCTCCAACAAGGAGAGAACACTGCAGGGGCATCTTTGTAAAAAAGTGGCAGGCACCTCAGGGGGATAGGGTACGGGGGGCACCTCAGCCAGCAGATGGAACAAGACCACTGGTTCTGGAAGTGGCAACATGCCCTGTGCTTGCTCCTGGGGAGTGCAAGGCCACAATCTCTCAAGTGGGTGATTTGCCCACATGCTCTGGAGGGGGCAACATGCCCTGTGCTTGGTCCTGGGGAGTGCAAGGCCACAGTCTCTCAAGTGGGTGATTTGCCGCCATGCTCTGGAGGGGGCAACATGCCCTGTGCTTGGTCCTGGGGAGTGCAAAGCCACAGTCTCTCAAGTGGGTGATTTGCCCACATGCTCTGGAGGGGGCAACATGCCCTGTGCTTGGTCCTGGGGAGTGCAAGGCCTCAGTCTCTCAGGTGGGTGATTTGCCCACATGCTCTGGAGGGGGCAATATGCCCTGTTCTCTTGATCCTGGGAAGACTGGGGTTGGTGGGTGTCTTACCCACTGGTTCTGGAGGGGGCATCATGCCCTGTGCTCTTGATCCTGGTGAGGCTGGGGTCAATGGGTCTCTTACCCACTGGTTCTGGAGGGGGCATCGTGCCATGTGCTTTTGATCCTGGGGAGGCTGGGGTCGGTGGGTGTCTTACCCACTGGTTCTGGAGGAGGCATAGTGCCATGTGCTCTTGATACTGGGGAGGCTGGGGTCTGTGGGTGTCTTACCCACTGGTTCTGGAGGGGGCATCTTGCCCTGTGCTCTTGATCCTGGGGAGTGCAAGATCACATCTCTCAGATGGGTGTCAGGCCCACTGGATTTGCCAGGGGCAGGCCGCACAGCAGCCCATGGAGGCAGGACTACATACCATCTGCCAGCGGTGACTGCTGTTGGTGGTGGAAGTAGTACTCCTGCTGCTGGTGTTGGGGGGGTAGCCCCTGCCCATCCCATGCAGCCTCAGATGGCTGCCCACTGGTGGCGGTGGTGGTGCTGCTGGTGGTGGGGGGAAGCTCCACCCCATCCCCTGCTGCCCGCTGGTGGTGGTGGTGCTGGTGGTGGTGGGGGGAAGCTCCAGCCTATCCCCTGCAGCGTTGGATGGCTGCCCACTGGTGGTGGTGCTGCTGCTGGTGGGGGGGAAAGCTCCAGCCCGTCCCCTGCAGCCTCAGCCGGCTGTAAAACCATGGTTAGTGGTGGGAGCTCCGTCTGAGTCCCTGCCCCTGGCTCCTTGCTCTTCCTGCCAGCAGCTGGGGCTGGCTCCTTGCACTTTCGGGCAGCAGCTGGGGCTGGCTCCTTGCCCTTGGAGGCAGCAGCTGGGGAAGGCACCCTTTCCTTGAGGCTGCCTGGTGCAGGCTCCTTCACCCTCTGCACAGGTGTCCTGGATCCTTTCCCACCACGAGTGGGTGTGGAGACTACTGGGCCCGTGGACTGGGTGGCTGAGGTGCTTGCCTGGGTTTTTGCCACCCTTGCCAGACGTGAAGGACGGGGGTGTAACCGTGTGGGTGTGGAGGAACCACTCCAGACTGCGTTATTGAATTAAAAACAAAGGAATTTTATTGAAGATATTGAGGATGGCATGATACAGGTACGTTTGTTTCAGTCTTGTGATGCTGGGTTTTAGGTGGTGGGCTGTGCTTGAGGTTTGGTCTTTACTCGTCTCTTTCTGTCTCTCTTGTTCACAGGTCGTTCCCCAGGAAGCGCATGTGGAGAGAAGAAATAAATATCTGTAAGTGATCGTTATAATGGTATCTCTTTTCCTTTACAATGTCTTTTCTGGTCCATGTCTTTCTGTTCTTGGTAAGGTTATATTACTCTCATTAGCTCCGTTTAGCATGTATTTTCCTTTTGTTTCTTAAGAGTCTTATTCCTAATCTTTCTATCTTTATATAGTTTCTTTTAGCGCCCAACCGTTCCTGTGCTCGGGTTTTGGCTGGCCCCTTAAAGGTGACGGTGCATGACGGTAAGGTTTTATATTTCTCCCTGATCTTTGTTCACTTCCCTCTTTCTCCTTCCCTTTTCCCCTGTGCTCGTGCCTTTCTGTTTTCTCAGTGTTTGTCTGCCCCCTTCCTACTCCCCGTGTTGGCCTTTTAGTTTTCCTTCCCCCTCCCTTCTCATTCCACTCCTTTCTCTCTCTCGTATTTCCACTCACTTAGGGACGTAGTCCCACACACCTGAATGGCCACGCTTCTCCTGGAGCATGGCGGGATGCTGCGTTTCATCCTCCTGGTCGCCTGGAACAGGGTCGTCTGGCAATCGTCTTCCGGTTTCTCCTCCGATACCCGGACCGTATCGCTGGTGCTGGCTCACAGGTGGGCTCCGCTCCTCGTCTTCCTCCTTCCGACCTCCACAAGCCGAAAGTGCTGGCAGCGGCACATTTGACCTTCTGGTGTCCCGCCGCTGCGGAACTACCGACCAATCACGGGCAGATGGACCAGGAAGCTTCGGAGTAACAGCGGCAGAGTCAGCACAAGTGAGAGCCAAGTGCGGGCGAACGGGTCCCAGCCCGTCACATACACTCCCCCTAGAGAACGGCCTGTCGAGGCGCTCCAAAGCCGGATAACGGGAAAGGAAATCTGCGGCCACCATGTGTCTCCCCGGCAGATGCTGGATCTGAAAGGAGAATGGCTGAAAGGAAAGGAACCAGCGGAGAACACGGGAGTTAGTGTCCTTATGATGGGCAAGCCAGGTCAGTGGAGCGTGATAAGTAATCAGGGTAAAAGTCCTGCCCGACAGGTAATATCTGAGAGATTCAATCGCCCATTTAATCGCCATGCACTCCTTCTCTATAGCTGGATAATGACATTCCCGTGGTAGAAGCTTCCTGCTGATGTACAACACTGGGTGGAGGGAATCATCACCCTGCTGTTGGGATAACACTGCCCCAAGCCCCACGTCGGAGGCATCAGTCAATAACACAAAAGGTCTACTAAAATCAGGACAACACAGCACAGGTTCAGACGTGAGAGCGGTCTTTAGCTGATCAAAACTACGTACTGCAGACACAGAGGGGGGTCCAAGGGTGTTGGGACAGGAATTTTTCAGCATATTAGTAAGAGGTTCCGCAATTGTGGAGAAATGAGGAATAAAGCGCCGATAATAGCCAATCAAACCTAAGAAAGCCCTAAGGTCCTTTTTTTCTTGGGGAATTCCATTTTAGAGATTGCCTCTACTTTTTCTACTTGTGGGCTAATCCTACCATTCCCCACAATATAGCTCAGGTACTTGATACTAGTTTGTCCGAGTTTACATTTGTCTGGATTGGCGGTTAAGTGGGCCTTTCGTAGAGCATGCGATACGGTACCTAGATGTGTCATGTGCTCCTCCCAGGTGTTGCTATATATAACAATGTCATCAAGATAGGCCGCAGCATATTGCTGAAAAGGTCGTAGGATTTCATCCATGAGCCTTTGGAAGGTGGCGGGGGCCCCATGGAGCCCAATGGGGAGGACAGTAAAGTGATATAATCCTGAAGGGGTAGCAAATGCTGTTTTTTCTTTGTCTTCCTTTCTTAGGGGTATCTGCCAATAACCCTTCGTGAGATCTAGGGTGGATAGGTATTCTGCTTGGCCTAATCTCTCAATCAGTTTGTCGATTCTAGGCATTGGATAAGCATCAAAATAGGTTAAGTTGTTGACACCCCTATAATCTACACAAAACCGTGTGCTGCCATCTGGCTTGGGTACCAATACGACTGGCGAGCACCAAGGGCTGGTTGACGGCTCTATGATACCCACTGCCAACATGGTTTGGGCTTCTTCTTCAATTATCTTTTGCTTTGCTTCAGGGATGCGGTATGGTCGCTGTCGTGAGACAGTTTTTTTTTTTATAAACGGATGGGATGTTGGACTTAGGTGGTTCTACCCGGATATTTAGAAAAGACATCTGGATTGTGCTGTACTAAACGGGTTAGTTGGTTGTGATACTCTTTAGTAAGATCAGGATTGATCCATGGGTGTACCTGGTTGGACCGATCCTGAGGAGTTATCTTGGGATATGGGATGTCGTCAGTAATCTCTGAATTGATAAAGTGAACAGAGTTGTCTCCTGTGGGTTCTAGCCATTTCTTCAGTAGATTGATGTGATATATCTGCACCCTACCGCTCCCTTGTGGAATGGCCAACTTATAGGTGGTGTGATTGATCTGTGCTATCACTTCGAATGGTCCCTGCCATTTGGCCAACAATTTATTGTCAGTGCTAGGGAGTAAGACTAGAGCTTTGTCTCCTACTGATAAGGTGCGAACAGTACTTCGGGTATCATACCTTTGTTTCTGCTTATTCTGTGCTTCCTGTAAGGCCGGATGGGCTTCTTCCCATACTGTATGGAGATTGTCTCTTAAATCCCTGGTGTAGGTTAAGAGGTCTTTTACTTCCTCTTCTGTGTCCTCCCACTGTTCTGCTAACATATCTAACAGTGTGCATGGCTGTCGGCCGAACAACATTTCAAAAGGACTATGGCCTAGGGACACTTGTACATGTGTACGGATATCATATAAAACCAATGGTAGTTTCTTTTCCCAGTCCTTCCCAGCTTCAGATATACTTTTTCGGAGTAGGGATTTAATGGTTTTATTGTATCTTTCTACTGGCCCATCTGTTTGCAGATGATAAACTGAGGTATGGATCTGTTTCACTCCCAGTAGTCGACATACTTCTGCCATTAATCTGGACATAAAAGGAGTCCCTTGGTCCGTCAATATCTCTTTCGGGAAACCCACCCTGGAAAAGAACTCTATCATAGCCTGAGATATAGCTTTAGTGTGTATACTGGAAAGGGGTATGGCCTCGGGATATCGTGTAGCATAGTCCACCAAGACTAACACATACTGTCTACGCCGAGTGGAAGGGGTAAGAGGACCAATAAGGTCCATTCCAACCCGGGTAAAAGGAATATCAATAATGGGAAGAGGCTGAAGGGGAACGGGTTTTTGTGGAGAGGGGTTGTACAACTGGCATTTGGGACACTCGGAACAATGCTTACGTATCTTGCCATAAACCCCTGGCCAATAAAATCGTCTAAGGACCGCTTCTTCCGTTTTCTCCCTTCCCAAGTGCCCTTCCCCATTATCCCCATGTGCTAGTTGTAACACTTGTTGACAGTGACTTCTAGGTACTACTAGTTGTAGGTCATTTCCTCTTGTGGGCGTGGGATTCCTATATAAGAGATTATTACGAATCAAGAATCGGGGACCTACCCCTTGTGCTGTCCCAGACTCGGCCTGCTGCCATGCATATTTTAAGGTAGGATCCTCATTTTGATTCTGTTGGAAATCTCCGGTGATATTGCAAACCTTCCCAATGCCAATGGAACCGTTTTGGGATCGGCAGTTCTGCATATAGGAGCGTCGCTGCTCTCTTTTTTGTCTCCTGCTGAGGGCAATGCATACCTGTTTGGGTTCTTCTGAGACCATTTCACTAGGTGCTTCCATCCACCAATTTCTCAGAAGGTGTTCTTGTCCGGCTTTCTCTAATAAGGAGGGAAAATCCTCATAATCTGTGCCGAGGATTATATCCTCATCGAGGCTGGGAAGCACCCCTACCCGGTGGGTCTCACTCTGTTCTCTCCATTTCAAGTGTATTGTCGCAAGGGGGTAAAACCGTTGATCCCCATGTACACAGGTAATGAGGACCTGAGTCTCTGTCTCTACCTGCCCTGGCAATACTAAATCGTTCCTGATCACGCTCTGGCTACATCCAGAATCGATGAGAGCCATCCTTTCTACTTCATTGATGAGGAGAGGGAGGGTATATTTGGCTTTCTCCCCTCCGGCCCAGAATACTCTTCCCTTGGTCAGGCCTATCTCCATGGGCTCCTCTGTATCTTTTTTTTTAGGGCAATGCCGGGCAATATGGCCCCACTCTGAACAGTGATAACACTGGGGACCATGGCTTGTGTATCCAGAGGGACCAGGACCAGCTGGTTGTGATCGGTCAGTTCTGGGATTCCCTACAGGCCGCGGCATATGCATTCTAGGTATGGCCGGACGAGTCGGTGGTGGGCCCCGACTAACGGTAGCCCAGAAGTCTGAGCCTCTATGATAAGCACAGGCAAGCTCTATAGCTGTTTCATTTGTGAGTCCAGGATGTTGTCGTACCCAGTTCCGGGTGGTAGGTGGTAGAGCATCTAAGTATTGTTCCAAGACTATGATGTCAAACATGTCTTCTCTTGTGTTCTCGGTGGGATGTAACCACCTCCCGGCTGCATGTTGAACTCAATAATATAAGGTACGGGGGTTCTCTTGATGCTGCCATTTCATTTGTCTAAACCTGGTGCGATAACTCTCACTATCCAAACCTACTCTTTCTAAAATGGTTTTCTTAAGATCTTTATATGGAAGAGTACCACTCGGGTTAATAGCTTGATATGTTGCTTGTAAATGGACGGTGAGTAGGGGGGCGATATACTGACCCCATTTATCCTCGGGCCAGTTAGCAGTGCTGGCCACCATTTCAAAGTTTGTGAAGAAAGAGTCGGGGTCTTCCTGTTCCTGATATCGTTGCAACACACTACTCGGTACTGTGGGGTGTACTTTTGTATGAGCGATGGTATCAGTAAGTTTACCCAAGGCGGTCTCATGTACGAATTGATTATTGGCCATAATCGTTGCCTGACTCTTAAGGGCTGTTTGCAGCGCCTCTCGTTCCTCTCTGGCTTCTTTCATTTGTTGTTCCCACATTAACTGGAGATGCCTTTGCTCTTCTGCCAACTGAGAGATTACATCTGCCATTGTTGCCTTTTCTTCCATGGTGGCGGTGTCTCCACATATCCCACTTCTGACACCACTTGTAACCGTGTGGGTGTGGAGGAACCACTCCAGACTGCGTTATTGAATTAAAAACAAAGGAATTTTATTGAAGATATTGAGGATGGCATGATACAGGTACGTTTGTTTCGGTCTTGTGATGCTGTGTTTTAGGTGGTGGGCTGTTCTTGAGGTTTGGTCTTTACTCGTCTCTTTCTGTCTCTCTTGTTCACAGGTCGTTCCCCGGGAAGCGCATGTGGAGAGAAGAGATAAATATCTGTAAGTGATCGTTATAATGGTATCTCTTTTCCTTTACAATGTCTTTTCTGGTCCATGTCTTTCTGTTCTTGGTAAGGTTATATTACTCTCATTAGCTCAGTTTAGCATGTATTTTCCTTTTGTTTCTTAAGAGTCTTATTCCTAATCTTTCTATCTTTATATAGTTTCTTTTAGCGCCCAACCGTTCCTGTGCTCGGGTTTTGGCTGGCCCCTTAAAGGTGACGGTGCATGACGGTAAGGTTTTATATTTCTCCCTGATCTTTGTTCACTTCCCTCTTTCTCCTTCCCTTTTCCCCAGTGCTCGTGCCTTTCTGTTTTCTCAGTGTTTGTCTGTCCCCCTTCCTACTCCCTGTGTTGCCCTTTTAGTTTTCCTTCCCCATCCCTTCTCATTCCACTCCTTTCTCTCTCTCGTATTTCCACTCACTCAGGGACGTAGTCCCACACACCTGATTGGCCACGCTTCTCCTGGAGCGTGGCGGGATGCTGCGTTTCGTCCTCTTGGTCGCCTGGAACAGGGTCGTCTGGCAATCGTCTTCCGGTTTCCCCTCCGATACCCGGACGGTATCGCTGGTGCTGGCTCACAGGTGGGCTCCGCTCCTCGTCTTCCTCCTTCCGACTTCCACACGCCGAAAGTGCTGGCAGCGGCACATTTGACCTTCTGGTGTCCCGCCGCTGCAGAACTACCGACCAATCACGGGCAGATGGACCAGGAAGCTCCGGAGTAACAGGGGCAGAGTCAGCACAAGTGAGAGCCGTGTGCGGGCGAACGGGTCCCAGCCAACAGCTGCTCCCAGGAAAAGCTGCTTAGGGACATTGAGGCTGGAAGAGGGAGAAGGTCTGGGAGTGGAGGAAGAGGGAGTGGTTGTGGGAGGTGTCTGTCTGCTGATTGTGGGTGCAGGTGCATGGGCTGGATGCTGTTGTGAGGTGGAGGGCTGTTGGGTGTCTGAGTGCTTGCGTTTGTGTACTTTAGGGAGGACAGACACAGTGGGAGAGGACACAGGGGACGTGTGCATGGCTGTTGTGGAGGTGTCTGCCAGTAAGGTGTGTGTTCTGCTATGTGTGATGGTGATGCTGGTAGTGGATGATGGTGTAGTGCATGCAGGTGTGAGTGTAGACGCAACTAGGAGGGAGGTAGAGAAGGAGGAGGAGGGGGAGACAGTAAAAATAGTGGATGTTGGTATGTCTGCATCTGGATGGTGTTTGGGTGAGTGCCTGTGGGATGATGTGTGGAGGTCTGCCTGTGTGCTTGGGATAGGTTGGGGTTGAGGGGAATGGGATTGGGAAGAGGAAGTTGGAGGGGGAAGGTGGAAACAGGGACAATGGCTGTCATCAGAGAGGAGGCCAGAGCCTGGATCAATCTCTGTTGGGCTGCCAAGCCAGTGTGAATGCCCTCCAGAAATGCATTAGTTTGTTGCATTTGGGCTGCAAGCCCCGGGATGGCATTCACAATGGGTGACTGCCCTACAGAGATGGATCTCAGAAGGTCAATAGCCTTCTCACTCAGGGCAGCAGGGCTAACTGGGGTTGGGCCTGAGGTGCCTGTGGCAAAGGAGATGCCCGCCCTCCTGGGTGAGCGGGCACAAGTAACTCAATGAGGGGCTGCTTGTAGGGCGGTGCTGGTACGGGGGATGGCAGCTGTACCTGTAGCTGGGGTGGTCACAGGGATGTCCGCCACCACCAAGGAGCTTCCATCGGAGGAGGTATCAGAGTCTGAAGTGTCCCCTCCAGTCTCCGCCATGGTGCTCCCCTCGCCCTCTGTCCCACTGGTGCCCTCAGCGTCGGTGGACTCTGCCTCCTGGGTCCTGTGAGATGCAGCTCCCTCCATTGCTGGCACCTCTGTTCCTCCACCAGATGATGCTAATGCACATAAGGACAGGCAGGGTGACAAAACAAAAACGGGGGAAGAGACAAAGGATACACCTGGTCAATGGCTGCACCAATACCACCGTTGGCGTACACACCACTCTCACACACAGGGAACAGCCCTACGCACTATGCAATGCACTACCAATTATTTTGCTAGTCACCAAGGCATGGGGAGGGGTACACACAGCCAAATGTAGCAGACCTGGGATCCATGCATCCCTGACCGGTTGTGGATGCATACAAGCTAGGTAGCATGGTTATCCCTTCAGGACCCATGCCAACAGGGTACCTACTCTGCAATGTCAGGCCTGGGCTAGGGGCACCCGCTGACACACAACCCGGATCCCACCCTACCATGCGTAAGTTGTAATGATGGGCACTGTACTCACCCCCTTGTGGCTGCTGTGATGCCCTAAAGCGCCCATCCAACACAGGATAGGCCACCGCCAGTATGCGGGCCATCAGTGGGGTCAGGGTTCGATTGGCACCCCTTCCTCGTCGGGAGGCCATCTCCAGCTGGGCCTCCGTGGTCTTCCGTGCCCAGCGTCTCAGGTCCACTGTTTCCGACAGTGGGTGCTCTGCCTTCCTTAGACTCCCAGAGTACGCACATCCTTGGCGATGGCTCGCCATATACCCTTCTTTTGATGGGCGCTAACCTGCTGAGGGAATACACACAGGAAAATAGTTTCAGTCAGACAGTCCTGCCTGTTACACTCATGGCCCACCATACCTCTTCACATCACCATTTACACACACATGGCCCAGCACACAACCAATATATCACCAAGAGGACATCCACCCACCCCCCTTACAGGAGGCCTTCACACACACCACTCCATGCATTCATGCCACATGCATCGTGCTCACAGTGTACCCACCTGTTGGTCTGGAGGCCCATACAGCAGTCCATACTGGGGTAGGACCCCATCCACCAGTCGCTCCAAATTCGCAGAGGTGACGGTAGGGGCGCTTTCCCCAGTCACGTGGGCCATGGTAGGTTCCAGACACAGGTCACAGCAGCACATGCAGTATAGGTCCACTCCTGTTGAAGGTCAGGTAGCAAGTGAGGAATTAGATAGAAAATGGCAGTCACGTCCGCGGCGGTGCATACTGTCACAGCCGGCATACATCACCATTGGCCACTGTACCCCATAGGGCCCAATTTTAACCAATGAGGAGTTGCACGGCGGTTCCCGACTGTCTCCCGTAACGGCGCACAACGTCAGCGGAATTACCTCACTTCCATCTGTCTCTCCATACAGGACAGACAGACGCCATTTCAGGGGGGGGGCAGGCCCTCAATAATAAATGCGTCAGTTAAAATTTGGACACACAGGACAAATTCCAGTTACCCAATACAAATTGACATCATGCATTGTACTGTGGCTCCAATGTTCAGTTTGTGACAGGCTCCTCACTCCTTTGTCCCTTAGATTGCTACTGCTGCGGATGAATAGGAGATTGAGACATACCCCCATGTACAGACCCTTGGTGGACTTGGCAACACTGGAGGACAGGCCCATCATCCTCACCTATAGACTTGACAGGGCCACAATCACAGAGCTATGTGCCCAATTGGAGCTTGATCTGACATCTGGTATCTGTCACCCCACTGGGATCCCCCCTCTTGTGCAAGTTCTATCAGTGCTGCATTCCCTGGCAACTGGTTCTTTCCATGTGACAGTGGGCTTGGCAGCAGAAATGTCTCAATAGTGCTGACCAGGGTGTTGTCTTCCCTGATTAAACACATGTGCAGCTACATTATATTTCCCCAGGTGGAGTATTTGGTCACAGTGAAGGCTGATTTCTACGCAATGGGACGCAATCCCCAACATAATTGGGGCAATTGATGGAACTCATATTGCATTTGTGCCCCCTGTCACAATGAACAGGTGTACTGAAATCGTAAGAGTTTTCACTCCATGAATGTACAGATGGTGTGCTTGGCGGACCAGTACATCTCCCATGTCAATGCTAAGTATCTTGGGTCGGTGCATGATGCTTTTATTCTGAGGAATAGTAGCATCACAAATGTGATGGGCCAACTACAGAGGCCCCGGGTGTGGCTAATAGGTGAGCCCTGGTTCCCACCCAGTAGATGTTGGTGTATGGGTATGGTGTTGGCCATATGGGATAGTGTGTGGCTAAATGTTGTCCCTCAATATTTGCAGGTGACTCTGGTTACTCCAAACTATTGTGGCTGCGGACCTCTGTGAGGAATGCCAGGACAAGGGCAGAAGAACATTACAATGAGGCACATGGGCGAACAGGACAGAGAATCGAAAGAGTCTTTGGCCTTCTGAAGGCCAGGTTCAGGTGCCTCCATCTAACAGGTGGTTCCCTCTGCTACTCAGCCAAGAAGGTCTGCCAGGTAATTGTGGCATGCTGCATGTTGCACAACCTTGCCTTGAGACGCCATGTGCCTTTTCAGCAGGAAGAGAAGGCTGGAGATGGTTGTGTGGCATCAGTGGACCCTGTGGACAGTGAGGATGAGGAGGCAGAGGATGAGGACAACAGAACAGCAGTGATACGACAATACTTCCAATGACACACAGGTAAGACAGTGTTACTTCACATTTCATTGTCAATTATTTGTATATGTTTGGCACTGGCATGCTGTTATTTCCCACTTCTATGCCCACTTACTGTACCCTTTGGCAATTCATTTTACAGATGTTGGTGCCCCACTGTCACTCCTGGTGTGACCACTGCAGCCAAATACAGGTCTTTCCTATGTGCACAATTACTGTACAGTTGAATGGCAATGTTTGAACCTAGTTAAGCAAGTACATACTTAAAAAATGTAACATACTCCAAGGGTGTTTATTAAAGTGCTAAGAAGAAGAGGGGAAAGGGCAAGGGGATGGGGTGATGATGGAGGAAAGTCCAAGGTATTATTCGAGTCTATTTGTAGCACAGGTGCATTGTCCATGGGGACATAGGAAGGGGAGCAATGGCAGTTCTGTCAACATCAGGACAGTGCGCGCAATACAGGCGACGTAAATGCAAAAACCCAGTCTTTATGCAGAGGCATATTTCATGCATTGTGTTTCTATGCAGTATGTTAACCTTTTGCATTGCAGAACTTTCACCTTGAAAAGTCATTAATGCTGTTTGTATTTCATTGTTCATTTGCAAGGCTTGTTTGCAGGACTACAGGGTGTGGTCCTTTATTCTAAGACTTTCTAGAAGCCTTTCTTGCAGCATGGTTGGGTGTGGCTTGTGGGTGGGGCTTGGCTCTATATAAGGGAGCCAGCCCAGCTCCACGTGCTCACTATTCAGAGGTCCCGGTGCAGAGCAGCAGCATTTTCCAGAGCTCCTATCCCGGAGGCCTAACCAGACATTTCCAGGCCTGCTCTTGCTTATTTGGTGATCTTCAGGGAGGGCGGTAAGGCGCAGGTCGGGCTAGGCCCCAACTCCGTTTTCTAGTAACATTCGAGTTTTGGGCCTAAACTTGAAATCGCATGTACGCGATCATTTCATGGCATTTGCATTGTGAATTCCGAATCGGCAACAGTGTGCGCGATTCTTTCCAGGCATTTACTTCTTGGCATTCAGATTGGCAGTGTGTGCGATCATTTCATGACATTTGTATTGTGAATTCCGAATCGGCAACAGTGTGCGCGATTCTTTCCAGGCATTTACTTCTTGGCATTCAGATTGGCAGTGTGCGCGATCATTTCATTGCATAATAATCTAAATGTTCGAATCGGCAACAGAGTGCGCAATTCTTTCCTGATTCTTAACTTTTGAAATACAGATCGGCGGAGTGCGCGATTATTTCTAGACATGGAAACTTAGATGAGCGGTTTGATTAAAGAGCATAATTTTCCCTGAACATTTCAGTCTTGAAACTCTCACTCAGAAAGTGACATAGGAGTGTATTTCATGGCATTTGTACAGTTCATTCATGTAGAGAAAAAAACCATGCTTGCTATAATGCAGAGAGTGTTCTAAGCAGTATTTTGGGGAGAGTTTATTGTTCAAAATATAATATGCTAATTCTGGAATGTTCATGTGAAAACCTTGCATAACCTTTTCTTGATTTCCAGGTACCTAGATTCTTGAGGACTAGTTATAGTGAAGTCTTAGGTCATTCATGTTCTTAGCATAAGTGTTTTATTTGAAACAAAACTTATTGAAAGTCATTGCGATTAATCTTGCAATTGTGTTGTTTAACCCTTGCTTCCACAGGTCTCCTTCCCTGCTGTTCCCAACCCAAAAACCCATTCCCCCACTTGGCCATTCTTTAACTCTGTGCTATATAACTAGTGGAATTTGGAGCTGCCAAGAGGTGGACATGTTAGGAACATGCGCAAGCCCTGAGGATCTGGTCTCCTTGACAAGTTTAAAGTGGACAGGGTGACAGAGTGGGACATAAGGGTGACAATCAGGAGAGTCTCATTTCCTTGGCAATAGTGCTTGGATTGCAGGGAACGTTTGCAGGGTGGTTCTCCTTCTGCAGGGGGAGGAGTGCTGGTGGCCTGTTGGTCCTGTGGCAGGGCCTCCTGTCCACTAGCGGCAGCAGAGGTGGAAGGCAGTTCAGATGTCTGACTAGTGACAGGGGCCCGCTGTTTTGAGACTGCCTCCCTCATTATGTTGGTCATGTCTGCCAGCACCCCTGCAATGGAGACCAGGGTGGTGTTGATGGCCTGCAAGTCCTCCCTGGTGCCCTGGTATTGTCCCTCCTGCAGCCGCCTATTCTCTTGCACATTGTCCAGGATCTGGTCCTTTCTGTCCTGGAATGTTGGTATGCTCCCAGGATCGCTGTGAGTGCCTCCTGGAGAGTCGGTTCTCTGGGCCTGTCCTCCTCCTGGTGCACAGCACTCCTCCCAGTTTCCCTGTTGTCCTGTGCCTCTGTCCCCTGAACCGTGTGCCCACTGACCCCAGGTCCCTGATTGTCTTGTGTATGAGGTGTGCCCTGGGGTCCCTGTAGAGATTGACACACTGCTGATTGACGTGTCTGGGGGACAGAGGTGTGGGTACGCTGGGTGTGTGCTGTGGTGGTGTTTCCAGATGGGGGGGGCTTTGTGGTGGTGTGTGACTGTGCCTAGGCAAACGACTGTCCAGAGGTCCCTGATAGGCCAGGTTGGTCATCCAGATTCAGGCGACCAGAGTTGCTGTCATCACTGTGGGCCTCTTCAGTTGGGGGACTGGATAGTGCTGGCACCTCTTCTGCTGTAACATTGGCTGGGATACCTGTGGGGATGTAAATGCTATGTTATTGTTTCTGTGTGTGACATATTGTGCATCAGTGGGTTGCCTTATTTGGTTGTATTTGCCCTGGCAGCTTTCACTTGTGTAAATTGGTATGTGGTGGGCTAGCTGATTCTCTCTAGTGTGCATGCTTTAGTGATTGGTGTCCCTGCAGGACTGTGAGTGGTGTCCATGCATTGGTATGACATGCAGGGCTTGGCATTGGGATGAGTGAGATGTGATGGTGGTGGGTGTGGGAGGTGGTGGGAGTGAGGGTGAGGGTGGGGGTAAAGTGATGGCATGCAGGTAGGGGGGTAGTAGTAGTATAGAGTTGACTTCCCAGAGTCCAGACCTCCTCCTACTCCGGCCAGGCCCTCAGGATGCATGATTGCCAAGACTTGCTCCTCCTATGTTGTTAGTTGTGGGGGAGGAGGTGGGGGTCCACCGCCAGTCCTCTGTACAGCGAGTTGGTGTCTTGCTGCAATGGAATGTACCTTCCCCCGAAGGTCGTTCCACCTCTTCTTGATGTCATCCCTAGTTCTTGGGTGCTGTCCTACGGCGTTGACCCTGTCCACGATTCTCTGCCATAGCTCCATCTTCCTAGCTATCGATATCTGTTGCACCTGTGTTCCAAATAGCTGAGGCTCTACCCTGATGACTTCCTCCACCATGACTCTTAGCTCCTCCTCTGAGAATCGGGGGTGTCTGTGGTGCCATGGTCGTTGTGTAAGGTGTGTAGGTGAAGGTGTGTAAAGTAATGTGTTGGGGTGTTTGATGTGGGGTGTGTGAGTGGTATGGGTGTGAGTGGTATGTGGTTCTGGTTGTGTGAGTGCTCTTGCTGTCTCTCTCTGTTGGCAATTAGTTGTAGTCGTAAAGGGTTGTGGGTAATGTGGGTGTGTGTTTTATAGTGGTGTGGGTGTGGTGTGTGTATGGGTGTCAAGTGTGTGTTATTTAAATTGTCCAATGTAGTGTTGTTTGTATGTGTGTGTGTATTTTGAGCACAGTGGTATGTACCGCCAATGGTTTTCCGCGGTTGAATGTCCACCGTGGTGATTCGTGGAACATAATGTGATGGGCGTTGTTCTGTTGGCATTATGGTGTGGGTTTGGATACCGCCAGTTTATCACTGACCTTTGGTGTGGCGGAATTGTGTATTCGGCTGAATAATGACGGATTGGTATGTGTATGTCTGCAGGTGAGCCAGTCCCTGCCCCCAACCCCCTGCTCGTGCCTAACCTCTTCTGCTGCACGCAGCTATTGGCCAAGTGTGGTGTAGGGTATGGCTCACGTTGGTTGGTCACTGACTAAAGGTTTTGGGTGTTCATGTACACTTTCCCAATGAGCTTTGATTTGCATTATGGCCCTTAGACCCACATCTGTACTGTAACGCAAAAGCACCTCCCGGACCCAGTTTTTTCCCATCTTCTATTTTCTGAAGAAATGTTTGGTAACTATTTTAACCATGGTAACTGCATGAGCACTTTTGGTTCCAACACTATATTTAAACTTCTCAAGTACTTTCAAAGCCATAATTGACCTGTCAATTCCACTGCTATTTCAGATGTTTCCTCCAGTGGGTAGTTCCTGCAACATAACAGCTTCTCTTGAGTTCTAGTGTCTGAGCAATTGACAACCAACTGATCCCTTAGATGTTTCTCAAGTGCATCATCAAACTCACAGGTAGATGCCAGGATCCTTGGTTCGGCTACGAAGATGTCACAAGACTCACGCTTTATTGGCTTTCTTGTGAAAAAGGCATGGGCTTTATTTAGATATTGGTGGACGGATTACTCTGTCACAACGGTGACGGATATCCTGTCTGCCGAAATCCAAATCCCATTATTTCCTGTGGGATTTAGATTTTGGTGGATGGGATATCCGTCATTGTTGTGACAGAGTAATCCATTCGCCAATATCTAAATAAGGGTCTATGCCTTCAAGAATAATACATGTGATCATATTTAAAATGGGTTTCGGATATTTTAATAGCTTCAGTGAATTCATCCCAATCTCCTGGGGATTTGCAGTCATTACTAGTTGATGGTCAAAGATCCTTTGACCGTCCATGCCAAGGTGGTTAGATGACATAGGCCCTCATTATGACTTTGGCGGTCTCGAAGCAAGACCCCCAAAGCCTGCCATATAATGGGTACTGCCAGATTTCCGCCACACTATGGGCAAGCCTTGCTGGCGGACGCCAGCACATTGGCGTGGCTGCCAGCCGTATTAAGACCAGTAATATGGCCTGGTGGTGTCCTGCTGGCAGGGAGCTGCTGGCGGTAGCAGCGCCCCTTCCCAATCCCTGCCGGACAACCTCCACGCTGGACAATGTAAGTCGGGCATCCAACAGGGGAGGGGGGGTTGAAGGGTGGGGGATGCTGTGTGTGAGTGTGCAATGTCTGCATGTGTGTATAAATGTGTGCGTGTGTGTGTGAATGCGACTATGGTGTATGCATGGTCGTATGCGTGTGAGTGAATGCATGTATGAATGTTGAAGTGAGTGCGTGTCTGCATGTCAGTGTGTATGCATGTGAGTATGCATGTTTGGATGTTTTTGTGTAAGCGTTCCTGAATGTGAGTGAGTATGTGTGAGTAAATGTGTGTATGGATGGGTGTGAGTGGATGCATGTATGGAAGTGTAAGTGAATGGGTGTATGCGTGGTACGTGTGGGTGTATGTGTGCATATATGCAGGGAGAGGGGTGGGGGGCACTATGGCCCTCATTACAACCATGGCGGTAAATCCCGCTTACCGCCATGCTGAAGGCTGCCAACATACCGTGGCCGTGGCGGAAATCCGCTACAGGTATTACGACCCACATCTCGGAATCCGCCACAATACAGACACCCACACAAGTCTGTACACCCACCAAAAGTCAGTGATAAACTGGCGATAGCAAAACCTACACCTTCACGCCAAAAAGAATACGCCCACACTATCACGGCCCACAAATCAACGCGGCGGTCTTTCAACCGCGATAATCCATTGGCGGTACACACTGCCGCGCTCAAAATACACATACACTTACAAACACAACTACATAGGACAATTCGAAATACACACACCTGATACACATACACACACCACACACTCACAACACTATAAAACACACACCCACATTACCCACAAACCCTTACAACGACTCCTTTTTTTAAAAAGCAGAGAGAGAGAGAATAGCAAACACAACACCAGCATCCACAGGCACACCACAACATCACTCATACAACATCCACATACCTCAAACAACACACCCCAACACAACACATCACACAGCACAACAAACATCACCTCACACATCACCCACACTACATCATGGCACCTCAAAGACACCCCAGGTTTTCTGAGGAGGAGCTCAGGCTCATGGTGGAGGAAATCATCCGGGTAGAGCCACAGCTATTCGGATCACAGGTGCAGCACACCTCCATTGCAAGGTAGATAAAGCTATGGCGGAGAATCGTCGACAGGGTCAACACAGTGGGACAGCATCCAAGAACACGGGATGACATCAGAAAGAGGTGGAACGACCTACGGGGAAGGTGCGTTCAGTGGTATCAAGACACCAGATTGCAGTACAGAGGACTGGTGGTGGACCCCCACCACCTCCCCCACAACTAACAACGTAGGAGGAGCAAGTCTTGGCAATACTGCATCCTGAGGGCCTCGCAGGAGTAGCAGGAGGACTGGACTCTGGTAAGTCAACTTTTTACTACTATATCCCCCACCCTACCTGCATGCCATCACATACCCCCACCCGCCACCTCACCCCCATCACTCCAACACCTCACATATGCTGCACTATCACAACCCACCCATCCCAATACCAAGCCCTGCATGCAACACCAAAGCATGGACACCCATTGCCAAAGCATGTCCAGTACAGATACCCACACAGACCCAAAAACACTAATCACACAAGGGCAAACACAATAATGCAAGCACCGGAGTAGAGGGTAACTCACCCAATGCACAAGATGGCACACACAGATACTAAAACTATGCATTTACACCCCAACAAGACCCATACCCAACGTCACTGGACAGGAGGTGCCAAACATATCCAGTCCCCCCACAGAAGAGGCCCACAATGATGACAGCAGCTCTGCACGCCTGGATCAAGAATACCAGCCCTGCCCATCAGGGACCTGTGGACAGTCGGTTCCCCTGCCACAGTCACAAGCCACCACAGACTCTCCCCCTCAGGAAACACTACCACAGCACCCACCCAGCGGGCCCATGCCACTGTTCCCAGGACACGTCAATCAGCAGTGTGTCCACCAATACAGGGACCCCAGGCAAACCCACCAACCCATGACAATCAGGGACCTGGGGTCAGTGGCAGTGGGCACACGGTTCAAGGGCCAGAGGCACAGGACAACAGGGAAGCTGGGAGGACTGCTGTGCGACAGGGGGAGGACAGGCCCAGGGAAACCACTCCCCACAAGGCACTCTCCAACATCATGGGAGCATACCACCATTCCCAGGAGACCATGGACACGCTACTGGCCAAGTTTCAGGAGACCCAGCGGCTGCAAGATGGAACACTACCTTGGGATCAGGGATTACTTGAAGTCTATCAACACCACTGTGGTCACCATTGCAGGGGTGCTGGCAGACCTGGCCAACACCATGAGGGACACAGTGGGACACAAAAGGGCCACTGACACTAGCCTGGACGATGAACAGCCCTCCACCTCCACCGGCGCTAGTGGACAGGAGGCACCGCCACAGGACCAACAGGCCACCAGCACCCCACCCCCTGCAGAAGGAGAACCAGCCCGCAAATGGTCTCTGAGATCTAGGAACAAGACAGAGAACATTGCCAAGACCCCCACCAGGAAATAAGACCCTCCTGATTGTCACCCTTCTGTCCCACTTTGTCACCCTGTCCACCTTAAACTGCCATTGCTCCACTTCCTATGCCCCCATGGACAATGCACCTGTGAGACCAAGAAACTGAACTCTACCATGGACATTCATCCACCATCACCCCAGCCCATTGCACACACCCCTCCACTTATTAGCACAGAAATAAACACCCTTGAATCACAAATCAATCTGGAGTCAGTCTGTACTTTCACACATGTGTAATTGCAACCTATCTGAAATATAGTAATATCAATGTTCATTTTCACATACCAATGTTAGACAGTTGCTGGGCAGCAGTAAACATAGCAGAGGGCACAAAGTAGGACCCAGATCTGTGAAATGGAAAGGCGAAGTGACATGTCAGGGTCCATGCACAGAGGTCAAAAGGCAGATTTATGCTATGTCCTACAGTAGTATGAAATGTGTTAAGCAGTGCCATCCTCTTACCTGTGTCTCACTGGAAGTATTGCATGATGATGTTGTTTCGGGGGTCAATATCTTCTTCTTCTGCCTCCTCTTCTTCACTGTCCACAGGCTCCACAGCTGCCACAAGACCAGCACCGCAAAGCCAGGTTGTGCAACATACAGCATGCCATGATTATCTGGCACACCTTCTTCGGTGAGTAGTATAGGGAGCCACCTGCCAGATGGAGGCACCGGAATTTGGCCTTCATGAGCCTCTATTATCCTTCTATTTCACCCATGTGCCTCATTATAGTGTTCCTCTGCCCTTGTCCTGGGATTCTTCACTGGGATCAGTAGCCATGACAGGTTGGAGTAACCTGAGTCACCTGCAAATATCGAGGGACAACTGTTAGACATCCTCCAACCCTTAGGGACTCTACCATACCAAGACACCTATTTAAACTGTGTGGGGACCTTGGGCTCACCTATTAGCCACACCCGGTGCCTCTGGAGTTGCCCCATCACATAAGGGATGCTGCTATTCCTCAAAATGTAAGCGTCATGCACTGAGCCAGGATACTTGGCATTCACATGGGAGATGTACTGGTCTGCCAAACACACCATCTGCACATTCATAGAATGGTAGCTTTTGCGGTTTCTGTACACCTGTTAATTCCTGCGGGGTGGGAACAAATGCCTCATGTGTTTCATCAATGGCACCAATGATGTTGGGGATATGTCCCAGGGCATAAAAGTCACCTTTCATTGTGGGCAGATCCTCTACCTGAGGGAAAACGATGTAGCTGCGCATGTGTTTCAGCAGGGCAGATAACACTCTGGAGAACACGTTAGAGAACATTGGCTGTGACATCCCTGATGCCATGGACACTGTTGTTTGAAAGGACCCACTTGCCAGGAAATGGAGCACTAACAGGACCTGCACTAGAGGGGGGATTCCTGTGGGATGGCGGATAGCTGACATCAGGTCTGGCTCCAACTGGGCACACAGTTCTTGGATTGTGGCACCATCAAGGCCCTCATTACAACCCTGGCGGTTGGTGTTAAAGCGGTGGTAATACCGCAAACAAGCTGGCGGAAAAAAAATGGGATTATGACCGTGGCGGAAACCGCCAACATAGGCGGCCACTTTAACACTCCGACCGCCACGGCGGTACAAACAAACAGCGCGGCGGACACCGCCAACAGACAGGCGGAAGACAATGTACCGCCCACCCTATCACAACACGGCTATCCGCCACCTTTTTCAAGGCGGAACCAACGCGAATAAAAACACGGCGGAAACAGTACACAGAAGGGAAAACACTCACCTCTCCACATCCCACGAGGAACCAGGACGCCATGGAGCCAGAACTGCAGATCCTGCCGGTGATGGCCTTCCTGCTCCTCTATCAGGAGCTCCAACGATGGCAGCGACGACCACAGTGAGTACTGCACCTACAACCCAGGGGAGGGGGGAGGGAAAAGAGAGTGACACACACACGAACACGCAACACCCCCACCCCCACCCTCACCCACAACACCATACACACAAATACATGCTGCAACATTACATATACACCCCCTCACCCCCCTTGAATAACCCAAGGACAAAAGGAAATTATTGGAACGATTGTAATAAAAAAAATCCACTAGTCAAAACTCAAAATCCAGTATATACAATTATGTACACCAACTACACAAGTCCGGATAGTGCACCAATCATTGTCCGTGGACCACTGGGTCCAAAATGCATAGCAAGGCCCACACTAGATACCTGACTCCAAACGGAGAGAACACTGGAGGGGCATCACATAGAAAATATACAGGCACCTCAGGGGGAGGGGGAGTGGGTACATCTCAGCCTGATGAACGCACGACGCCACTGCTCCACAAGGGAGCTCCATGCCCATTGATGTATCCTGGGGAGTGCAAAGCCACAGTCTCTCAAGTCTTTACAGTGGGTGGTTTGGCCACTGCTTTATCCTGGGGAGTGCAAAGCTACAGTCTCTCAAGTCTTTACAGTGGGTGGTTTGCCCACTGCTTTATCCTGGGGAGTGCAAAGCCACAGTCTCTCAAGTCTCTCCAGTGGGTGGTTTGCCCACTGTACCATCCTGGGGAGTGCAAAGCCACAGTCTCTCAAGTCTTTACAGTGGGTGGTTTGCCCACTGCTTTATCCTGGGGAGTGCAAAGCCACAGTCTCACAAGTCTCTCCAGTGGGTGTTTTGCCCACTGCTTTATCCTGGGGAGTGCAAAGCCACAGTCTCTCAAGTGGATAACAGTCTTCACTGGTTCTGGAGGGGGCTTGTGCCCAGAGTGCTTCATCCTGCCAAGGACTGAGGTAGTGGATGTATCTCTCCACTGGTTCTGGATGGGGCTTGGTGCCCAGCTGGCAAGGACTGAGGTAGTGGATGTATCTCTCCACTGATTCTGGAGGGGGCTTGGTGCTCAGAGTGCTTCATCCTGCCAAGGACAGAGGTAGTGGATGCCTTTCTCCACTGAAAGTGATGCTTCATGAAAGCTGCCCAGGCCCCTGGAACTCACCACCAGCCTTGGATGACTGACCACTGGGGACGGCAGCCAGGTCTGTGGTGGTGCCACTGGCTCAGGATGTTGTGGGGCCGCTGGCAGTGCTTGTGGCGGTGTCAGTCGCGGTGGTGTTTGCGGCGGGCTCTGTGGCGGCGGTGTTGGTTGCAGGCTCTGTGGTAGCGGTGCTGGGTGCGGGCTCTGTGGCGGCGGTGCTGACGGCGGGGTCTATGACAGCGGTGCTGGCGGCGGGGTCGGTGGCAGCGGTGCTGACGGCGGGCTCTGTGGCGACGGTGCTGGTGGCGGGCTCTGTGGCGGCGGTGCTGGTTGCGGGCTCTGTGGCAGCGGTGCTTGTGGCGGGGTCTGTGGCAGCGGTGCTGGCGGCGGGCTCAGTGACAGCAGTGCTGGCGGCAGGCTCTGTGGCAGCAGTGCTGGTGGCAGGGTCTGTGGCGGTGCAGGTGGCCGTGCAGATGGCGGTCTTCTCCGCTGTACAGGTTGGCGTTGATGTGAAAAGAAGATGCGACACTGGTCCCTCCTCGGTGCCACCATGCCCTCTCCTGACCTGCCCTTCAGTTTCTGGCCCTTCCCCACCTTGATGGTGGCGCAGCTGTCTTGCCACTATCCCCTTTCGTTTTCCCTGACCCCTTGGTGGCAGGTGTTTTCTGCTTCTCCCTCCGGGATGTGGGCAACTGTTTTAGCTTGGCAGGTGGCGGAATGTCCTTGCCCTCGCTCCGTGGCACACTGGCAGCCCTGATGGTTGTCACACTCCAATAGCCCGCAGTTGCTGGCACCACTGTGGCTGGAGATATGGTGGCTGAGGTGCTGGGTTGGGACCTGGAAAGGCTGGCCCTAGGGAACGGACGGTGGGGGGGAGGTGTAGGGAAGAGGTCAATATTAGCCAGGACAAGTCTTTTAGACACACTGGGATGGGTAGATGGAGGGGGTTTGGGAGTGGAGGAAGAGGTAGTGGTTGTAGGAGGTGTGCGTCTGCTGAATTTGGGTGAAGGTGCATGGGCCGGAGGCTGTTGTGAGGTGGATGGCTGTTGGGTGGGTGTGTGCCTGCGTTTGTGTACTTTGGGAGGAGGGCTCACTGACACACTGGGAGAGGACACTGGGGATGTGTGAATGGTAGTGGGGTGGTGAGTGCACGTGAGTGGTTTGAAGTGATGGGCGTGCTGTGATGGAGGTAGTGGATGAAGATGTAATGCATGCAGGTGTGAGTGGAGACGAGACTGGGAGGTAGGAGGGAGACGTGGAGGAGGGGGACACAGTGGAGGCAGTGGATGTTGGTATGTCTGCATGGGTATGATGCTTGTGTGAGTGCCTGTGGGATGTGTGGTGCTTATGTTTGCCTGAGCCACTTTTGTGTTTTGAGGTGTGTGCATGCTCGTCTGATGGTGTGCTTGGGATAGGCTGAGGTACCGGGGATTGGGTCTGGTTGGAGGAAGTTGGAGGGGGGAGGCTGGACCCAGGGACAATGGCTGCCATCAATGCTGAGGCCAGAGCCTGAAATGCTCTCTGTTGAGCTCCTTGGCCAGAATGAAAGCCCTCCAGGTATGCATTTGTTTGTTGCAAATGCCTCTCAACACCCTGGATGGTATTCAGAATGGTAGACTGCCCAACAGTGAGGGATCTAAGGAGGTCAATAGCCTCCTCACTGATGGCTGCAGGGCTGACTGGTGCAGGGCCTGAGGTGCCTGGGGCGAAGGAGATGCCCACCCTCCTGGGTGAGCGGGCACGGGACACATGCTGAGGGGCTCCTGGGAGGGCGGTGCTGGTAGGGGGGGTGGCGGCTGTACCTGTTGATGCAGGGGGCACAGAGGGGCCCGCCTCCGCAAGGGAGCTCCTATCAGAGGAGGAGTCGTTGTCACTGCTGTGGAGCTCCCCTTGCCCTCCGTCCCACTGGTGGCTTCAGACTCTGTTTTTCGCCCTCCAGGGCCAAGTGGGATGCAGCTCCCTCCTGTTCTGGTGCCACTGCTCCTCCGCCTGATGATGCTATTGCACACAAGAACAGAGAGACCACAAAAATGGGGGGGAGACAGAAGAAAGACATGTTCAGTGCATGCAACACCACTACCGTTGGCGGACACTGCAGACACAGCGACCCTCTGCACTACGCCATGCACTTATAGTTCCTAGATTATTCACATGCCCATGGGGTACAAGGCCTAAGCCCTGCACACATGCACACATGGAAGTCACAGGAGCCTGACTAGGCGTAGATGGCACTAACCACTAGTGGGGTTGGGGTTCCACTGAACCTGCCTCACAAGGGACCTTGCCTACCAAGCTCGCCCTGGCCTAGGGGAACCCACTGCCCACCTCCCCCACCCAGACACCTCGTAATGCGCGCAGAGTCAGATAAATGTGACTGTACGCACCCCCTTGTGGCTGCTGTGATGCCCTCAAGCGCCCATCCAACTCCGGATACGCCAGGATCTGGAACATCAGGAGGGTCATGGTGCAACGGGCACCCCTCCCACGTTGGGAGGCCACCCCACCTGGTCCTCCGCCGTCTTCTTGCTCCAGCGGCGAAGGTCCTCCCATCTTTTCCGGCAGTGGGTGCTCCGTCTGTGGTGGACCCCCAGAGTCCGGACGTCTTTGGCGATAGCACGCCAAATATCCTTCTTCTGGTGGGCGCTGACCTAGAGGAATAGTACAGGGGAAAAGGAAAATCTTTACCCGTACGGACCGTCATACTCATTGGCCCACGTTCCCACCCTTGCCCTTACGCAGATACACTCACCGTCCGCTCATGCAGGCCTCAGCACCCCCCATGTATCTTCCATCCACACCACTCCAAACAGGCATTGCCCATGCAGCATGCTCACAGTGTACTCACCTGTTTGTCTGGACGACCGTACAGTTGTGTGTACTGGGGGAGGACCCCATCCACTAGTTTCTCCAACTCCTCCAAAGTGAAGGCAGGGGCCCTTTCCCCAGACACTTGAGCCATTGTCGCTTCCAGACTGAGGTCACAGCAGCACTTGCAGTGTAGGTCCTCTCCCATTGAAGGTCAGGTATCAAGTGAGTGAACAGACAGAAAATGGCGGTCACGTCCGCGGCAGTGCGTACCGTCACCGCCGGCGTACATCATCATTGGCTTCTTGGACCCATAAGGTCCGATGTTAACCAATGCAGGATTGCACTGCAGTCTTCGACCGCCTACCGCAATGGTGTAGAACGCCAGCAAAGTTACCTCATATCCCCTTGTCCCACCTTACAGGTCAGGCAGCCACCATTTCAGGGGGCCACATGGCTTTAATAATAACTGCGTCACACCTATCTAGGCCTTGCATACACACAGTAACAAACCCATTGCGGATTAATAAATGTGTGCAAATGACATTTTATGATACCTCAGTGTTGGCTGACTCTCTGCTCGCTGTTCTCCTCCATAGGGCACGTCCGCTGGGGCAGGTGATGAGATGGCGGCATCCTCCGGTGTACAGACCGCTGGTGGACCTGTCGACAATGGAAGAGAGACACGTAATAGTCACCTACAGACTTGATCGTGCAACAATCCATGAACTGTGTGCCCAGTTGGAGCCAGACCTGATGTCAGCTATCTGCCATCCCACAGGGATACCCCCTCTAGTGCAGGTCTGTCAGTACTCCATTTCCTGGCAAGTGGGTCTTTTCAAACAACAGTAGCCATTGCATCAGGGATGTCCCAGCCAATGTTCTCTAACGTGCTGTCCAGAGTGTTGTCTGCCCTGCTGAAACACATGCGCAGCTGCATCGTTTTCTCTCAGGTGGAGGATTTGCCTACAGTGAAAGGTGACTTCTGTGCCCTGGGACATATCCCCAACATCATAGGTGCCATTGATGGGACACATGTGGCCTTGGTACCCCCACGCAGGAGTGAACAGGTGTACAGAAACCGGAAGAGCTACCATTCGATGAATGTGCAGATGGTGTGTTTGGCTGACCAGTACATCTCCTATGTGAATTCCAAATTTCCTGGCTCAGTGCATGACGCTTACATTCTGAGGAACAGCAGCATCCCTTATGTGATGGGGCAACTCCAGAGGCACCGTGTAGGGCTAATAGGTGAGGACAAGGACCCTATACAGTGTGAAGAGTTGTCTGGGTATGGGGTTGTCCCTACGGGTTAGTGTGTGTCTAACAGTTGTTCCTCGAAATTTGTAGGTGACTCTGGGTACCCCAACCTGTCATGACTACTGACCCAGTGAAAATTCCCAGGACAAGGGCAGAGGAACGCTACAGTGAGGCACGTGGGTGAACTAGGAGGGTGATCAAACGGACGTTCGGCCTCCTGAAGACCAGGTACCGGTGCCTCCATATGACAGTTGGTTCTCTCTACTACTCACCAAAGAAGGTGTGCCAGATCATCGTGGCCTGCTGTATGCTGCACAACCTGGATTTGCGATGACAGGTGCCTTTTCTGCAGGAGGATGGTCCAGCTGGAGGTCTTGTGGCAGCTGTGGAGCCTGTGGACAGTGAGGAAGAGGAGGCAGAAGAAGAGGATATCGACAACAGAAACAACGTTATCCAGCAATACTTCCAGTGAGACACAGGTAAGAAGATGTCACTGCCTCACACATCTCATACTATTGTTTGAGCTATCATAAGTCTGTCATTTTCCACTCGATGTATTGACCCTGACTTGTCACTTTGCCTTTCGATTTAACAGATGTGGGTCCCACTTTGTGACCTCTGCTATATTTCCTCCAGCCCTACAGCTGTGTTTCAGCGGTCTGTGGACAATTAAATTGACATTGCTATATTCCATAGTTATTGCAATTACACATTTGTGAAAGCACAGACTGACTCCAGATTGTTTTGTGATTGATGTGTGTTTATTTCTGTGCAAATAAGTGGAGGGGGTTGTAAAATGGGCAGGGGTGATGGTGGAGGAATGTCCATGGCCGAGTACAGTCTATTTGTTTCACAGGTGCATTGTCCAAAGGGGCATAGGAAGTGGAGCAATAGCAGTTGAAGGATGGACAGGGTGACAAAGTGGGACAGAAGGGTGACATTCAGGGGGGTCTCATTTCCTGGCAGGGGTCTTGGCAATGTTCTCTGTCTTGTTCCTGGATCTCAGGGACCGTTTGTGTGGTGGCTCTCCATCTGCAGGGGGTGGGTAGCTGGTTTCGTGGTCCTGTGGCAGTGCCTCCTGTCCACTAGCGCCGGTGGAAGTGGAGGGCTGTTCATCATCCAGGCTAGTGTCAGGGGCCCCTTGTTGTGCCACAGTGTCCCTCCTGGTGTTGACAAGGTCCTGCAGCACCCCTACAATGGTGACCAGGGTGGTGTTAATGGACCTCAGTTCCTCCCTGATCCCCAGATAATATTCCTCCTTCAGCTGCTGGGTCTCCTGAAAGTTGTCCAGTACCGTTGCCATAGTCTCCTGGGAATTATGGTACGCTCCCATGATGTTGGAGAGTGCCTCATGGAGAGTGGGTTCCTTGGGCCTGTCCTCCCCCTGTCACACAGCAGTCCTCCCAGTTCCCGTTTTCCTGTTCCTCTGCCCCCTGAACCGTGTGCCCACTGCCACTGCCCCCAGGTCCCTGATTTTCTTGCTGTGGTAGGTTTGCCTGGGTTCCCTGTAGTGGTGGACACACTGCTGCTTGACGTTTCCTGGGGACAGAGGGATGGGCCTGCTGGGTGGGTGCTGTGGTGGTGTTTCCTGAGGGGGGAGGCTCTGTGGTGGCTTGTGCCAGTGTCAGGGGAACCGACTGTCCCGAGGTCCCAGATGGGCCGGGCTGGTCATCTTGATCCAGTCGTGCAGAGCTGCTGTCATCACTGTGGGCCTCTTCTGTGGGGGGACTGCATATGTCTTGAACCTCCTGTCCAGTGACGTTGGGTAGGGGTCCTGCAGGGGTGTAAAGGCATGATTATTGCATCTGTGTGTGCCATCATGTGCAATGGGTGAGTGACCCTGTACTCCAGTGCTTGCATTCTTGTCTAGGTCCTTGTGTGATATTTGGTTTGGGGCCTGTGTGGGTATCTATAGTGGACATGCTTTGGTGATGGGTGTCCATGCTTTGGTGTTGCATGCAGGGCTTGGTGTTGGGATGGGCGGGTTGTGATTGTGGGACATATGGGAGGTGTTGGAGTGATGGGGGTGAGGGTGAGGGTGGGGTATGTGATGGCATGCAGGTAGGGTGGGGGATATAATAGTTAAGAGTTGACTTACCAGAGTCCATTCCTCCTGCTACTCCTGCGAGGCCCTCAGGATGCAGTATTGCCAAGACTTGCTCCTCCCATGTTGTTAGTTGTGGGAAAGGAGGTGGGGGTCCACCGCCAGTCCTCTGTACTGCAATCTGGTGTCTGGAGACCACGGAACGCACCTTCCACCGTAGGTCGTTCCACCTCTTCCTGATGTCATCCCGTGTTCTTGGATGCTGTCTGTCAGAGTCACCAGATCCTCGGGTCTGTGCACGTTCCCAACACTTCCACCACAAGACAGCTCCAATACTCTGATTAGAATTTTCACAGAGTCTAAGAGAGTCCAAGTGGGGTGGGGAAAAGGGGATTAGGAAGGGAACAACTGGGAAGGAGACCTGTAGGAAGTAAAAAGGTAAAAAGACACAATATCAAAACTACATCATATGAACATCAATACTAGGCTATGACTCTAAGCATTGTCATTCTGAAAACATGGACAACCTAAGCATAGACTTAAAATGATTAGGGTTCAAGATGACTGGATACCTATGAGGGAATCAAGAAAGGTTAAATGCAATTTTCAAATTCAAGAATTATCATTTAGATGAGGATCAGGAAAGAATCTGAATGATTTCCAAACCATCAAATGAATCGTGTTTAAGAAACATATTAGGAACGCACAACATTACATCTAGAAACCTAGTTTTTTGTTCTCTCAAATTGCTGGAACATGAATTGCGCACATTGCAGATCTTTACATAGGTAGTAAAAATACTATAGGTTGATTGTGCACCATGAATAACACCAATTAGACTCGAGAAATAAATCATGCTACTTGCCAAATCAAAAGCCACCAAGTAAATGCCTTAAAATGGTAGCGCGGCATGAACACTGTGATTTTAAACACAGGAAATGAATCGCACGTCTTGCCGATTCGAGTACCACCATGTAGCTGCCTAGGAATGATAGCGCACAATGAACATCATGAATTAAGCATGAGAAACGGTTCCAGGAGTCATGCCGATGTACGGCGGCGGTGACGGTACGCACCGCCGCAGATGTGACTGCCATTTTCTATCTGATCCCTCACTTGATACCTGACCTTCAACAGGAGAGGACCTACACTGCAAGTGCTGCTGTGACCTGCGTCTGGAAGCGACAATGGCTACAGTGTCTGGGGAAAGGGCCCCTGCCTTCACTGTGGAGGAGTTGGAGAAACTGGTGGATGGGGTCCTCCCCCAGTACACGCAACTCTACGGTCCTCCAGACAAACAGGTGAGTGAACCGTGTGCATGGTGGATGGGACATGATTGTATAGAGTGTCGTAGATGGAAGAGACAGGAGTGGGGGACAGTCCAGCATGGAGGATGGTGAGTGTATGTTTTTCTGGGACAGGGTGGGAGGTTTGTGGCCAATGTGTGAGAAGAACTGTGGGGGGAGTAACATCCTTTTTTTACTTCACTATTCCTATAGGTCAGCACCCACCAGAAGAAGGGTATTTGGCGTGCCATCGCCAAAGGAGTGCGGACCCTGGGGGTCTACCATAGAAGGAGCACCCACTGCCGGACAAGATGGGAGGACCTGCGCCGCTGGAGCAAGAAGGCCCAGCTGGGGATGGCCTCCCAACGTGGAAGGGTGCCCGTTGCACCATGACCCCCCTGATGTACCGGATCCTGGCGGTGGCATATCCTGAGTTGGATGGGTGCTTGAGGGCATCACAGCAGCCACAAGGGGGTGAGTACACTCTCATTCAGCTGACTCTGCGCACTTAACGAGGTGTGTGGGTGGGGGAGGTGGGCTGTGGGTTCCCCTAGGCCAGGGCAGACGTGCAAAGGTAGACCCATTGATTTGCAGGCTCAGTCCCACTCCAACACCAAAGGTGGTAATTGCCCTCTACACCTAGTCAGGCTCCTATGGCTTCCAGCTGTGCATGAAATGGGTCTAGACAGAGTCCCCCATGGGAATGTGCTTTTCCCCTGCAATGTTAGTGCATGGCTTAGTGCATAGGGCTGCTCCCTGTGCGTTGTGTCTGCCAGGCATTGACCATGTGTCTTCTCTGTCTTTTCCCCCTTTTTGTTTTGTCACCCTGTCCTTGTGTGCATTAGCATCATCTGGCGGAGGAGCATTGGCACCGGAGCAGGAGAGAGCTGCAGCCCACATGGCCCAGGAGGGTGAATTTACGGAGTCAGAAGGCACCAGTGGGACGGAGGGCGAGTGGAGTTCCATGACGGGGACAGGAGCAGACACCAGCGACAGCGACTCCTCCTCTGATCGGAGCTCCCTTGCGGTGACGGGCCCCTCTGTGCCCACCGCAACAACAGGTACAGCCGCCACCCCTACCAGCACCGCCCTCCCAACAGCCCCTCATCGAGTTTCCTGTGCCCGCACACCCAGGAGGGTGGGCATCACCTTCGCCCCAGGCACCTTAGGCCCTGCCCCAGTCAGCCCTGCTGCCCTCAGTAAGGAGGCTATTGATCTCCTGAGATCCCACACTGTTGGGCAATCAACCATTTTGAATGCCATCCAGGGTGTTGAGAGGCATTTGCAGCAAACAAATGGGTACCTGGATGGCATTCATTATGGCGTGGCGGCCCAACAGAGAGCATTTCAGACTCTGGCCTCAGCACTGATGGCAGCCATTGTCCCTGTGTCCAGCCTCCTCCCTCCAACTTCCTATACCCAGACCCAATCCCCTGTACCTCAGCCTATCCCAAGCACACCATCAGACCAGCATGCACACTCATCAACACACAAGAGTGGACATGGCAAACATAAGCACCACACATCCCACAGGCACTCACACAATCACCATCCCCCTTGCAGACACAGCAACATCCACTGCCTCCACTGTGTCCCCCTCCTCCACATCCTCCTCCTCCCTTCCTGTCTCATCTCCACTCACACCTGCATGCACTACATCTTCATCCACTACCTCCATCACCAGCACGCCCATCACCACACACCGCTCACGTTGAATCACCACCCCCACTACCATTCACACATCCCCAGTGTCCTCTCCCAGTGTGTCCCAAACTACACAAACGCAGGCACACACCCACCCAACAGCCATCCACCTCACAAGAGCCTCCAACCCATGCACCTTCACCCAACTTCAGCAGATGTACACCTCCTACAACCACTACCTCTTCCTCCACTCCCAAATCCCCTCCATCTTTCCGTCCCAGTGTGTCTAAGAAACTCTTCCTGGCTAACATTGACCTCTTCCCTACACCCCTCCTCCTTCCCCTACGGCCAGGATGTCCAGGTACCAGCCCATCACCTCAGCCACCAAATCCTCCAGCACTGTGGTCTCAGCAAGCCCTGTCACATTGTGTGCGGCACCCCTCAGGGCTTCCAGTGTGCCACCTTGCAAGGCTAAGGATCAGCCCATTCCGCCACCTGCCAAGGTGAAAAAGGTGCACACATGCTGTAGGGAGAAGCCGCACCAAACACCAAGCAAGGGCTCCTCCAAGCCAAAAGGGGACAGTGCCAAGGGACCAGCAGTAACTTCAAAGGTGGGGAAGGGACACAAGGTGAAGGGCACGTCAGGACAGGGCACAGAGCCTCCGGCTGAGGGACCAGAGTCACCCCTTCTGGCAACCAGAACAGCAACCTGTATGGCTGTGGACACCGCCACCTGCACCGCCACCTGCATGTCTTCTGCCTCAGCAACAGTCCCCAGGATCATCCCCAGTGGGCAGCTGCCCGAGGCTGCAGGAGACGTCCAGCTGTGTCTCTCCACAGGTGCTGACACATTCACCACCGCCAGCATCTCTGCCACAGACACAGCCGCAACCACCGCCACCAGCCCTGCAACGTGCTCAGACAGTGCCACCACAGCTGACATGGCTATCATCCCCAGTGGCCAACCGTCCGAGGCTGCAGGAGATGTCCTGGACCCTGCACAGCGTACATGAGGCACGACACTCAGCACTGTTTGTACCTGCAGGTGGCAGGCGAAGTTGCCGCAGGGTGGAGTGTGTCTTTGCCTCCATGGAGTATCATGCTACCTGTTCCCAGGCAATCTTGTGGCACACACACCCAGGTGAGGGAATGGGACCTGCCACACTGCATGTGAAGCACTCTGGGCACAATGCCCCCTCCAGAACCAGTAGAGAAAAGCATCCACTCACACAATCCTTGGCAGCATGAAGCACTCTGGCACAATGTCTCCTCCAGAACCAGTGGAGAAAAGCATCCACTCACACTATCCTTGGCAGGATGAAAAACGCTGGGCACAATGCCCCCTCCAGAACCAGTGGAGAAAAGCATCCACTACCCCAGTCCTTGGCAGGATGAAGCAGTCTGAGCACAATGCCCCTCCAGAACCAGTGGAGACTGACATCCACTTGTGAGACTGTGGCTTTGCACTCCCCAGGATATTGCAGTGGGCAAACCACCCACTGGAGAGACTTGTGAGACTGTGGCTTTGCACTCCCCAGGATTTTGCAGTGGGCAAACTACCCACTGGAGAGACTTGTGAGACTGTGGCTTTGCACTCCCCAGGATATTGCAGCGGGCAAACCACCCACTGGAGAGACTTGGAGACTGTGGCTTTGCACTCCCAGGACCAAACTGTGGACATGGAGCCCCCTTGTGGAGCAGTGGCGTCGTCCGTTCATCCGGCTGAGGTGCCACCCCCCTCCTCCTGAGGTGCCTGTTTATTTTCGATCTGATGCCCCAGCAGTGTTCTCTCGGTTTCGAGTCAGGTATCATGTGTGGGCTTCGCCCATGCATTTTGGGACCACTGGACCACTGGTCCACGGACAATGATTTCATTACTATCCGGACTTGTGTAGTTGGTGTACATATTTGTATATACTGATGATTTTAATTTTGGCCCATCTGATTTTTCGATGATTAAACTTGTTACAATCATTTCATTTTGTCCTCGCGTTCTTCCAGGTGGTGACGGGGTGTAAATGTACTGTTGCTGCATGTGTTTGTGTGTATGGTGTTGTGGGTGAGGGTGGGGGTAGGGGTGTTTCGTGATGCATGTGTGTATCACTCTCTTTTCCCTCCTCCCCTCCCCCGTGTGCTAGGTGCAGTACTCACCGTGGTCGTCGACGGTGACTTTGCTGCTCCTGATAGAAGAGGAGGTAAACCAACATGGGAAGGATCTGTAACTCGGGCTCCATAGTGTCCTGGTTCCTTGTTGGGTGTTGAGAGGTGAGTGGTTTCCGTTCCACAGACTGTTTCCGCTGTGCTTTTGATGGCGTTGGTAGCGCCCCGGAAAAGCTGGCGGATTGGTGCCTTGTAATATGGTGGGCGGTACATTGTGTTCCGCCTGTCTGTTGGCGGTTACCACCGGGGTGTTTGATTCTACCGCCGTGGCGGTCGGAGTGTTAAAGTGGCTGTCTATGCTGGTGGTTTCCGCCATGGTCATGAGTCCAATTTTTTTAGCGCCGGTCTGTTGGCGGTATTACCGCCGCTTTAACACCGACCGCCAGGGTTGTAATGAGGGCCTATGTGTGTGGGGAGCGCTATATGTGTAGGGGGGTCAGGTGCTTGCTTGGGGGGCAGCCATCTACCTGTGACAGGGGAGAATTCCATGGTTTTCGTGGTGGTGCTACCGCTGCGGAAACCATGGTGGTAGGCCGACTCATAATGCCGCCGCCGGTCTGCTGTGGACCGCCGGGTTGGAGATCTACATCTCTGGCCCGGTGGTTCATACAGGCAGGGTCTTACTGAGGGCCATAGTCTTCTTCGTTGCAGTGTAAAACTGAGCACCATGCGTCATAATCAGGTAACTTTCAAATGTGATAAAGCATTGTTTCCACTTCATTCTGGGTAAACAAAGGCTCAGGTAGGTAAGTTCGCGTTTGCATTCTGTGGACTTTGTAGTGCCCCTCACCGCAAAATATAAACACTTCAAAGGATGTGGATTGAAAACTGTAAAAACTCATTTTGAGATGTGATAAAATGAGCCTAAGGATAGCTAATGGACAGTGAGTGTGGGGACAACTCCACAAACAGAAACAAACCCTGAGACATGTGGTCAGCTGAAGCCACCTTTCCAAGAGAAGGACGAAGAACTTCCAGTCGAGTAGCTGCTTCTTGGAGTAGTCAAGCTGAGAAGCTTTAGCTTTCAGCAGTGCTCTCCCTCCCCATACCCTTGAGGGCCTGCACCAACTTCCCTCCACACCCTAGGTGAAGCAGGGGCGTAGCTTCAGGGGGTGTTTGGGGTGTCCCACCCCCCTCAATAAATGTATTTTCTGGTAAATAGTTGGGTACAGATGCTTTCAGTCCGGGATGGTGAGGTGCCATGGAATTTCACCAGGAATTTTTACATTCACACAGACAACAAAAAAACGTATTCACTCCCTCCCTCACTGTTTTGAAAGTCCTAAAAAATATAGGTTATTAAACAAAATATTGTGTTTTCTCTCTTAGTGCTTCTACCAATCCACATTCCTTTCCCTGTCCACTGCCCCCTCTGATGTGCCCTGCTTGTCATATAATGGATTTAAACTTTGCATACCAGCCTGATTGTCGGAAAATCTTAAACTCACCTCCCCCCCCTAATCTTACTATCCAAGCTATGCCCCTGCATGGAGACAGGTGGTCTTCAGCCTCTCGCATGGGCTTCCGTCCCCTCCCCTGAATGTCACCCTGAGCCCTCGCGGATGCCCCCGGACCCGCCGCTCCAATGGCAGAGGACGCTCCTTCTCTCTCCTGGCAGCAAAGGATTGGAACAACCTTACCTTGCACCTCAGGACCACCTCATCGCTCTGGGAATTCAGGAAAGGACTCAAGGCTTGGTTGTTCGAATGAACTAATCACCAAGCAGCAGCCAGCAGTGCTAGCACCTTTAGACCCTCATGGGTGATTTGCAACACTTTACAAATAACTGATTGATTGATTGAAGCTGATGGAAGCATCTCTAGGTCCACTGCAGGTCTAGAGATAGATAGGGGGTTGTACTTTGGAATTATCCTTCCCTGAGCAGTGAATAAAGTGCTTGATGTGAAGTGCAGAGTGCAGGATAATATCAGAATGATGGCAGCCAAACTGTGGGTTTGCGGAGGAGAAAGTCAGGGCGGAGGAAAAGGTAAGGAGAACAAGATTGCTATTTATCACAAAAAACATGTATTGGGGGTGTAACACCCCAAAATACCCCCCTGAAGCTACACCCCTGCATCATCTTGAGTTTCAAACCCCTTACACATTGGACAATAAGCAGTGAATACTTGTTAATTCAGTCGGAGGGCACAGTTATTGTGAGTGATGGACACCGGTGGTAAACAAGCCCATAGCCAGAAGTATGTTTGGGGGAGGCACAGCCCCCAATGATGACCTAATGTGAAAGGTGTGCACTCAGGGTGCATTCTTACAGAAATATTTATAGGTTAAATGCTAAAGTATGTAAGGTTTTAAAGCACACAATTATTTTAGGTTCCCTTTTCGTTATCAGTATGATTCTATGCAGACCTGTGGTGAGGAGACCGCTGCCGACCTGGCGGTCTTCCCGCTTGCCATATTACGAGTTTTCCACTGGGCTGACTGGCGGAAACCAAGGTTTCTGCCTGTGAGCACAGTGGAAAACGTGCGGCGGCGTTGTACTCCACATGGAGCTGAGTCCAATGCTATCGCAGAGGGGGGGCCGACCAGCACTCTCGGAATGTGCACTGTCTGCTGAGCAGACAGTGCACATTCCAATGGTTCTGGGGAGGCAGGGCCCCTGCACTGCCCATGAGAATGTCTAGGAAAGTGCAGGCCCCCCCTGCACTTGCGCTCTGCCAGCCTTTTCATGGTGGTTGAACTGCCATGGAAAGGCTGCCGGAGGACAAGGTTGTAATCAGCAGGGTGGCGCTGACTTCAGTGCCTCCTTGGCTGATCACAACCAAGACCACCATCATCCTGTAGGGAGTAGAGATCCTGGCAAAGACGGCGTTCCCCTGGCGGTCTGACCACCAGGGTCATAATGTGGTGGTCAGACAGCTGCAGCAGTCCGATCACCACCTCGAGTCTGGCGGTCTTGAGACTGCTAGATTCGTAATCAGGCTGAAAGTCTGCAAAGTGTGGCATACATGGTTCCACAACTTTTCCAGCTGGAAAGTGCCACGTTTAACATCAATCATCCCTGAACAATTGAATTTTAATCCCATTTCACACTCAATTGTGATCAGTGGGGCGGCCTGTGGATCATTGGCTCCAGTGTAAGCAATGATAGCAATACCACTGCGCCGATATTTAGATGCTACTATAAATGACCCGACACACACACCTGGGCCCTGGTGTCACTGCACCTGCTATACTGGTATAATGTACATGTCTCCAAGTCACTCATTCACTCACTTTCCTCCTCGTCTCTCTGTCTCAACCCTGCTCTCCTGTCATCTCCTTCATCCATTTAATGCTCTCCCCTCTCTCCCCTTCGCCTGTCTCTCACTTCCCCTGTTCTGTCTCTCATCCTCATCTCTTTCCTCCCTTCTCTCCATATCTCAGGTTCCTTCCTCTTCCTTTTTCCTTGCCCACTCATTTGCTTTCTCACTCATCTTTATTTCCTTCCCAAATTCTGTTACCTTTTCCCGCCCTCCTCCCATTGTTTCTCCCTCTCCATTTCTTTCACCCCTTTCTTCTTTCTTGTTCCCTTATCCTCTTCTCCCTCTGTACCCCACCCCCTGAAAAGCAAACACAGCCAAGCCCCTGCATGCTCTGGGTCTAAAACAAGAAATCAGAACCCGCATCAGCTGGTGCAGGGCAGACGGGGCCCCTCCGACCTGTGGACTCCTGGTGCACTGCACCGGCTGCACCAACGGTTGCGACGCCCCTGAATGTAACACTTCAGCCAGGCACTGTCCAACCCCAGAAAGGTAGTTGCTACCACGTAGTTCAACTGGATCTGCTACAAGTCAGTCATCAGCCCCCACAAACTACTGGGACCCCTCCCTATGGCCTGACCAAAAAGACCACTCAAAATAACTGAATGGTTACCTAAAACTAATATGCAGGTTGACTTTCTCACTTATGTCTATTAAGGTGACTACATGTGTCACACAAAAAGCCAAGGCCCATATTTATGGAAAATGGTGCACGGCTGCGCTAACACAGTTGTGAGTCATTTTTTTTAACGCCATTCCCTAACATCGTCCGTGCGCCATATTTATAAAATGACACACAATGGTGGTAAGGAATGGCTAATGTCTCAAAAAAAGACACTAGCTGGTGAGGAATGGTGTTAAGGGAAATGGCACTAGTGGGTCAGAAATGACATTAGGCTGGTTAGTGGCAAAATATCTGCTGCTAGTCAGCCAAGCATCATTATTTGACGCACAAGCAGCCAGAAAATGACTCCTGTCTAAGTATAAACAGTAGTCATTACCCCCTAGCCCTATGCCCACCTCAGGGAACCTGTGTCCCCTTGGCAAGCCCTACATACCCAGTGCCAGCCAATGGCACACCACACACAAACACTTATCTGCAATTTACCTGGGATGGTCTGCCTCCTCCTCCTGTTGTGTCCCTGTTGTGTGGGTGGTGGTGTTGCTGGGGCTTGGGGTAGGCATCTTTGTGCCCATTCCATGTGTTCTACCATGGAAATGTGCCTACCTGCACTTTAATGCTTGACCAGGCGTTGAATAATGGCGCTAAACGAGCGTAGTGCCGTTATTTAGGCCCGCCTTCCAGTTGCGCGCCGTTTCTGCGGCAGGAGTTAAATATGGCACTGGGGGCTAGGGTCATTTTAGGAAGGGAATGCCCACCTTGCATCTCATTGAAGCAAGGTGGGTTGGTGCCTCCTAAAAATGGCGCTAGGTCTATAACTTTGAGGCTAGACGGGTCTTGAGTCAAAGTATAAATATGGAGTTAGGTTAGCAACGCTTTAGCTGCAAAATAAATGGCGCTAAGGTAACGCAAACCTTCCATATATATGGGCCTAAATTCCTAAAAGAAGAACCTGCTGTCAAAGGGATGGTAAAAACTAGCGTTGAACACAAAGGCAAAGTCGCTGCTTTATGATGAAATATCAAGTGTCTAAAACTTTTTATCCCTTGTAAGCTTCAGATTCAAGTCAAATTCTCATATTCTTTCTGGCTGGGACACCTCGGCATGGTCAAAAATATCCCTCATTAAAAAAAAACCTCTGGAAACAAATGGGTAGAAAATCCCCTTAGGTTTCCTTAAGACGACTGGATGTGACTTTCTTCTGAGCTTGCAATTCTTTCAGTGGGTAATCTCTTCTGAAGAAGGTGCATCTGGATGCCAATGTCCATCCCAGCATCCCTGGAAGCCAATGCCCATCCCAGCATCCCTGGAAGCCAATGTCCTTCCCAGCATCTAGATGCCAATGTCCATCCCAGCATCCCTGGAAGCCAATGTCCTTCCCAGCATCTAGATGCCAATGTCCATCCCAGCATCCCTGGAAGCCAATGTCCTTCCCAGCATCTAGATGCCAATGTCCATCCCAGCATCCCTGGAAGCCAATGCCCATCCCAGCATCCCTGGAAGCCAATGTCCTTCCCAGCATCTAGATGCCAATGTCCATCCCAGCATCCCTGGAAGCCAATGTCCTTCCCAGCATCTAGATGCCAATGTCCATCCCAGCATCCCTGGAAGCCAATGCCCATCCCAGCATCCCTGGAAGCCAATGTCCTTCCCAGCATCTAGATGCCAATGTCCATCCCAGCATCCCTGGAAGCCAATGTCCTTCCCAGCATCTAGATGCCAATGTCCATCCCAGCATCCCTGGAAGCCAATGTCCTTCCCAGCATCTAGATGCCAATGTCCATCCCAGCATCCCTGGAAGCCAATGCCCATCCCAGCATCCCTGGAAGCCAATGTCCTTCCCAGCATCTAGATGCCAATGTCCATCCCAGCATCCCTGGAAGCCAATGTCCTTCCCAGCATCTAGATGCCAATGTCCATCCCAGCATCCCTGGAAGCCAATGTCCTTCCCAGCATCTAGATGCCAATGTCCATCCCAGCATCCCTGGAAGCCAATGTCCTTCCCAGCATCTAGAAGCCAATGTCCATCCCAGCATCCCTGGAAGCCAATGCCCATCCCAGCATCTAGATGCCAATGTCCATACCAGCATCTAGATGCCAATGTCCATCCCAGCATCCCTGGAAGCCAATGTCCCACCCAGCATCCCTCGATGTACAAACTCCATCAATTCTACGGCCCTTCATCACACAGCAACATACTGTTAAGGTGACCAAATGTCAAGGAGCAGCAACGCTGGGTTACTTTTTGATCTAACCAGGACAGCTATTCATCTAAGGTGTAGCACTTTAAAGTTAAAAGAGGTAATTCCAAATACAAGCGTTTATTTAAAAAAAGGCAGAACAATTTCAAGGCAATACTTTTATTTTCACTGGTGCTTGATCTCTCTTCATTCTTCCCTTGGTTAACATTAAGAAACTCTGACAATGATTTTATGTGCTTCAAGAAGACTTAACAGAAGCATTTAGTGAAGAGCAGGTCATGTCCCTCTTTTGGTTCACATGTGAGCATTTAAAGGCAAATGCAGTTTGTTTAAGTAAACCCATTTCTCACAAAATACTCTCCCAGCTGCCTCGGTCGTTTGTGGGGGTGGGGGCAAACATTAATATGGATTGGCTCGGCCCTGAAATGCCCCCCGTGGCTACGCCCAGGTGGTAAATGACCTTACCCGAGCAGGGTAAGGTGCAGGGACCCTTTGACACATATAGAAAAAATCCACGCCTACTCCCCAGGAAGGCTCGGCTGCCTCCCCGTGTACACCTGCGCAGTGACAGGCGTGGTCCACTTCTGTGGTCTCAATCCGGTGTCCAGACGCGCCGGCGTCCCTCCTAGGTTACAATGAACAGGTCCCTCCCTTGGAACCGAGCCTGGTCAGGAGCGCCTTGAAGTCCACCATTCGTGCGCCTTGGGGCGGCCTGGCACAGGTGTGGTCTACTTCAGCGGTGTCCATCTGGTGTCCAGAGAGACCAGCGCCCCCTCTCTTTAGGTTGATTCCACACCCCTGTAACGCAGAACACGTTTATAGCTAATAAACCCCTGGTTACAACGAGCAGGTCCCTCCCTTGGCAGAGCGCCTGGTCATGAGGCACCTTGAAGTCCGCCGTCCGGGAGCTGTGGGGCGGCCTGACACAGGCTGGTACAATGGGCGCCCAGAAGCCCTGAGCTCAGCTGAACGCACCGGCACCTCTTCACCACAGCTCCCTAACCGAGCACTTTTCAAGACGATATTTCATATCACCGGGTACATAGTGGTACATGTCACCCCACTGCGGCTGGAAGGTTCAATCTGTCCTCAGTCCCTGCGCTTCCATGGATGCCACGAGCTGTCTTGGGCACCTCGGTGTCTCCTTCCCTCTGGGACAGCAGTGCTGGCTCTCACAGATCCTGGCACCTCTCTCCTCCTCTTGATGCCACAAGCAGTCCGGGGCAGCCCGGTGCCTCTCTCCCTCTGGGACAGCAGTGCTGGTTCTCTCAGATCCCCGCGCATCTCTCCTCCTCTGGATGCCACGAGCTGACTTGGGCACCTCAGTGTCTCCTTCCCTCAGGGACAGCAGTGCTCTCTCTCACAGATCCCCCACACCTCTCTCCTGCTCCAGATGCCACGGGTAGTCCTGGGCACCTCGGTGCCTCTTTACATCTGAGACAGCAGTGCTGGCTCTCACAGATCCCCGCACCTCTCTCTTCCTCTGGGTGCCACGAGCAGTCCTGGGCGCATCAGTGCCTCTTTCTTTCTGGGACAGCAGTGCTGGCTCTCACAGAACCCCGCACCGCTCTCCTTCTCTGATGCCATGAGCAGCCCTGGGCACCTTGGTGCCTCCTTCCCTCTGGGACAGCAGTGCTGGCTCTCACAGATCCCCACACCTCTCTCCTCCTCCTCCGAATGCCATGGCCAGTCCTGGGCACCTCGTGCCTCCTTCCTCTGGGACAGCAGTGCTGGCTCTCACAGATCCCCGCACATCTCTCCTTCTCCGGGAGCCATGATCTGTCCTGGGTACCTTGGTGCCTCCTACTCTCTGGGGCAGCATAGCTGGCTCTTACAGGTCCCCGCACCTCACTCCTTTTCCGGGTGCCATGAGCAGTCTTGGGCACCCCAGTGCCTCCTACCCTCTAGGACAGCAGTGCTGGCTCTCAAAGATCCCCACACCTCTCTCCTCCTCTGGATGCCACGAGCAGTCCTGGGCACCTCAGTGTCTTCTTCCCTCTGGGACAGCAGTGCTGGCTCTCTCAGATCCACCCATCTCTCTCCTCCTCTGGTTGCCACGAGCAGTCCTGGGCACCCCAGGGCCTCCTTCCCTCTGGGACAGCAGTGTTGGCTCTCACAGATCCCGACACCTCTCTCCTCCGGATGCCATGAGCTTTCCAGTGCACCTCAGTGCCTCCTTCCCTCTGGGACAGCAGTGCTGGCTCTCTCAGATCCCGGCACCTCTCTTCTCCTCCGGATGCCATGAGCAGTCTTGGACACCTCAGTGCCTCCTTCCCTCTGGGACAGCAGTGCTGGCTCTCACCGATCCCGGCACCTCTCTCCTCCTCTGGTTGCCATGAGAAGTCCTAGGCACCCCAGGGCCTCTTTCCCTCTGGGACAGCAGTGCTGGCTCTCTCAGATCCCCGCACCCCTCTCCTCCTCTGGATGCCACGAGCAGTCCTGGGCACCTCAGTGTCTTCTTCCCTCTGGGACAGCAGTGCTGGCTCTCACAGATCCACCCATCTCTCTCCTTCTCTGATGCCATGAGCAGTCCTGGGCACCTCGGTGCCTCCTTTCCTCTGGGACAGCGGTGCTGGTTCTCTCAGATCCCCGCACCTCTCTCCTCCTCTGGATGCCACGAGCAGTCCTGGGCACCTCAGTATCTTCTTCCCTCTGGGATAGCAGTGTTGGCTCTCACAGATCCACCCATCTCTCTCCTTCTCTGATGCTATGAGCAGTCCTTGGCACCTCAGTGCCTCCTTTCCTCTGGGACAGCAGTGCTGGCTCTCACAGTTCCCCGCACATCTTTCCTCCTCTGGATGCCACGAGCAGTCCTGGGCACCTCAGGGCCTCTCTCCCTCTGCGACAGCAGTGCTGGCTCTCACAGATCCCGGCACCTCTCTCCTCCTCTTGATGCTACAAGCAGCCCTGGGCAGCCCGGTGCCTCTCTCCCTATGGGACAGCAGTGCTGGCTGTCACAGATCCCTGCACTTCTCTTCTCCTCCAGATGCCATGAGCTGTCCTGGGCACGTCGGTGCCTGCTTCCCTTTGGGACAGCAGTGCTGGTTCTCACAGATCCCCGCACTGCTCTCCTGCTCCAGTTGCCATGGGAAGTCCTGGGCTCCTCAGTGCCTCTTTCCCCCTGGGACAGCAGTGCTGGCTCTCACCGATCCCAGCACCTCTCTCCTCCTCCAGTTGCCATTAGTAGTCCTAGGCACCCCGGGGCCTCTTTCCCTCTGTGACAGCAGTGCTGGCTCTCACAGATCCCCGCACTTCTCTCCTCCTCTGGTTGCCATGAGTAGCCCTAAGCACCCCAGGGCCTTCTTCCCTCTGGGACAGCAGTTGCGGCTTTCACAGATCCCGGCACCTCTCTCCTACTCTGGTTGCCATGAGTAGTCCTAGGCAACCCTCAGTCTGTGCCACCATGCCCTTTCTTGACCTGCCCTTCAGTTTTTGGCACTTCCCCACCTTTGATGGTGGCACAGCTGTCTTGCCACTGTCCCCTTTCGTTTTCCCTGACCCCTTGGTGGCAGGTGTTTTCGGCTCCTCCCTCTTGGATGTGGGCACCTTTTTCACCTTGGCAGGTGGCGGAATGCCCTTGCCCTCGCTCTGTGGCACACAGGCAGCCCTGATGGTTGGCGCACTCCATGACCCCGCAGTTGCTGGCACCACTGTGCCTGGGGATGTGATGGTTGAGGTGCTGGGCTGGGACCTGGAAAGCCTGGCCCTAGGGGAAGGACGGGGGGGAGGTGTAGGGATGAGGTCAATGTTAGCCAGGAAAAGTTTATTAGACACACTGGGACGGGTAGATGGAGAGGGTTTAGGAGTGGAGGTAGAGGCAGTGGTTGTAGGAGGTGTACGTCTGCTGAATTTGGGTGAAGGCTGTTGTGAGGTGGATGGCTGTTGGGTGGGTGTGTGCCTGCGTTTGTGTACTTTGGGAAGAGGGGTCACTGACACACTGGGAGAGGACACTGGGGATGTGTTTATGGTAGTGGGAGTGGTGAGTGCACGTGAGCGGTGTGTGGTGATGGGTGTGCTGGTGATGGAGGTAGTGGCTGAGGATGTAGTGCATGCAGGTGTGAGTGGAGACGAGACTGAGAGGGAGGAGGGAGAAGTGGAGGAGGGGGACACAGTGGAGGCAGTGGATGTTGGTATGTGTGCATGGGCATGATGCTTGTGTGAGTGCCTGTGAGATGTGTGGTGCTTATGTTTGCCTGAGCCACTCTTGTGTGTTGATGTGTGTGCATGCTGGTCTGATGGTGTGCTTGGGATAGGCTGAGGTACAGGGGATTGGGTCTGGGTGGAGGAAGTTGGAGGGGGGAGGCTGGACACAGGAACAATGTCTGCCATCAGTGCTGAGGCCAGAGCCTGGAATGCTCTCTGTTGGGCTGCCTGGCCAGAATGAATGCCCTCCAGGTATGCATTTGTTTGTTGCAAATGCCTCTCAACACCCTGGATGGCATTCAGAATGGTAGACTGCCCAACAGTGAGGGATCTCAGGAGGTCAATAGCCTTCTCACTGAAGGCAGCAGGGCTGACTGAAGCAGGGCCTGAGGTGCCTGGGGCGTAGGAGATGCCCACCCTCCTGGGTGAGCGGGCACAGGACACACGCTGAGGGGCTGCTGGGAGGGCGGTGCTGGTGGGGGGGTGGCGGCTGTACCTGTTGATGCGGTGGGCACAGAGGTGCCCTGCACCGCAAGGGAGCTCCCATCAGAGGAGGAGTCGCTGGTCTCTGCTCCTGTCCCCGCCGTGGAGCTCCCCTCGCCCTCCGTCCCACTGGTGGCTTCAGACTCCGTTGTTTCGCCCTCCTGGGCCAAGTGGGATGCAGCTCCCTCCTGCTCCGGTGCCAATGCTCCTCCGCCTGATGATGCTATTGCACACAAGAACAGGGAGACCACAAAAGGGTAGGGGGGGAGACAGGAGAAAGACATGTTTAGTGCATGCAACACCACTACCGTTGACGGACACAACAGACACAGCAGCCCTCTGCACTACGCCATGCACTTATAGTTCCTAGATTAATCACATGCCCATGGGGTACAAGGCCTAAGCCCGATTGCTGCACACCTGGAAGTCACAGGAGCCTGACTAGGTGTAGATGGCACTAACCACTAGTGGGGTTGGGGTGCAACAGAGCCTGCCTCACAAGGGACCTTGCCTACCAAGATCGCCCTGGCTTAGGGGAACCCACTGCCCTCCTCCCCCACCCAGACACCTCGTAATGTGCGCAGTCAGCTGAATGAGTTGTACTCACCCCCTTGTGGCTGCTGTGATGCCCTCAAGCGCCCATCCAACTCCGGATACGCCACCGCCAGGATCTGGAACTTCATGGGGGTCATGGTGCGACGGGCACCCCTCCCATATTGGGAGCCATCCCCAGCTGGGCCTCTACCGTCTTCTTGCTCCAGCGGCGCAGGTCCTCCCATCTTTTATGGCAGTGGGTGCTCCGTCTGTGGTGGACCCCCAGGGTCCGGACGTCCTTGGCGATGGCACGCCAAATAGCCTTCTTCTGGTGGGTGCTGACCTAGAGGAATAGTACAGGGGGAAAGGAAAATCATTACCCGTCCGCACCGTCATACTCATTGGCCCACGTTCCCACCCTTGCCCTTACGCACATACACTCACCGTCCGCACATGCAGGCCTCAGCCCCCCCCCATTTATCTTCCATCCACACCACTCCAAACAGGCATTGCCCATGCAGCATGCTCACAGTGTACTCACCTGTTTGTCTGGAGGACCATGGAGTAGCATGTAGTGGGGGAGGACCCCATTCACTAGTTTCTCCAACTCCTCCGAAGTGAAGGCAGGGGCCCTTTCCCCAGACACATGAGCCATCATCGCTTCCAGACACAGGTCACAGCAGTATTTGCAGTGTAGGTCCTCTCCTGTTGAAGGTCAGGTATCAAGTGAGTGAACAGACAGAAAATGGCGGTCACGTCAGCAGCGGTGCATACCGTCAACGCCGGCGTACATTGTTATTGGCTCCTCAGACCCATAGGGTCCCATGTTAACCAATGCTGGAATGCGCCGCGGTCTTCGACCGCCCACCGCGGCGGTGTACAACGCCAGCGCAGTTACCTCATATCCCCTTCTCCCACCTTACAGGTCAGGCAGCCGCCATTTAAGGGGGCCACATGGCATTAAAATTACCTGCGTCACACCAATGTAGGCCTTAAATACACACAGTTACAGGCATATTGCGGATTAATAAATGTGTGCAAATGACATTTTGTGATATGTCAGTGTTGGCTGACTCTCTGCTCGCTGTTTTCGTCCATAGGGCACATCTGCTGGGGCAGGTGATGAGATGGCGGCATCCTCCGGTGTACAGACCGCTGGTGGACCTGTCAACAATGGAAGAGAGACACATAATAGTCAGCTACAGACTTCATCGTGCAACAATCCATGAACTGTGTGCCCAGTTGGAGCCAGACCTGATGTCAGCTATCCGCCATCCCACAGGAATCCCCCTCTAGTGCAGGTCCTGTCAGTGCTCCATTTCCTGGCAAGTGGGTCCTTTCAAACAACAGTGGCCGTTGCATCAGGGATGTCCCAGCCAATGTTCTCTAACATGTTGTCCAGAGTGTTGTCTGCCCTGCTGACACACATGCGCAGCTACATTGTGTTCCCTCAGGTGGAGGATTTGCCCACAGTGAAAGATGACCTCTATGCCCAGGGACATATCCCCAACATCATTGGTGCCATTGATGGGACACATGTGGCCTTGGTACCCCCCCGCAGGAGTGAACAGGAGTACAGAAACCGGAAGAGCTACCATTCTATGAATGTGCAGATGGTGTGTTTGGCAGACCAGTACATCTCCCATGTGAATGCCAAATTTCCTGGTTCAGTGCATGACGCTTACATTTTGAGGAATAGCAGCATCCCTTATGTGATGGGGCAACTCCAGAGGCACCGTGTGTGGCTAATAGGTGAGGACAAGGACCCTATACAGTGGGAATAGGTGTCTGGGTTTGAGGTTGTCCCTACGGGTTAGTGTGTGTCTAACAGTTGTCCCTCCATATTTGCAGGTGACTCTGGTTACCCCAACCTGTCATGGCTACTGACCCCAGTGAGAAATCCCAGGACAAGGGCAGAGGAACGCTACAATGAGGCACATGGGCGAACTAGGAGGGTGATTAAATGCACCTTTGGCCTCCTGAAGGCCAGATTCCGGTGCCTCCATATGACAGGTGGTTCTCTCTACTACTCACCAAAAAAGGTGTGCCAGATCATCGTGGCCTGCTGTATGCTGCACAACCTGGCTTTGCGAGTCCAGGTGCCTTTTCTGCAGGAGGATGGGCCAGCTGGTGGTCTTGTGGCAGCTGTGGAGCCTGTGGACAGTGAAGAAGAGGAGGCAGAAGAAGAGGATATCGACAACAGAAACAACATAATCATGCAATACTTCCAGTGAGACACAGGTAAGATGTCACTGCCTCCCATATCTCATACTATTATTGGAGCTAGCATAGGTCTGTCATTTTCACTCAGTGTATGGACCCTGACTTGTCACTTTGCCTTTCCATTTCACAGATGTGGGTCCCACTTTGTGCCCTCTGATATATTTCCTCCTGGCCTACAGCTGTGTTACATCGGTATGTGCACAAGTAAATTGACATTGCTATATTCCATGGCTATTGCAATTACAAGTTTGTGAAAGCACAGACTGACTCCAGATTATTTTGTAATTGAAGTGTGTTTATTTCTGTGCAAATAAGTGGAGGGGGTTGTAAAAGGGGCAGGGGGGATGGTGGAGGAATGTCCATGGCAGAGTCCAGACTATTTGTTTCACAGGTGCATTGTCCAAAGGAGCATAGGAAGTGGAGCAATGACAGTTGAAGGATGGACAGTGTAACAAAGTGGGACAGAAGGGTGACATTCAGGGGGGTCTCATTTCCTGGCGGAGGTCTTGGCAATGTTCACTGTCTTGTTCCTGGATCTCAGGGACCGTTTGCGGGGTTGTTATCCATCTGCAGGGGGTGGGGTGCTGGTGTCGTGTTCCTGGGGCGGTGCCTCCTGTCCACTAGCACCGGCGGTGGTGAAGGGCTGTTCATCGTTCAGGCCAGTGTCAGGGGCTCCTTGTTGTGCCACAGTGTCCCTCCTGGTGTTGACAAGGTCTTCCAGCACCACTGCAATGGTGAGCAGGGTGTTGTTTATGGACTTCAGGTCTTCCCTGATCCCCAGATAGTGTTCCTCCTGAAGCCGCTGGGTCTCCTGAAAGTTGGCCAGTACCGTTGCCATCGTCTCCTGGGAATGATGGTGAGCTCCCATGATGTTGGCGAGGGCCTCGTGGAGAGTGGGCTCCCTGGGGCTGTCCCCCCCCCTGTCGCACAGCAGTCCTCCCAGCTTACCTGTTATCCTGAGCCTCTGTGCCCTGAACCGTGTGCCCACTGCCACTGCCCCCAGGTCCCTGATTTTCTTGGGTTGGTGGGTTTGCCTGGGTTCCCTGTAGTGGTGGACACACTGCTGATTGACGTGTCCTGGGGACAGAGGTATCGGCCCACTGGGTGGGTGCTGGGCTGGTTTTTCCTGAGGGGGGAGGCTCTGTGGTGGCTTGTGACAGTGTCAGGGGAACGGACTGTCCCGAGGTCCCTGGTGGGCCGGGCTGGTCATCATGATCCAGTTGTGCAGAGCTGCTGTCATCACTGTTGGTCTCTTCTGTGGGAGGACTGGATATGTCTGGTACCTCCTGTCCGGTGACGTTGGGTTAGGGTCCTGCAGGGGTGTAAAGGCATGATTATTGCATCTGTGTGTGCCATTGTGTGCAATGGGTGAGTGACCCTGCACTCCAGTGCTTGCATTCTTGTCTTGGCCCTTGTGTGATATTTGGTTTGTGGTCTGTGTGGATATATGTAGTGAACATGCTTTGGTGATGGGTGTCCATGCTTTGGTGTTGCATCCAGGGCTTGGTATTGGGATGGGTGGGTTGTGATAGTGGGGCATATGTGAGGTGTTGGAGTGATGGGGATGAGGGTGAGGGTGGGAGTATATGATGGCATGCAGGTAGGGTGGGGGGATGAGGTAGTAAAGATTTGATTTACCAGAGTCTAGTCCTCCTGCTACTCCTGCGAGGCCCTCAGGATGCAGTATTGCCAAGACCTGCTCCTCCCATGTTGTTAGTTGTGGGGGAGGAGCTGGGGGTCCACCGCCAGTCCTCTGTACAGCAATCTAGTGTCTGGATACCACGGAACACACCTTCCCCCATAGGTTGTTCCACCTCTTTCTGATGTCATCCCTAGTTCTTGGATGCTGTCCCACTGCGTTGACCCTGTCGAGAATTCTGCGCCATAGTTCCATCTTCCTTGCAATGGAGGTGTGCTGCACCTGTGATCCGAATAGCTGTGGCTCTACCCGGACGATTTCCTCCGCCATGACCCTGAGCTCCTCCTCAGAGAACCTGGGGTGTCGTTGAGGTGCCATGATGTGGTGTGGGTGATGTGTGAGGTGGTGTGTGTTGTGATGTGTGAGGGGATGTGTTGGTGTGTGTTGTTTGAGGTGCGTGGATGTTGTGTAAGTGATGGTGTTGTGTGTCTGTGGATGCTGGTGTTGTTTATGGTGTGTCTCTCTCTGGCGTGGTTTCAGAATTCTGGTAGTAAGGGTTTGTGGGTGATGTGGGTGTGTGCTTTATATTGGATTGGGTGTGTGGGTGTGGTGTGTGTATGTGTGTCAGGTGTGTGTATTTTGAATTGTCCAATGTGGTTGTGTTTTGTAAATGTGTGTGTATTTTGAATGTAGCGGTGTGTACCGCTAATGGAATACTGCAATTGAAAGACCGCCGCGTGGATTAGTGGGTCGTGATAGTGTGGGCGAATTCTTGGTGGCGTGACGGTGTCGGTTTTGTTATCGCCAGTTTATCACTGACTTTTGGTGTGGCGGACTTGTGTGGGTGTCTGGATTATGGTGGATTCCGAGCTGTGGGTCATAATAGCTGTAGCGCAATTCCGCGTGTGCAGCGGTATGTTGGCGGTCTTCTGCACAGCGGTAAGCAGCATGTACCACCGGGTTGTAATGAGGGCCATTGTGTTTTCTCTCTTAGTGCTTCTACCAATCCACATTCCTTTCCCTGTCCACTGCCCCCTCTGATGTGCCCTGCTTGTCATATAATGGATTTAAACTTTGCATACCAGCCTGATTGTCGGAAAATCTAAAGCTCACCTCCCCCCCTAGTCTTACTATCCAAGCTACGCCCCTGCATGGAGGCAGGTGGTATTCAGCCTCTCGCATGGGCTTCCGTCCCATCCCCTGGATGTCACCCTGAGCCCTCACAGATGCCCCCGGACCTGCCGCCCCAATGGCGGATGACGCTCCTTCTCTCACCTGGCAGCAAAAGATTGGAACAACCTTCCCTTGCACCTCAGGACCACCTCATCGCTCTGGGAATTCAGGAAAGGACTCAAGGCTTGGTTGTTCGAATGAACTAATCACCAAGCAGCAGCCAGCAGTTCTAGCACCTTCAGACCCTCATGGGTGAATTGCGACGCTTTACAAATAACTGATTGATTGATTGAAGCTGCTGGAAGCATCTCTAGGTCCACTGCAGTTCTAGAGATAGATAGGGGGCTGTACTTTGGAATTATCCTTCCCTGAGCAGTGAATAAAGTGTTTGATGTGAAGTGCAGAGTGCAGGATAATATCAGAATGATGGCAGCCAAACTGTGGTTGTGCGGAGGAGAAAGTCAGGGCGGAGGACAAGGTAAGGAGAACAAGATTGCTATTTATCACAAAATACAAGTATTGGGGGTGTAACACCGCAAAAAAAAACCCTGAAGCTACACCCCTGCATCATCTTGAGTTTCAAACCCCTTACACATTGGACAATCAGCAGTGAATACTTTTTAATTCAGTCGGAGGGCACAGATATTGTGAGTGATGGACACTGGTGGTAAACAGGCCCATAGCCAGAAGTATGTTTGGGGGGGCACGGCATGGCCCCCAATGATGACCCAGTTTGAAAGGTGTGCACTCAGGGCGCATTCTTGCTGAAATATTTATAGGTTAAATGCTAAAGTATGGAAGGATTTAAAGCACACAATTATTTTAGGTTCCCTTTTCATTATCAGTATGATTCTATGCAGACCCGTGGTGAGGAGACCGCTGCCGACCTGGCGGTCTTCCCACCTGCCATATTATGAGTTTTCCACTGGGCTGACTGGCGGAAACCAAGGTTTCTGCTTGTGAACACAGTGGAAAACGTGCGGCGGCGTTGTACTCCACATGGAGCTGAGTCCAATGCTATCGCAGAGGGGGGGCCGACCAGCACTCTCGGAATGTGCACTGTCTGCTGAGCAGACAGTGCGCATTCCAATGCTTCTGGGGAGGCAGGGCCCCTGCACTGCCCATGAGAATGTCTAGCAAAGTGCAGGGCCCCCCTGCACTTGCTCTCCGCCAGCCTTTTCATGGTGGTTGAACTGCCATGGAAAGGCTGGCGGAGGACAAGGTTGTAATCAGCAGGGTGGCGCTGACTTCAGTGCCTCCTTGGCTGATCACAACCAAGACCACCATCAGCCTGTAGGAAGTAGAGACCCTGGCAAAGACGGCGTTCCCCTGGCGGTCTGACCACCAGGGTCAGAATGTGGTGGTCAGACAGCTGCAGCAGTCCGATCACCACCGCGAGTCTGGCGGTCTTGAGACTGCTAGATTCGTAATCAGGCTGAAAGTCTGCAAAGTATGGCATACATGGTTCCACAACTCTTCCAGCTGGAAAGTGCACAGTTTAACATCAATCATCCCTGAACAATTGAATTTTAATCCCATTTCACACTCGATTGTGATCAGTGGGGCGGCCTGTGGATCATTGGCTCCAGTGTAAGCAATGATAGCAATACCACTGCGCCGATATTTAGATGCTACTATAAATGACCCGACACACACACCTGGGCCCTGGTGTCACTGCACCTGCTATACTGGTATAATGTACATGTCTCCAAGTCACTCATTCACTCACTTTCCTCCTCGTCTCTCTGTCTCAACCCTGCTCTCCTGTCATCTCCTTCATCCATTTAATGCTCTCCCCTCTCTCCCCTTCGCCTGTCTCTCACTTCCCCTGTTCTGTCTCTCATCCTCATCTCTTTCCTCCCTTCTCTCCATATCTCAGGTTCCTTCCTCTTCCTTTTTCCTTGCCCACTCATTTGCTTTCTCACTCATCTTTATTTCCTTCCCAAATTCTGTTACCTTTTCCCGCCCTCCTCCCATTGTTTCTCCCTCTCCATTTCTTTCACCCCTTTCTTCTTTCTTGTTCCCTTATCCTCTTCTCCCTCTGTACCCCACCCCCTGAAAAGCAAACACAGCCAAGCCCCTGCATGCTCTGGGTCTAAAACAAGAAATCAGAACCCGCATCAGCTGGTGCAGGGCAGACGGGGCCCCTCCGACCTGTGGACTCCTGGTGCACTGCACCGGCTGCACCAACGGTTGCGACGCCCCTGAATGTAACACTTCAGCCAGGCACTGTCCAACCCCAGAAAGGTAGTTGCTACCACGTAGTTCAACTGGATCTGCTACAAGTCAGTCATCAGCCCCCACAAACTACTGGGACCCCTCCCTATGGCCTGACCAAAAAGACCACTCAAAATAACTGAATGGTTACCTAAAACTAATATGCAGGTTGACTTTCTCACTTATGTCTATTAAGGTGACTACATGTGTCACACAAAAAGCCAAGGCCCATATTTATGGAAAATGGTACACGGCTGCGCTAACACAGTTGTGAGTCATTTTTTTTAACGCCATTCCCTAACATCGTCCGTGCGCCATATTTATAAAATGACACACAATGGTGGTAAGGAATGGCTAACGTCTCACAAAAAGACACTAGCTGGTGAGGAATGGTGTTAAGGGAAATGGCACTAGTGGGTCAGAAATGACGTTAGGCTGGTTAGTGGCAAAATATCTGCTGCTAGTCTGCCAAGCATCATTATTTGACGCACAAGCAGCCAGAAAATGACTCCTGTCTAAGTATAAACAGTAGTCATTACCCCTAGCCCTATGCCCACCTCAGGGAACCTGTGTCCCCTTGGCAAGCCCTACATACCCAGTGCCAGCCAATGGCACACCACACACAAACACTTATCTGCAACTTACCTGGGATGGTCTGCCTCCTCCTCCTGTTGTGTCCCTGTTGTGTGGGTGGTGGTGTTGCTGGGGCTTGGGGTAGGCATCTTTGTGCCCATTCCATGGTGTTCTACCATGGAAATGTGCCTACCTGCACTTTAATGCTTGACCAGGCGTTGAATAATGGCGCTAAACGAGCGTAGTGCCGTTATTTAGGCCCGCCTTCCAGTTGCACGCCGTTTCTGCGGCAGGAGTTAAATATGGCACTGGGGGGCTAGGGTCATTTTAGGAAGGGAATGCCTACCTTGCATCTCATTGAAGCAAGGTGGGTTGGCGCCTCCTAAAAATGCTATTCATCTAAGGTGTAGCACTTTAAAGTTAAAAGAGGTAATTCCAAATACAAGCGTTTATTTAAAAAAAGGCAGAACAATTTCAAGGCAATACTTTTATTTTCACTGGTGCTTGATCTCTCTTCATTCTTCCCTTGGTTAACATTAAGTAACTCTGACAATGACTTTATGTGCTTCAAGAAGACTTAACAGAAGCATTTAGTGAAGAGCAGGTCATGTCCCTCTTTTGGTTCACATGTGAGCATTTAAAGGCAAATGCAGTTTGTTTAAGTAAACCCATTTCTCACAAAATACTCTCCGAGCTGCCTCGGTCATTTGTGGGGGTGGGGGCAAACATTAATATGGATTGGCTCGGCCCTCAAATGCCCCCCGTGGCTACGCCCAGGTGATAAATGACCTTACCCGAGCAGGGTAAGGTGCAGGGACCCTTTGACACATATAGAAAAAATCCACGCCTACTCCCCAGGAAGGCTCGGCTGCCTCCCCGTGTACACCTGCGCAGTGACAGGCGTGGTCCACTTCTGTGGTCTCAATCCGGTGTCCAGACGCGCCGGCGTCCCTCCTAGGTTACAATGAACAGGTCCCTCCCTTGGAACCGAGCCTGGTCAGGAGCGCCTTGAAGTCCACCATTCGTGCGCCTTGGGGCGGCCTGGCACAGGTGTGGTCTACTTCAGCGGTGTCCATCTGGTGTCCAGAGAGACCAGCGCCCCCTCTCTTTAGGTTGATTCCACACCCCTGTAACGCAGAACACGTTTATAGCTAATAAACCCCTGGTTACAACGAGCAGGTCCCTCCCTTGGCAGAGCGCCTGGTCATGAGGCACCTTGAAGTCCGCCGTCCGGGAGCTGTGGGGCGGCCTGACACAGGCTGGTACAATGGGCGCCCAGAAGCCCTGAGCTCAGCTGAACGCACCGGCACCTCTTCACCACAGCTCCCTAACCGAGCACTTTTCAAGACGATATTTCGTATCACCGGGTACATAGTGGTACATGTCACCCCACTGCGGCTGGAAGGTTCAATCTGTCCTCAGTCCCTGCGCTTCCATGGATGCCACGAGCTGTCTTGGGCACCTCGGTGTCTCCTACCCTCAGGGACAGCAGTGCTTTCTCTCACAGATCCCGGCACCTCTCTCCTGCTCCAGATGCCACAAGCAGTCCGGGGCAGCCCGGTGCCTCTCTCCCTCTGGGACAGCAGTGCTGGTTCTCTCAGATCCCGGCACCTCTCTCCTGCTCCAGATGCCACGGGTAGTCCTGGGCACCTCGTGCCTCTTTACATCTGAGACAGCAGTGCTGGCTCTCACAGATCCCCGCACCTCTCTCTTCCTCTGGGCGCCACGAGCAGTCCTGGGCGCATCAGTGCCTCTTTCTTTCTGGGACAGCAGTGCTGGCTCTCACAGAACCCTGCACTTCTCTCCTTCTTTGGATGCTATGAGCAGTCCTGGGCACCTTGGTGCCTCCTTCCTCTGGGACAGCAGTGCTGGCTCTCACAGATCCCCGCACATCTCTCCTTCTCCGGGTGCCATGATCTGTCATGGGTACCTTGGTGCCTCCTACTCTCTGGGGCAGCATAGCTGGCTCTTACAAATACCCCAACCTCTCTCCTTTCCTGGGCGCCATGAGCAGTCCTTGGCACCCCAGTGCCTCCTATCCTCTAGGACACCAGTGTTGGCTCTCAAAGATCCCCACACCTCTCTCCTCCTCCAGATCCCCGCACATCTCTCCTCCTCTGGATGCCACGAGCAGTCCTGGGCACCTCAGGGCCTCTCTCCCTCTGCGACAGCAGTGCTGGCTCTCACAGATCCCGGCACCTCTCGCCTCCTCTGGATGGCATGAGCAGTCCTGGGCACCTCGGTGCCTTCTTCACTCTGGGACAGCAGTGGTGGGTCTCACAAATCCCGGCACCTCTCGCCTCCTCTGGATGGCACGAGCAGTCCTGGGCACCTTGGTTTCTCCTTCCCTCTGGGACAGCAGTGTTGTCTCTCACAGATCCCTGCATCTCTCTCCTTCTCTGATGCCATGAGCAGTCCTGGGCACCTTGGTGTCTCCTTCCCTCTGGGACAGCAGTGGTGGGTCTCACAGATCCCGGCACCTCTCGCCTCCTCTGGATGACATGCGCAGTCCTGGGCACGTCGGTGTCTTCTTCCCTCTGGGACAGCAGTGGTGGGTCTCACAGATCCCAGCACCTCACAGTGTTTTAAAAAAAGAGGTAAACGGTTCTTTGTGCAACACATTTTTAGTATGTTGTCACTTTCTCCCCATATTATTTTCCTGTCACTGTCTCTCCTAGTTTCTTCTGAGGGCTCATAATTTCTCATAACCCGGGTAACCCCTCCTCCACTTTCTGTAGCCATAACAGCTCTATGGCTTCCTCATCCCTCTATTTTTCTATTCCCTCCTTCTTACAAGAACTCTTTTCTTCGCCCTTCGTTCTTCTCAGCCCCTCTCTCTCCCTGACTTATTTTCCTGGCTCCTCTATCCTCCCCTTTGGTACCCTTTGTAATTCCCTCTTGTTGGGAATGGGGTCTCTAGCTGGCGGAGATATAAACCCTTGTCCAAGTAGGGACCTAAGTCCTAGTCAAGATAAGTTACACACAGTCCAAATGATCCTGTGCCCACCCTCTGGTAGCTGGGCACTGAGCAGTCAGGCTTAACTAAGAAGTCAATGTGTAACGTATTTGTGCAATAACTCATTCAGTAACTGTTAGAAAAATCCTCTTTTTTCACATGGTTAGCCCCTCCACTTTTTGCCTGATGTTGATCTGTCCTAGAAGTTGTAGTGCTCAGGGCCCCTGCTAACCAGATTCCCTGGGCCAGAGCTCTTTCCCTAAAACTGTTGTGATAGATTGGCGCAATTGGATACACCTTTAGCTACCACTATAAGACCTGAGTAAATGGGTACCTAGGTACCAAGGGCATAGGCTACTAGGGCTAGGCCCGAGGGCAGCAGCACTGATTGTGCCGCTCTCTAGGGCCATGCATCCAGATGCACCCAGCACTGCCATTGCAGGCTGTGTGGTCTGGTGCAAACCTAAAAGACAAACTCGACATGGTACACTGTCTGTGTGCCCTGTCCACAAAACACTGCATTTACTAAAGGTAAGACACCCTTCTGACAGACCTTGCAGCCCTAAGTAGGGTGCACCATATTATATGCAAGGACATAGCTGCATGAGCAGTATGCCCCCACTGTGCCCTTGCCAAACCAGAGACAAAGCAGCCATTTCAGTACGTGCTGGACACTGGTCAACATGAGTTTCCCAGCTACATGATGGCGACTCTGAATCCTGGGTTGTTTGGTATCAAAAAACTCAGAATGATAAATACAAACTAGTACCAGTATTGGATTTATCACTAAATTTACCCAAGGGCCACCTTAGAGGTCCACCTTGCAAAAGCTAACTACCCTGGCGTGGTTGCTAACTAGTTCTATCCAGCCTGCCACCTCCAGACACCTAATATACAGACCTTGGGGTAGAGCCCTGCCTCTCTGGTTTACAAAAGAATGCCCTTCCTGGGTGGAGAAGATAACATGCCCTCCCTCAGGAATGTGCACTGCCCTGGCGGTGAGCTTCAAAGGGCTTACCACCTTTGAAACTCGACCCCCAGGCCTGCTGCTAGCAGCAGATGATCAGCCCCTGTTCAAAGCCCCAATTTTGACAGGAATAAAGGCGGGAAAACACACAAAGGATAGGAAGAGTGGCCCCACCTGACATGCACTGCTTGTGTTGCTTGCGAGGTGGCCATTCCATTCCATTTTCCTCCATCTTAGATGGAAGGAAAATAGCCAATCAGGTTCAGGGAAGTGACTCTTCGCACAGGAAGTGGTCACTATAGTGGGTGTAGCCACCCAAATGTAAGTGTCCCATTGGACACTCCCAGGTTCCCCCTAAAACGCCCACCAAATTCAGTATTCAGTGGGCATCCCTAGACCAAGAAATCAGATTAGAAGGGCACAAAGAAGACCAGCACAAAGAAGATCCAAGGTAAGAGAACTGTGAACTTGCTGCACAAAGAAAAGGCACCAAACCCTGCCTGCTGCACCCAGGACCTGACTGTCACAGCTGAGGAGCTGCTGGACAACTGGACTGACCTCAAGAAACCCAGAGGGCCTCCAGGCTTCCCAATCGCCCAAGAACACCCTCCAGAGTGGTGGTACCATTCTGCAACAACCAAAGAATCAGCAACCCAGTGAGGGTCACTTCACTGACTGGCCACTAACTCCCGATCCGGAAGTCACAGCTGGACCTGGTGACACACTGACAACCACAAGGACAAACCCTGCAAATGTGCCAAGTTTGGTGGCACTGCTCCCTCCAGTGGCCAGACCGTATTAATACCCTGGGTACTAGTTAGCTGACGTGGGACACCCAGAAAACCAGTCCGGCCGGGGCTGAAAAAGGACCAGGAGGAAGCCCCAGTTAAGGGACTTCAGGAATAACCTGGACCTGATGCCAGAGTGTCCCAGTTGTCCTGCAAGCAACCCTTAAATATACTTACCCCCAGATCCAAGGGGCACCTTTGCACACAGGTCCTCTTTCACCAATTCGTTCTGCACCCGGCCGCCCTGTGTCCTGCAACGAAGAATCTGCTGTGCCCTAAGGGTCCCTCATTCCTTGCGACTTCGACCCTCCAAGGGGACCTCAGTTTAGAAGAACCACCTCTAAACTTACCTGTGCAGTGCTTCTCTTAGTGGTTTCCCGCAGTGGCCCTGCAACAGCTCCAGAGACCTTTCCCAACTGCTCCAGCCGGAACCGGGAGCCGCCCAAATGTCTCCAGCTGGCACAGTGTGCCCACTGACACCCTCGACCAACCTGCAAAATGAAAACTTGGTAACTCAACTGTACGATTTTATATGCATGTTTAAATGTGACTTTCCATTGATTCCTATGGTGCGTAATTATGCACAGAAACCCTATTTTCTTCAAACTTAAAAAATTAATATCTCCAAAAGTACTTAACCAATTTTGATAATCTTGGTCTTAAAATTTAAATAAAAATCTGAAGTATTTTTATAAATTGGTCTTGAGTTATTTCTTCGATGTGTGAGTTGCATGATTGATACTGTGTGTACCACAAAAGCTTTGCACTTCTCCAAGATTGGCCTAACTGCTCGATCAAGCTACCAAAAAAAGTACAGCACTAGGTGATCTAGTTTTTACCTCTGTAAAACAATGTGTGGTTGCCCAGCCCCCCTGCACAGTGTGCCTAGCTTTGCACACTACGTGAAGGGCCAGCCTCCTATAGTAACACAGTGAAAACACTGCAAAAAGTACTCCACACCAGTTTAGGAAAATAGATAATATTTAACCTGAATATAATAAGACCAAATCGACAAAAATCCAATATGTACAAATCAAGATATTTCTTTTTAATTGTTTATATGAGTCTCAATCCTTAAAAATCAGTGGTTGTATCCTTTTAAAATACAGTACCTGGGATGTGTCAAAAATAATGATGCACGGGCTGCAGAGGATGAGATGCGATGAAAAATAAGGCGCTGCATCGGAGTTTTAGGCGCGGCACAGACAATGCAAAATTTATTTCCATGCTCTAAGGTAATGGGTCGATTTCCATGAGCGCTGCCTCGGTTCCTCACTGAGATGCAGGGATATTTTGATGCCCAGGGACGATATGTGGAAAATCTTTGGCACACTGGTAAGAAGGAGTAGGCGCATTGTCGACCCGGTAGGCGGTGAGGTGATTTTTCAGCCGCGAGGGATGTGCTGCATCATTTTTCCGATGCACTGGGATTTTCTTCTTTTTGGTGAAGCCTTTGTGGCCCTGAGAGTTCAGAACAGGAGGCAAGCTCAATCCAATCCCTTGGACAGCACTTATGGGGAAGTTAAAGTCCTTCCAGCAGAGTCAGGAGCCAGCAGGCAGCACAGCAACAAGCAGGCAGCAGTCATCTCAGTAGAGCCGTCCACATGAGTCCTTTGGGCAGCCAGGCAGTCCCTCCGCAGCACAGGGACTCTGCCTGGGCCTCAGCACAAGCAAACTGCCTAGTCTTAGTACAGGGTCATTGCCTGGGTCAGGGCATAGGGGCACTGCCTGGCCCTCAGCACAGGGGCCCTGCCTGGCCCTCAGCACTGGGACACTGCCTGCCCCTCAGCACAGGGACACTGCCTGGCCCTCAGCACAGGGACACTGCCTGGCCCTCAGCACAGGGACAATGCCTTGTGACCCACAGCACAGAGACACTGCCTGGCCTCAGCATAGAGACATCTCAGCACAGGGTCAATGCCTGGCCCTCAGCACAGGGACACTGTCTGGCCTCCGCACAGGGACTCTGCCTGGGCCTCAGCACAGGGACATTGTCTGGCCTTAGCACAGGGAAACTGCCTGTCCTCAGCACAGGCTCATTGCCTGGACCTCAGCACAGGAGCAGTGCCTGGCCCTCAGCACAGGAGCACTGCGTGGCCCTCAGCACTGGGACAGTGTTTGGCCTCAGCACAGGGACACTGCCTGGCCCTCAGCACTGTACACTGCCTGGCCCTCAGCACTGTACACTGCCTGGCCCTCAGCACTGGTACACTGCCTGGCCCCTCAGCACTGGAACAGTCTTTGGCCTGAGCACAGGGACACTGCCTAACCCTCAGCGCAGGAACACTGCCTGACCCTTAGCACAGGAACACTGCTTGTCCTTCGGCACAGTGACACTGCCAAGCACTCAGCACAAGGACACTGCCTGGCCCTCAGCACTGACTGGGGCACTGCCTGGCTTCAGCACTGGGACATTGCCTGGCCCTCAGCTCAGGGACACTGCCTGGCCCTCAGCACGGGGACACCGCCTGGCCTCCAGCATGGGGACACTGCTTGGCTCTCACCACAGGGACAGGCCTGGCCCTCAGCACTGGGACACTGCTTTGCCCTCAGCATAAGGACACTGCCTGCCGCTCAGTACAGGGACGCTGCCTCGCCTCAGCACAGGGATACACAGTCCACCCTCACCCTGATCCTTTGTACCAGTGGAGGGACATTTTCCAGACCTTGCTGCAGTGGCCGGAGTGTTCACAACAGTTGGTAATAATAAACAATTGTGCTGTGCTTGTCTCTAAATTAGACAGACAGTGGCACCAGCACTGACTGGGACACTGCCTGGCTTCAGCACAGGGACAGTGCCTGGCCCTCATCTCACGGACACTGTCTGCCCTCAGCAAAGGGACAGTGCCTGGCCCTCAGGACAGGGACGCTGCCTGGCCCTCAGCACAAGGACAATGCCAGGCCCTCAGCACAGGGACAGAGCCTGGGCCTCAGCAAAGGGACAGTGCCTGCCCCTCAACACAGGGACACTGCCTGGCCTCAGCACAGAGACTCTGCCTGGGCCTCAGCACAGGGGCACTGCCTGGCCCTCAGCGCAGGAACGCTCCCTGGCACCAACACAGGGACACTGCCTGGCCCTCAGCGCAGGAACACAGCTTGTCCTTCAGCACAGTGACACTGCGGGGCCCTCAGCACAGGGACACTGCCTGGCTTCAGCACAGGGACACCTCAGCACAGGGACGATGCCTTGTGGCCCACAGCACAGAGACACTGCCTGGCCTCAGCATAGAGACATTTCAGCACAGGGACAATGCCTGGCCCACAGTCTGGCCTCAGCACAGGGACGCTGCCTGGCCCTCAGCACAAGATCAATGCCTGGCCCTCAGCACAGGGACACCGCCTGTCCTTCAGCACAGTGACACTGCCAAGAACTCAGCACAAGGACACTGCCTGGCCCTCAGCACTGATTGGGATACTGCCTGGCTTCAGCACTTGGACATTGCCTGGCCCTCAGCTCAGGGGCACTGCCTGGCCTCAGCACAGGGACACTGCTTGGCCTCAGCAAAGGGACACTGCCTGGCCCTCAGCACTGAGACACTGCCTGGCCTCCAGCATGGGGCCACTGCCTGGCTCCCACCACAGGGACAGGCCTGGCCCTTAGCACTGGAACACTGCTTGGCCCTCAGCACAAGGACACTGCCTGGCCCTCAGCACAGGGACATTGCCTGGCTTCAGCAGAGGGACAGTGCCTGACTCTCATCACAGGGACCCTGCCTGCCCCTCAGCACAGAGACACTGCTTGTCCTGGCCCTCAGCACAGGGACACTGCTTGCCGCTCAGTACAGGGACACTGCCTCGCCTCAGCACAGGGATGCACAATCCACCCTCAGCCTGATCCTTTGTACCAGTGGAGGAACATTTTCCAGACCTTGCTCCAGTGGCCGCAGTGTTCCCAACAGTTGGTAATAATAAACAACTTTTGCTGTGCTTGTCTCCAAATTAGACAAACAGTGCCACCATGTGGCAGACTGTCATAAGTTCCGGTGCTGACAATTAAGTGCCAGTGTTGAGCACCAGAAACCACCAGCTCAAATTAAGCACTGGATCCTGATGGGCTGAGGGCATTAAAGTTACTGCTACAAGCAGGGAGGCGAGTAGGACTTTCTTTTCCACCTTCCATTTTGTGCAGACTTTGATCTACAGAGTACACGCAACCTTCTAACCAGTAGCGCACGCAGCTTTTCACCAGCACCAACCACTGCTTTGTATCCTCCACCATCCTGTGGTGTTTCTAGGGGGAACATCCCCAACCACGACCCCCGAACAACGAAGTCGTGGACAACGAAAGTGAAACAACGCTTTCGTTAACCATGACTTCCTTGTTCGGTGCCTTAACCACTCATGTGCTGAACAACGTACATGCGTAGTTAAGGCATAGAAGAAGGGAGTCAGCTTTGTTGGAGGACGCAATCAGGTTAGTGGGGCTGGGGCCGTTTTAGGTGCGGGGTGGGTGGGTCGGGGCATTGTTAGTTTTAGGGGAAGGGTGGGGGGACAGGGTATTATTAGTTTTTGGGGGTTGGGGGTCGGGGTAGGTTAGGTTTAGGGGTGGGGTGGGGGTTAGGGTATTTTTCGTTTTTAAGGGCGGGGTGGGGGGTTGGAGTAGTTTAGGTTTTAGGGCGGGTGGGGGGTCATGGTAGTTTTAGGGGTGGGTGGGGGGCCGGGTAGTTTAGGTTTTAGGGGGTGGGGGTTCACAGTTGTTTTAGGGGTGGGATGGGGGGTCAGGGTATCTTTAGTTTTTATGGTTGGGTGGGGGGTTGGGGTAGTTTAGGTTTTGGGGGGGTGGGAGGCCGCAGTAGTTTTAGGGGTGGGGGTGGGGGGTAAAGGTATTTTTGTTTTTAGGGGCGGGGTTGGGGGGGTCGGGTAGTTTAGGTTTTAGGGGGTGGGGGGTCACAGTAGTTTTAGGAGTGGGGTGGGGGGGTCAGGGTAGTTTAGGTTTTAGGGGGTGGGGGGTCACGGTATTTTTGGGGGTGGGGGGGTCAAGGTATTTTTTGTTTTTAGGGGCGGGGTTGGGGGGGTCGGGTAGTTTAGGTTTTAGGGGGTGGGGGTCCCGGTAGTTTTAGGGGCAGGGTGGGGGGTCAGGGTAGTTTAGGTTTTAGGGGGGTGGGGGGTCACAGTAGTTTTAGGGGTGGGGTGTCGGAGTATTTTTTGTTTTTAGGTGCGGGGTTAGGGGGTCGGGGTAGTTTAGGTTTTAGGGAGGTGGGGGTCTCAGTAGTTTTAGGGGCAGGTGGGGGGTCGCTGTAGTTTTAGGGGCGGGGTGGGGGGGTTCGGGAATTTTTAGTTTTTAGGAGCGGGGGTTGGGGTATTTGTAATTTTTAGGGGGGTGGAGGGTCGCAGTAGTTTTAGGGGCGGGATAGTTTAAGTTTTAGGGGTGAGGGTTGGGGTAGTGGATGATTGTCTTAGGGGTGGGGGGGTTGTGGTGGGGGGATTCGAATGCTGGAACCACGTATGCTGTTCATGCATGCCTTTCCCAGGAATGCCATTACGAAAAATCGTTGTTAAGGCATTCGTGGTAAAGGCATTCGCAGTAACAACGCGGTCGTTGTTCCGACCGCGTTGTTTAGGCATGTGTGGTTCCAGCATGTGTTGTTTCGACTCCTCTTTAGTCACTCTATAGTTTTCTTTCTGCCCAATTCCTTCCCATTTTCATTTGCTTCACTTTCAATTCCTCTCTGGATTTTTAGCTAAACTGCACAGTTTTATCCACCAGACCCAAACAGAGCATATCCAGCATTTGGGTTTTCAACCAATCCCATCTGTGCATAAAAATGTGGTTGAACATGTGCTCCTTGTAGGACAATCAATGCTGCTCCCTCTCACAATGTTGCTCACTAACTTGTGAAATCCTTAACAAATCTTTCTCGGACTTATCAAAATATATAAATACTTACCCACAACACTTCTGTTGCATCACAGCATTTTTATAGTGTTCCTACGACTGAGAATTCCCACATACAGCTTCATTCTCTGTCAGGACCGGAGGCTTTGATTATGCTTTCTCTTTCTTTTACTGTTCCCAACAGTAGCCAATAAAACAACAGTAAACAGAAAACTTCAATACCCATGAAGAATAGCAACAGTCACATGGTCCAATCAGCATACAGGACCTATCTCCCTAAAAGCCATGACCTCGACAGTCACTTTCTCTTTCTTTGCTGCTCCACAGCAGATAAGTACAATTTGCATTTTCTCTCTTACTCGGTTCATAAAGATCGTGTTTTATAGCGCATTTATTTAATATTTTGCAGCGTTTTTGCTTGGGCGTGTGTCAGCTTACTTATACTGTTATCGGCGTTTTTTTGTTATTTTTTGTGGAGCGGACTACGCGCTACCCGCGTAGTCCTTTTTCTATTTTTTGCATCGCGTTGTGTCTCGTGCGCTCGTCTCTTTTTCCTGTTTCTGGGTGAAGAAGCAGTATTTTTCTGCGAAACAACGGAGATTCGTTTCCCCTGATTTGCGGCCCCTTACTGTGCTCCCTGACGCCCCACAGCTCTGCTTGGGGTTGTAAAGTTGAATAGGCTTTGCCCAGAGTGTTGTTTTTGTGCCAGGCTGCTCCCTCCACACTTTTCTATAGATTCAGTCCGTTTTAACCTGGCAGGGGTTTTTACACTCCCCCTCTGGACCTCCAGTGTATACTATATTGCATATCAGTCATATAGTATTATATTTTTATTAGTAAACGTTTTTTTAAAAAAGAAAGTGGTTGATGCTCTTGTCGCACATCTAAATCCAATCAAGTTCGAAGTCGTACAGCGTATGTTTGGGGCATGGTGCCAACCTGGTCAAGAAAACCCAACCACCACGGGTTTCACAGATACACAGAATAACACACGGAACCCAATAGGGACCACCTATTTCCTGTGCTGTTAGGTACAAAATGAAAAAAGAAGAGGACCAGGGCACTCAAAGTCTGTATAATAAATATGTAATCCAAGTAGAGTTTCAAAAGGTACTTTTAATCCAAGATCAGAAAACAGCCAACACGTGTTTCGTCCTTGCGGACTTTTTCAAGGCTGAAACATAAACAAATAGCAATGTTTGTCTATATAGTTATTCACATAAAAATAAAAGAAAAGGATAAAAACAAGAAAATAAGTGATACACGTGTGAATATTCCACAAATGGATGCAAATTTTAGCATAAGGGATAAAGCTCTTCGGTGTATATAGATATTTAGATATATGAGATACCCCATAGTTGGACCAAGCAGGAAAATGACACATGCTATTTAATATAGAATACGGTGATCGTGAATAAAAAGAGAAAAACAAAAAGAATTTATTTATTTAGTATATGTTCTTTCAAGTGTGGGTGAGAGTGGTTTTCTCTATCCAGTAAAGAAGTATGTAAAGGAAACCCTTTTTCCTCTAGTTGTTTATAAACCCTAAAAGAGTACATGCATGGAAAACATCGTGTGTGACAGACCATATTGGTGAGGCAAGCATGAAGAAAGTTAATAGTTAGAGAGATCACTATTACCTCATAGGTTCAAGTATGGAAAAAGACTAGTTTCAGTAGGGCTTCTTGTGCCCCAACAGTACATTTTCGAATCTGGAGGAGAGAGGCAATGTAAAGCGTTTGTGATATTGTAAGGTTAAGGACTGAAATAGGTCAGATACAATAGCGAGGTAGGAGGGAAAGGAAAAAAAGGTCTACCTACCCACTATATAGGATCAGTTCTTGCCATATAGTATGGCTTGCATTACTTTTATTATACTTTATGGCTTGTCATATATATGAAGACAGGTCATATGGTGTGTCCGTACACCAGATGGTGATATCATGGGGTCCCTAAGGGCCCAGTCTGCAAAAAATAAAAAATATATATGTATAAGCGAACCAGTAAAAGAACAAACAGCTGTAAGGTAAAAAGACCGAGCACAGGTGAGGATATCTATTAAATGCGGTACAGCACACACTATTATATATACTGGAATACCTGAATAGTTATACGCCTTTGTAGAAATAGGTGTGTGTCTCTAGCTAGCAATAAGCAGCTATGCTTGTATTGTCAGAGAAAGCTGAATCCAAGTCCCCGTTTTACGGAGGACAAAGAGAGATAAAAACATAGCGAGTTTACCCCCTTGGGGGTTAACGTAAGTTTAACTCAAAAAGTTCGAAAAGTGCAAGTGCCCTAGGGCAGCTAGTAAAGTAACATACCTTATTTCTGTAAAGCACCGTACGTTTGGTAGCGTCGGTGTGAAGAGTAGAGAGGGGAAGCGCGTGATAACGCTTCCGTGCCGTCCATAAGGTGTTCGTCTCTCCGAGTGTCGGCGTCTATATGCGCGCACTCTGAAGATAGAAAGAGGACTATGGCCAAACATGAATAGGGCACCTGAACGTGCCCTGGCTGTAAACGGGCGTCGGCGGACGCCATATTGGTAGTGCGCTAGGCAGATAAGAAACTGTCTGAATATACTGAAAAAGCCCATTTGAAGAGGTTTAAACGGGACATATCTCAAATTAGGGACTACGGCAGTATTAAAAGATTGAAAACACACGGAGAGATAGGAGAGAAATATCGTGACTTAATAGTGTTGTGAAGGGTGAACAGAGGCAAAGGAAAAAGGAACAATGTTCCCAAAAACAAACATGCTTACGTGGTACTACCATTATCAAACTGGTGTTAAAGAAGATAAGTCCCATATTTTTGGAAAACAGTCACGAATCTACAGATGGTGGGGGAGCAGTGACATATTACACAAAACCATGTGATTATGTGTCCTCCAAAATAGTCTAAATCCCAAAACAGCTATAATAATTTAGATGGACCATAAAAAACAGACTTTTCTCTTTCCTTTTGCATTATAGAGATAAGCATAGAAATAAGATAATAGCTCTCAGCATGTTTACAATGCTCATATATAAACGAATACAATACACTCGATGAATTCATTATCTTAGTACAGAACGGAGAAGGTTACAGTCAATACATTTCACTGCTCCCTCCACACTTTTCTATAGATTCAGTCCGTTTTAACCTGGCAGGGGTTTTTACACTCCCCCTCTGGACCTCCAGTGTATACTATATTGCATATCAGTCATATAGTATTATATTTTTATACTTAACACAGGAGAATGGCTCAATGGCATGAGGATGAATCAGGATTTTATCCTGAAGTTAATTTTGACCAGCTGGAAATGAACCTGGTCGAAGCCCTTAGAACTAGGGTGCAACAATCAGTGAATGATGCTCTGGTAAAAGTTTTGGGGCCCTTTTTCGGGCCAGTTGCTTCATTATGCTCGTAAAAAAGGTTGGATGCCGGGCCTTCCAGCTCCTTCTGAACATCCTAAGAGTAAGGACAAAGGGAAACAGAGCGATTCCAATATCTCTTCTGATCAGGCTGATGCCTTTGAGAAATTACGCCGTAAAAGAGCTGGTGAGCACAATTACAGCAGTGAAAAGGATGCTGATTCCCCCTCTTCCTCTTACAATGACGCTTGTTCTGATTCTGAACCTCATATCCAAGGTCCAAGCAAGAAAGCCAAGAGACTGCTGTTTCCCCCTAGAGTTCTAGATTTTGATCCCACTGATATTATTCACCCTAGGGCGTCCAACTGGGTTCCTCCTTCTGAGGTGGCTAATTATGTTCAATCGCATTTGAGTAAAGCTTTCGATAAAGAGGTTTGCACAATGGTAGTATTTATGAAATGTTTTTCGAAAGATCCTAAAAAGGGTTTAGACAGAGCTTGGCGCTCTTGTCAAGATAAACTCTTGGACATGTCTGGCCCCCTCACAAAATTTGGAGTTAGCCTTCCATTCCAAAGAATCGGGTATGGCGGCAGACACTGACATTCTTATTGGTTGGGCACAGAGGGCCATTTGCCAACTTGGCAACACTAACTGTGCTATTTCTACCGAGTGCAGACGGACTTTTTTGATGCACATTGACCCCAAGCTTAATGATCTGTCTTCCTCGGACGCTGTCCCTGCTGCGAATGGTAAGCTGTTTGCTGCACCATTCGTGAAAGAACTGACTACATTTTGCTCTACTTACACATCCCTCGACAAGGCCCAGATGTCTCTTAAGAAAGTATTTAAGCGCTGCCTTTTTCTCAGGGCCGGACGTTACGGAGGGCGTATGCCTGGCCGAGGAGCCTACTCAAGCCCTCAAGCCTACTACCCCAGAGGTCGAGGAGGCTGATATGGAGAACCAGTTGAGCCCACCTTTTATCCCACCCGTTCTTGTGGCAGACGAGCTAGATTCCGCAGAGGTCCCAGAAAAGGACAACAGGGTGCAATTTATTTTCATTTCATTTGACTTTATTTCGGTAAGTAAAAACATACCATAAAAGTACAGAACACATCAAGAAAATTTTAAAAACAAGGGAAAACTAAAAATAAAAGCACAATGAAGAGATTAAAAAAGAATAAGATTTTTTTTTTTTTTTACATCAAACAAAATGAGCAACAAAATGAACGCCTCTTGGTGATGGAAAAGTCCACTCAACAGGAAACAATTCCATAAATCAATGAATAATCAATAATATAGTAAACCAGTATCAATGACCTACAAGATAGAGGCTAAAATCATGCATCCAGTTCAATAAATATACATAACTAAATCTAAGAATTGGTTGCCCAATCTTGTTCCTTAAGATCGCTAATCTCATCTACCAAAAAAATAAATTAAGGATTTTTAAGACTGATAAGACTGTCTGGACGGGTAAATCACATCTTGAAGTTCTCTCAGCTTAAAACAAAAGTCAGGTTCCATAAGTCAATAAATAGTCAATAATATAATAAACCATTATCAATGTCCTACAAGGTGAAGACTAAAATCATGCGTCCAATTCAAGACGCAGGATATTCTGGTGTTATTCCAACTTCACATGTAATTTTGGGGGGCAGTTCCTTTCTTCACAATTGGAAACTGATTTTGGGGGACCCGTGGGTTCTTCAGACAGTGACAGGTTTCAGACTAGAGTTTTTCAGTACCCCGAAATAAACTCTTTTTCCCACTCCAATGTATTTTTCCCTAGCAGATCTCTCCATTATAGATCAAGAAGTGTAATCTCTTATAGACAAGGGAGCTGTGGAATTTTCCACTCCCCATCCGGGGGGTTTTATCAGCCCTATTTTTCTGGTCGACAAGAAGGGTGGAGGTCATTGCCTTGTCTTGAATCTCAAAGAATTCAATGGCTGGATTTTATGCAGACACTTCAAGATGTAAGGAATTCACATGTTGAGGGACATTCTGTTAGAAGGCAACTGGATGGTGCGTCTGGATCTGAAAGACGCCTACCTGTCAATTCCTATTTTCGCTCCTCACAGAGGTTTCCTCCAGTTTCTGTGGAGGGATCATTGCTTGGAGTTCAAAGCACTTCCATTCAGCCTGTCGTCTGCCCCGTGGTGCTTCACAAAGTTGATGAGACCAGTGGTAGAGTCTCTTCGAGCCAAGGGAGTCAGGTTGATAATTTATCTGGACGATATTTTGCTGATGGCTCAGGACACTCAGACTCTCCTGAGGCATTTGTCATGGACTATTCATTACAGGATCTGGGATTCATTATCAATGTGCAGAAGTCACTATTGAATCCTACCCAGTTGATAGATTTTCTGGGTTTCCAGATAGACTCAGTGCGAGCCCAGCTAATTCTGCCCTCTCCCAAGATTAGCAACATCAAGAGGGAACTGAGGTCGGCTCTGACCAACCAGACCGTATCTTTGAGAGCCATTGCCAGGATAGTGGGGCTCCTGTCCTCCTCCTTTCAAGCAATTTTTCCAGCTCCCCTTCATTACCGAGCCCTCCAGAGGTTGAAAATTCAACATCTGTGCAAGGGCCTTTCCTATTCGGAACAGATTCCTTTAACGAGGAGGTTAGGTCGGAGATTCTTTGGAAACCTGGAATGGCAGGGCCATATTTGGTTCTTTTCCCGGACGTTGTAATAGAGTCGGACGCCAGTCAGTGGGGCTGGGGAGCACGCTGTGGCTCGATTGCGATGGGGGGCCGTTGGTCCCAGACAGAGATGAAGCTTCACATCAATTGTCTAGAACTCCAAGCGGGTTCTTTTGCCATCAAGAGTTTCTCTCCCCTGAAGGGAGATTGTTGTATCTTGGTGAGGATGGACAACATATCAGCAGTGAGATACATCAACAAACTGGGGGGTACTCAGTCCAAAATATTAGTGGAGATAGCAAAGGAGTTTTGGCATTATTGCCTTACTAACCGCTTGAGTGTCACAGCAGTGTATCTCCTGGGGGATCAGAACGTCATTGCGGACTGGAACTCCAGGCATTTGAGGGATGCCAGCGACTGGGGACTGAATCGGGATCTCTTTCTTCAGATCCTTCTGAAACTAGGTCCTTGCAACATAGACCTTTTTGCCTCACATCTAAATTTTCAGATTCTGAGATTTTTCAGTTGGCGTCCAGATCCGTTGGCTCGGGCAACAGATGCCTTCCTTCAGGACTGGAGCCCATTTTGGGGATATGCCTTTCCTCCTTTCGTGATGATCCCCAGGGTATTAGCCCAGGTGAGAAGACAAATAGTAGACCTTGTACTTCTAACCCCTCTGTGGAGGGCTCAACCCTGGTTCCCAGTAGCTCTGCAGTTAGCTTGCTCTCCTCCTCTTCTCATTCCTCCTCGTCTGAATCTTCTGATGAGTCCTGAAGGCCTTCAACATTCCTTGGTTCTGTCGAATCAGCTTTGGTTGATGGCTTGGACGGTTTCAGGGTGAAATGGAGCTCCCCAGGCATTTCGCAACAGGCTGCAGACTTCATTAAACAAGCCTGGTCTTCTGGCACGCATAAGAGGTATGCTTCAGCCTGGCGGAGTTGGTCCAGTTGGTGTGATGGACGGAGTATTGATCCCTTGGGGTCGAATGTTGACATGATTGTGAATTCTTTGGCAGAACTTGCTAGTCTGTCCTACTGTACAGTAAATAATTTCAGGTCAGCAATTTCTGCAGGTCATTCTCATGTAGAAAGGAAACCAGTAGGTGAACATCCTTTAGTATGTAAGGTGATGAGAGGTATTCATTTGGCGGCTCCTCCGCAATCTAGATACACTGCCTTTTGGGATGTGGATATAATTTTGAGATTTTTAGATAAATGGCCTTCTAACCGTTATTTGTCTAGGAAACAAATTTCAACTAAATTAACTATGTTACTCTGTCTTATTTCCTGTAAACGTGTTTCAGATTTTAGGGCTTTAGATTTGGCGGGTAGAACTTATTCACCAGAAGGAGTTACTTTTAATGTCACCAGAAGAACTAAAACTAATTGCAGGTTGGTAACTTATCCTAGGTTTCCTGATAATCAACAATTGTGTGTAGTTCAGTGTTTGAAGGATTTTGAATCTGCTACTCTGGACAATAGACAAAATTATAAAGGGCAGCTTTTAATTTCTTTACAAAAATCTTTTAATCCGGTTTCAGATGCCACTTTGGCTATATGGATGAGGTGGTTGATGAAAGAGGCAGGTATTGACACCTCTAAATTTGGAGCTCATTCAGCTAGAGGAGCAATGGCTTCCAAGACTTTTGCTCTTGGTTCTCGTCTGGAAGACATTATGAGAGCAGCTGATTGGTCTTCAGAATCTACTTTTAGGAAATTCTATCTTAAGCCAGTAGTGGATGTGGCGCCTGTGGTGGTTAGTCAGCTTTAAACGAGCATAATCGGAGCCTCCGGTCTTGACATAGAATAAAAAGATTTCTAGCTTTCGGGTCAAGAACTTTCAATTCTATTAAGTACACGGAGGCGAGGATTATCCCTCCCTTATACTGGTATGCCACTTTATGTTCCATGTAATGTAAATATTAGTATTCAAAGGATTTGATATTTGTTGTTGTATTTCCCACCCAGGTGTATCTTGACAAAGTATAGATTGTAAGTGGAAGTTATATCCAACAAAGATGTCACTGGTAATTTCTTAATCTCTTCTAGGAACAGATCAGAAGACTCAGTGATGTTTTTGGATGTTTCATCCTTTGAGCTGCACAAGTACAGTTCCTGAACCTCCTGTTTGTGGAGCTGGTAGTTCTGGGACCATGATTTTGGGCTGCACAGAATTTCCTTGGACTGTTATTCGATAAGGAGCTTTGTTTCCTCCAGTGTTGGGTTCTTATCTGACTGTTACAAAGAAAGAGGAAGTGTTGAGGTCTTGGCTTTTATGGAGATAGGTCCTGTGTTATGATTGGACCATGTGACTGTTGCTATTCTTCATGGGTATTGAATTTTGTTGTTTACTGTTATTTTATTGGCTGCTGTTTGGTACAGTAAAAGAAAGCGAACGCATAATCCTCGCCTCCGTGTCCTTAATAGAATTGAAAATTCTTGACGCGTAAGCTAGAAAACGTTTTTATTTGCCACGTGCCTAATGGCTTGATTTTGGAGGGTTTTACCACTTTCTACACTATCAAAAAACAGGAATGACCCCCAACACAGTTCAAGTGGGGAAGGGCGAATGAGCTCCCCGGCAAACATGTTTTTTTGGTAAAGTAGCATTTACAAGGATTGTGAGTGATCTGAACCAACTGTGTGAATTCAAGGCAGATAGATACTTGAGGAAACATTTTTTGTATTTTTTTAAAACAAGGCCTCCCAGCAAGCACTGTGTAGAGTTGCTCCATTCTGCGCAAGGGTCAGTGAAAGTAGCAGAAATCCAAATTACAGAGCTTTTTCAAATCCAGGCCAGCTACAGGAACCAGTTCAACAAGGCCCCACACTTACCTTCTGCTCCTACACCCCAAAGGACCAACATTGGACCTACAGTCATTACAGCACATTAAAGAGACAAAATACGAAAGAATGTTCATGTGAAACTACTGACTTCGAACAGGATGGAATGAGTACAGGACAAAAATGAGTCCATCTTAAAAGTACCGCCACTCAGGCATGGCTGCCTGTCCACCTTTCCATTGCTCCATTCACTTACTTTTCCAATGCCAGGCCAGCAATACTTGTGGACAAATACATGGGACATAGGTGAAGATTGATATGTTCAGTCACATGTTTTATTTAGGCTCTGTGTTTATTGTTTACATTTTTGAGTTTATATTTTCGCACGCCCCACTTCCACCCAGGCAAAGCTATAAATTACCCAGAGAAACTGCAGCCTCAGAGGCCGCGATTGAAGGAAATGGGGAATGTCAGCAAGGGAGCGACAAGAAGTAAAACAAAACGACAACAGAGAAACACAAGATGAAGCGGAGAGATGTAGTCATTGAAGGAAATGGAACAGGGCCTGATGGGTAAGATGATCCCCTGAAGTGACATGGACAGGCAGGGAAATGTATGAAGAGATGTGGGAAGGATAAGAAGTATCAGAGGTACCAGTGTGGGGTAAGGAAAAGGCAGAGAGGGGTACGGAGAGACGGTGGGGTGGATAAGAGGGGTCAGAGGTAGCAGTGTGGGGTAAGGAAGAGGCCTGGGGAGGCAGGGAGAGGTACTGAGAGACGGTGGGGTGGTTAAGAGGTGTCAGAGGTACTATTGTGGGGTAAGGAAGAGGCCTGGGAGGCAGAGAGGGGTACGGAGAGACAGTGGGGTGGATAAGAAGCGTGAGAGGTAGAAGTGCGAGGTAAGGAAGAGGCCTGGAGAGGCAGAGAGGGGTACGGAGAGACGATGGGGTGGATAAGAAGCATCAGAGGTAACAGTGTGGGGTAAGGAAGAGGCCCAGGGAGGCAGAGAGGGGTACAGAGAGACGGTGGGGTGGATAAGAAGCATCAGAGGTAGCAGTGCGGGGTAAGGACGAGGCCCGGGGAGGCAGAGAGGTGTACGGAGAGACAGTGGGGTGGATAAGAGGCATCAGAGGTAGCAGTGTGGGGTACGGAAGAGGCCTGGGGAGGCAGAGAGAGGTACGAAGAGACAGTGGGGTGGATAAGAAGCATCAGAGGTAGCAGTGTGGGGTAAGGAAGAGGGCCAGGGAGGCAGAGAGGGGTACGGAGAGACAATGGGGTGGATAAGAAGCATCAGAGGTAGCAGTGTGGGGTAAGGGAGAGACCTGGGGAGGCAGAGAGAGGTACAAAGAGACGGTGGGGTGGATAAGAAGTGTCAAAGGTAGCAGTGCGGGGTAAGGAAGAGGCCCAGGGAGGCAGAGAGAGGTACGAAGAGACAGTGGGGTGGATAAGAAGCATCAGAGGTAGCAGTGCGGGGTAAGGACGAGGCCCGGGGAGGCAGAGAGAGGTAGGGAGAGAGGGGTATATAATCATCCAGTGCACCCCAATCCACCCCACTCCGGTCCACACCACCACACTCCAGTCCTTCCAACCCACTCCAAATCAAAACAATCTGCCCCACTCCAATCTAAAACAATCTGCCCCTCTCCCATCCAAAACAATCTACGCTATTCCAGTCTAAAACAATCTGCCCCTCTCCCATCCAAAACAATCTGCCCCACTCTAATCCAAAATAAAATGCCTCACCCACTCCAGTCTGCCCCACTCCAGTCTGCCTTCAAAGCAATCTGCCCCACCCAATCCAAAACAATCCATCCCACTCCAATCCAGAACAAGCTACCCCACCGCAATTTAAAACAACTGCCCCACTCCAATCTGCCCCTCTCCAATCCAAAACAATCTGTCCCACTCCAATCTGCCCCACCCCAATCCAAAACAATATGCCCCACTCCAATCCAAAACAATCTGCCCCACTCCAATCTGCCCTATTACAATCCGAAACAATATGCCCCACTCCAATGTGCAACACTCCAATCCAAAATAATTCACTCCACACCAATCCACCCCACCAATATCATCCAGCTCAATCCACCCACTCAAATCCATTCCACCGCACTCCAATCCACTGCAACCCAATCCACCCCACACCACTGCAACCCAATCCACCCACTCCAGTCCAAAATTCCCACCCACCCACTTCACGCCAATCCATCCAATCCACCTTAATCCATCCCACTCCAGTCCAATCCACTCCACTCCAGTCCAATCCACCATAGTCCACCCCAGTTAAATCCAGTCCAATCAAATCCATTCCACTCCACTCCACCCCAATCCAATCCACCCCAATCAAACCCAACCCACTCTAATCTAATCCACCCCACTCCAAACCAACCCACCCCACTCCAGTCGAATCACCCCACTCTAACTCACCCCACTCTAATCCAATCCACCCAACTCCAGTTCAAACCACCCCACTCCAAACCAATCCACCTCACTCCAATCCACCCCACTCCAGACCAATCCACCCTACTCCAACCCACCGCACTATAATCCAACCCGCCCTACTCCAGTCCAATCCACCTCACTCTAGTCAAATTCACTCCACTCATTCCAATCTCCCCAGTCCTATCCAATCCACCATACTTCAGTCCAATCCACCTCACTCCACTCCACTGCAATCCAAACCACCCCAGTCCAAACCACCCTACACTAATCCAATCCGCCCCCACTCTAATCCAATTCATCCCATCCCGGTCCTATCACTCCAATACAAACCACCCACCCCAAACCAGTCTAATCCACCCCACTCCATTCTACCCCAATTCAATCCACCTCACCCCATTTCAATCTACCCAACTCAAATCCAAACCACTCCATCCAGTCCACCCACTCCAATCTACCCCACTCAATACACCCCACTCTTCCTCAATCCAGTCCACCCCACTCTACTCCAATCCAATCCACCCCACTACTTAAATCCACTTCACTCTTTTCCACCCCACACCACTTCACTATACGCCACTCCACTCTATGACACTGCAGTCTACGACCCTCGCTGTCACTGAACTCTACTCCCCTCTGCTCAACTCTACCACGCTCTACTCCCCCTACTCCACTCTATGACACTCTACACCAACAAATGCACTCTACAACACTCTACAACACTCGACACCACCAACTTTTAGCCATGCTGAACAGCAACCACACTGGTCTACAACATTGGAAAAACACATTACGAAAGCCAATATTGTATAGACAAGACCTATTGCCTTTGCCAATGCTTGCTTGTTTACTGCACTCTAGTTCCTGCTACGTGAGGAACAGGGACTCTGTGTCAGGTGGCACTAGGCTATGCTGGCACTGGACCAGCAGCAGTTCCATGAGGGTGGTGGAGTCATGGAGGGAGTGTTTAATGCTGCACTGTACATTAATACATGGCCTACCTGTCACAAAAGCAGAAGGACTAGTGGTCCGACCAAGCTTTCTTCCCACAACCTATGTTGTTACACTGTAGCTACTCTGTCAGGGCCATTTGGCTGCACGATGCTGGTGGGTGCTTTTGTTTACTGCACTGTCTGTGCTGTGAGCGACAGATATTCAGCGCCTGGAAGCAGCAGGCTGTGATCACACCCCTAGCAGCAGTCCCAAAAGGATGATGCACTCACAGAGGAACCCTCCATCCCAACCTTTACTACACATTAAGTCCCATATTTATGGGCAGTTGGCATAGGGCAGAGCTGCAAGTCTTTTTGTAGCGCTGCCCTACGGTAATGTGAAAGGGGTGGAACGCACCATATTTATGCAATCCAGTACATTCCTGTCCTGCTGGCACACAATTGGCTGCATAGTGTCACTGTGGTGCAAGTGTGTATGTGTTGTATGCAGGATTGTTTTTGTGCAGGAAGGTGCACTGTCCGGTACAAAAACAACACTACAAGGTGTTTTCCTGTTTCTGTGTGCTGCAGAATGCAGCACACATAGAAAGAGCTAAAAACGAGGAGACATAAAAATGTTTCCTTGTTACCTCTGCTGGAGGGAGGTGTAAGGTTTTGGCGCTTGTAGTGAAATGGCTCCTTGTTGCAGTTACCCCCCCCACACACACTTTTTGCCTGATATTGATGCTAACTTGAATGAGAGTGTGCCGGGACCCTGCTAACCAGGCCCCAGCAACAATGTTCTTTCACTAAAAATGTACCATTTTTTTTTACAATTGGCACACCCCTGGCACACAGATAAGTCCCTTGTAAAAGGTACCAGTGGCATGAAGGGCCCTGTGACCAGGGAAGCTGGCTAAGGGATGCAGCATGTGTTGTGCCACCCTATGGGACCCCTCACCTAACACAATTGCAGATTCTTCTGGGGGTCATTACAACATTACAACATTGGCTGTAAAAGCTGCTTTCCGCCGTGCAGATGACCGCCAACACACCGCCGCGGCCTCGGAATTCCGCCACAGCTATTATGACCCACATCTCGAAATCCGAAAAAATTCAGACACCCACACAAGTCCGCCACACCAAAGGTCAGTAATAAACTGGCGAAAACAAATCCTCCACCGTCACGCCAACAGAAATACGCCCACTATATTGACCCAAAACAGACTCCTGTGTTTGTCCCAATTGCTAATACCAATGAGAGAGGCTCTAGGGAAGAAGGCGTCTTTCTGCATCCGGGGCATGTATGACTGTCTGCCCAGGAAGCCGCCTATCAGGATAATCTAGTGGCACCTTCAATAGACAAATTAGAGGAGTACCTTGCTATCGAGTCGAACTATAAGGATGTTCCATCCCCTAAACATGGGGCTGCATTGGGAACTAATGGGTTATCCATTATGACTTGGAATCTTGCGGGCCTTGCTAGGAAATTGGATGATGTGGACTGGGTTGCCTATATAAAGTCACAAGATGTGTGTCTCTTTCAAGAAACTTGGGCCGAGGGCCAACCAAGCATGGATGGGTTTCTTTCATTTAATATCCCTGCACTGCCTTCAGAGAAAGCAACTGGTCGCGCAAAAGGGGGTCTTTTAATCCTTTTAAATTCAAAGCTCCAATGCGACTATAAGGTTTTAGAATTTGATTGTCCCGACTTGATGGGTTTACAAATTTCTTTTAATCAAAATTTTAACATAATCTTAATTAATGTTTACGCCCGTTCTGTTGCACGTGGTACAGAATCACACATTTTAACTTTACTCTTTGACTTTTTAGACACGCTACAAACTAATTCCTATTTAATTATTGCAGGGGATGTAAATTGCACTTTCGAACCCTCAGCGTTTCTTAGTGATTTAACTGCGGATGAGGACGAATTATGGGGTATTGCACAATTGGATGGTGATAGTTATCCTCCACGCTCTCGTGTAGCAACTCAGCTTGCTACACTATGCTTAAAGTTTGGCCTAAGGGCCTGTAATGGTCGAACTCCTTCTGATTTAAACCTGGCACCGACATTCCTACGAGGTTCTGTGGCCAGCGTAATTGATTATTTTCTGGTGGATGTGCGTCTTTGGCCATTGCTGCTAGATATGAGGGTAGATTCAAGATGCGAGAGTGATCACTTTCCATTGTTGCTTACCCTTGCTGGGAATATCTTTGGTAGAACCTTGAATATGCAAACATCAATGGCCCCTCCCCCTATTTCAAACAATGCTTATACAAAGGTGAGGTGGCCAAAAGTCATGTCAAACCCCTATATGCTATGTAAGATCTACCAAGTGTTCTTAGATAATCTGTCAGCCTATGAAGACTTCGAACCAGAAGCCATTCCACTTCTTGATATTCACGAAGATATGATGGTTAAACTTCAAAGTGTCTTTTATAAAAAGGTAGCCACGGCAAACCGGCAATATGGGGGTTCACCTAACAGCAGTTGGTTTAACGATGCATGCATGAGGGCTAAGACTGAGTTAAGGAAGGCTATACTGGCCGGGTATACGGGGGCAATCAAACAAGCAAGATTCACGTATAAAAAGATAATCCTACAATCAAAGAAAGCTTGGGAAGATGCTATTTGGCAGGACTTGCTAGATGCTACTAAAACAAACAACAATACGCTTTTTTGGGAACTGCTGACTAAGCACGAGAGAGGGGGTAGGTTTATACAAAGGAACCATATTCAACCTGGTACCTGGGTGGATCATTTCTCTCTCTTGTACGAAGGAACTGCCTCCACTGGGACTGTCGATTGTGAGAAAGTGGGATTATACCCCCCAATTTCACCCAATGCTAACCTTGCCACTTCTCCGTCCAGTGGGAATCTATTTAACTCTGAAAGCTATATTTACTTTTCTCTAGAAGAAACTGCAGACGCCATTAAATCTCTAAAGACAGGTAAAGCCCCAGGCCCTGATAAAATTCCAGGTGACCTTTATAAATCAGAGTTACCCATCTGGACCTGGTATATTAATATGCTGTCAAACAAAATCGCAAAAGGAGGACAGATCCCTGAGACGTGGAAGGGTGCTGAAATTATTCCAATATATAAAAAGGGCAACGTAAATCTTCCAATTAACTACAGACCGGTCAGTTTAATTGACAACCTACAAAAAATTTTTGCAAAACAATTGTTAGTTAGACTGACGAGTTGGGTGACGGAGCAGCAGATCCTATCACCACTTCAGGCAGGGTTTCGCTCTAGAGTTAGCACGGTTGACCAGGCATTTAGGTTGACCGTGCTACACTGGAAATATGTAGTCTTGGCAAAGCAAACACTATATGTCACTTTTGTAGACCTGCGCTCTGCCTTTGACCTGGTACCTAGAGACAAGCTTTGGGGAGTGCTACATAAAAGAGGGGCACCATCTGATATCATTCATTTATTAACACGTATGCATGAAGGCACATACGCTCAAGTAAGATGGGGTAACCAAGGCGAACTGACTAACAAGTTTCCCATTAAAAGAGGTGTTCGTCAGGGATGTGTCCTAGCGCCACTTTTGTTTTCTTTATTCATTAACGAGGTGGTCCAAGAACTCATGACATGCCAGAATGATGCTCCCAGCTTAGGCAATCAGAAAATCCCAATTCTTCTTTTTGCGGATGACTCTCTATTGATCTCAAAGACCCCTATGGGGCTGCAAATTCTTGTGGATAGATTTAAATCATTCTGCTGGAATTTTGGTTTAGAGCTGAACTCGAAAAAAACAAAATTGATGGTGCTTCGCTCTGGCTCTCGTAAGAAGTGTACGATCAGGTTAGATGGAGCTATTTTGGACCAGGTTAGCTCTATCGACTACTTGGGTGTGAGGCTTACAGACTCACTCCTCTGGGACGAACAAGTCGGTAAGAGTGGCGGGCTTTTGCAACATCGGGCAGCATCCATATTACGCCTTTACAGGAATACGATCGATAAAGTTGTGTCTCCAGCAGTAAAGATCTATGTGGCCAAGGCACAGGGTGCTGCTGTTTATGGTGCAGAGATTTGGGGCATGACAGATAGCAGTAGGATAACAAAAATTGAGAATAGCTTTGCACGGGCTCTATGTGCTTGTCCCACTAGCACCCCATTAACCCCCCTTTTTTTAGATCTAGGGCTTAAACGTATAGCCGATTTGATTATCTTACGGCCCCTACTATATTGGGTGAGGCTTTGGGTAGTTCCTGAACTGGCTATATATAAGTCTTCCCTATTAGAATTGTTTAAAACCTCTAACTCCATGTCCATACCATGGATCAAACACGTATCTAGTTGGTTTTGCATGCTAGGACTGAGGAACTTCTGGGAGAATCCCCAGCAACTTGTGAAGCCCCATGTAAAAGTATTGAAGAGAGCTTACTGGTCCCACATATGTAATAATTACATTTCTCAGAAATCGAATGGTCATTTAACTAACTCGTTTATTGATTTTAAATGGTACCCTGAGTTTGAACCATACTTAGATACAATACCTGATTTGTTAGGCAAAAGTTTGTATGCCAGATTTCGATTTGGAACATTACCCCTGAAGGCCTTAACGAGCAGATGGGGACCTAAGTCAAGCTCTGATACCTGTCCTGTATGTGGCATTCCTTCCGAAACAGTAGAACATTTTATGTTTTTTTGTCCCGCCTATTCAATCCCAAGGTTTAAATGGATATATAAAATCTGTAGGGAATTGAATTTAAGGAAATGCTTTTTAGCTTTGCAGATCTTAAAAAGCCACAATTCAAATGTGACAATTTACGCAGTAAGTAAGTTTTTGGCAACAGCATGGCGCATACGCACTTTTTATTTACAATGAGTTGAAATTGTTTTAAGACGGGCAAACATGGATCATTCTTCTTTTTTTAAATTTTTTCTATGACATTATGGTTTATATTATTATATTATATTGTATTGTATTGCATTGCTTTGATGGTCTGTTGGCCGAATAAAGCTTATGTGAAACACGCCCACACTATCACGACACATGAATCCATGCGGCGGTCTTTCAACCGCGGTATTCCATTGGCTGTACACACCGTCGCGCTCAAAATACACACACTTCTACAAAACACCGCCACATTGGACAATTCCAAATACACACACCTGATGCACATACACACACCACTCCCACACACCCAATACAATATAAAACACACACCCATATCACCCACAAACCCCTACTACCAAAAATTCCGAAAGAAGGCCAGAGAGAAACACCACCATCCACAAACTAGCAGCCACAGGCACTCAACACCATCACCCACACAACTTCCACGCACAAAACACCACACACCACTACATATCACCACACTTATCACCACACACACCACCCACACCACCCCATGGCATGGCAAAGACACCCCAGGTTCTCGGAGGAGGAGCTCAGGGTCATGGTGGAGGAAATCGTCCGGGTAGAGCCACAGCTATTTGGAGCACAGGTTCAGCACACCTCGATTGCAAGGAAGATGGAGCTATGGCGAAGAATAGTCGACAGGGTCAACGCAGTGGGACAGCACCCAAGAAATCGGGACGACATCAGGAAGAGGTGGAACGACCTACGGGGGAAGGTGCGTTCTGTGGTCTCCAGACACCACCTGGCGGTACAGCGGACTGGCGGCGGACCCCCACCTCCTCCCCACAACTAACAACATGGGAGGAGCAGGTCTTGGCGATTCTGCATCCTAAGGGCCTCGCAGGAGTCGGGGGAGGAATGGACTCTGGTAAGTCAAACCTTTAACTACCATATCCCCCACCCTACCTGCATGCTATCACAGACCCCCACCCTCGCCCCCCCATCACTCCAACTCCTCACAAATGTACTAATAACACAAACCACACATCCACACACCAAGCCCTGCATGACACAACAAAGCATGGACACCCATCACTAAAGCATGTCCACTGCACATACCCATACACCCCCCTAAACCATCATCACACAAGGTCCCACACAGGAATGCAAGCACTGGGGTACGCGGTCACCCACCCATTGCACACCATGGCACACACAGATGCAATAATCATGCTTTTACACCCCAGGACCACTACCCAACGTCACCAGACAGTAGGGTCCAGACATCTCCACCCCACCCACAGAAGAGGCCCACAGTGATGATAGAAGCTCTGTCCAACTGGATCCAGATGACCAGCCCGGACCATCGTGGGCCTCAGGATAGTCGGTTCCCCTCACACAGGCACAGCCCACCACAGACCTTCCACCCTCTGGTAACACCAGCACAGCACCCACCCAAGGGGCCCATACCTCCGTCCCCAGGACACATCAATCAGCTGTGTATCCACCACTACAGGGAACCCAGGATAACCCACCACCCCAGCAACAACAGGGACCTGTGGGCAGTGGCAGTGGGCACACGGTCCAGGGGACGGAGGCCCAGGAACACAGGGGAACTGGGAGGGCTGCCGTGCGACAGGGGGCGGACAGGCCAAGGGAACCCACTCTCCACGAGGCCCTCTCCTGCATCATGGGAGCCTACCACCACTCCCAGGAGACGATGGCAGCAGTCCTGGCCAAGTTTCAGGAGATCCAGCGCATGCAGGAGGAACAGTATTTGGGGTTCAGGGAGGAACTCAGAACCATCAGCTCTGCCCTGGGCATCATCGTAGGGGTGCTGAAGGAAATACTTAACACCAGGAGGGACACTGTGTCACTACAAGGGGCCCCAGACACTAGCATGGACAATGAACTGCCCACCACCTCCGCCGGCGCTAGTGGACAGGAGGCACTGCCACAGGACCACCACACCAGCACTCCACCCCCTGCAGACGGAGAACCACCCCGCAAGCGGTCCCTGAGATCCAGGAACAAGACAGAGCACGATGCCAAGACCCCCACCAAGAAATGAGACCACCCTGATTGTTAAACCACTGTCCCACATTGTAATCCTGTCTATATTAGAACTGCCCCAGCTCCACTTCCTTTGCCCATATGGGCAATGCACCTGTGAGACTAATAGACTGGACTCTGCCATGGACATTCCTCCACCATTCCCCCCTCACCATTTTACAACCCCCTCCAATATTGAGCACTTCAATAAACACCCTTGAAGCACAAAACAATCTGGAGTCAGTTTGTGATTTCGAAATTGTGTATTAGCAATTACAGTGACAAAATGCTTTTTCAAATGTAATGTCAACATACCTATGTCACACAGCTCAAGTCCATGAGGAATCTAAGCAGATGACACACGTTGGAAACCACACCTGTGAAACCATAAGGGAAAATGACAACTCAGTGACCATACACTGGATGAAATCGACAGACAGGATAGAGGTAGAAGTGTTAAAGTACTTGTAGTAGGCAGGAATGTTTTCTCACCTGTGTGTCACTGGAAATATTGCTGGATGACTGAGTCCCTGTTGTCAATGTCTTCTCCCTCTGCTTCCTCCTCATCACTGTCCACAGGCTCCACAGCTGCCACAACACCGCCATCTGGACCATCCTCCTGCAGAAAAGGCACCTGTTGTCGCAAAGCCAAGTTGTGAAACATACAGCAGGCCACAATGATCTGGCACACCTTCTTTGGTGAGTAGAATAGGGATCCACCTGTCATATGGAGGCACCTGAACCTGGACTTCAGGAGGCCGAAGGTGCGTTCGATCACCCTCCTAGTCCGCCCATGAGCCTCATTGTAGCGTTCCTTTGCCCTGGTCCTGGGATTCTTCACTGGGGTCAGCAGCCATGACAGGTTGGGGTAACCAGAGCCCCCTAATAACCACACATGGTGCCTCTGAAGTTGACCCATCACATAAGGGATGCTGCTATTCCGCAGGATGTAGGCGTCATGCACAGAGCCAGGGAACATAGCATTTACCTGGGAGATGTACATGTCTGCCAAACATACCATCTGTACATTCATGGAATGATAACTCTTCTGGTTCCTGTATACCTGTTCACTCCTGTGGGGGGGGACCAAAGCTGCATGGGTCCCATCAATGGCACCTATGATGTTGGGGATATGTCCCATGGCATAGAAGTCACCTTTCACTGTAGCCAAGTCCTCCACCTGAGGGAAAACGATGTAGCTCCGCATGTGTTTCAGCAGGGCAGACAGCACTCTGGACAACACGTTGGAAAACATAGGCTGGGACATCCCTGATGCCATGGCCACTGTTGTTTGAAATGACCCACTTGCAAGGAAATGGAGCACTGATAGCACCTGCACTTGAGTGGGGATTCCTGTGGGATGGCGGATTGCTGACATCAGGTCAGGCTCCAACTGTGTACACAGTTCCTGGATTGTGGCACGATCAAACCTGTAGGTGATGATCAAACTTCTTTCCTCCATTGTCGACAGGTCCACCAGCGGTCGGTACACCGGAGGATGGCGCCATCTCCTCACATGTCCCAGCAGATGGTGCCTATGAAGGACAACAGCGACCACAGAGTCAAACAACTCAGAGGTATGTACCCACAGTCTACACAGAACACCATTCATACAGAAAACGTGGCCTGTATTTGTGTTGTGAGACAAGGCCTAGGTATGTGTGACGCAGTTGGTAATTAGGCCATGTGGGCCCATGAAATGGCGGCTGCCTGACCTCTAAACTGGGACAATGGGATGTGAGGTAACTGCGCTGGCGTTGTACACCGTCACGGTAGGCGGTCGAAGACCGCGGCGCAATGCTGCATTGGTTAACATTGGACCCTATGGGTCCCAGGAGCCAATGACGATGTACGCCGGCAGTGATGGTACGCACCGCCGCGGACGTCACCGCCGCGGATGTGACCGCCATTTTCTATCTGTTGAATCACTCGATACCTGATCTTCGACAGGAGAGGACCTACACTGCAAGTGCTGCCGTGACCTCGTCTGGAAGAGACAATGGCTCGTGCGTCTGAGGAAAGGGCCCCTGCCTTCACTGCAGAGGAGTTGGAGAAGCTCGTCGACGGGGTCCTCCCCCAGTACACGCTACTCTACGGTCCTCCAGACCAACAGGTAAGTACACAGGGAGCATGTTGTATGGGCTGTGCCTGTGTGGAGAGGGCTGGTTGTAAGAAGGAAGGGGGCACAGTTCTGCGTGCATGAAGGACTGTGAATGCATGTGCCACATGGCAAGGGTAGGGATGTGGGCCACTCACTTTGACGGTGCAGTTGGTAATGACTTCTCTTCTTCCCCTGTACATGTCATGTAGGTCAGCGCTCACCAGAAGAAGGATATTTGGCGTGCCATCGCCAAGGACGTCCGGACCCTGGGGGTCCACCACAGACGGAGCACCCACTGCCGTAAACGATGGGAGGGCATTCGCCACTGGAGCAAGAAGACGGCGGAGGCTCAGCTGGGGATGGCCTCCCAACGTGGGAGGGGTGCCCATCGAACCATGACCCCCCTGATGTTCAGTATCCTGGCGGTGGCCTACCCTGAGTTGGATGGGCACTTGAGGGCATCACAGCAGACACAAGGGGGTGAGTACACTATCATTCAGTGGACTTTTCTCGCAGTGGAGGTGCCTGGGTGGGGGAGGAGGGCTGTGGGTTTCCCTAGGCCAGGGCAAGTTCCGTAGGCAAGGCCCCTCCGTAAGACAGGCCATATGGCACCCCACCCCACCTCTGTAGAGTGCCAAGTACAGGTATTCATGCCCCTGTGTCATCTATGTGTGCAGATGTCGTCCATAGCCTTGTAGGCCATTTCCCAGGAATTGCATCTGTAGAGCCCAACAGCGCGACGTAGTGCAGGGGGCTGCTGTGTCTGTATTGTCCGCCAACGGTAGCGGTAAGCCATGCACTCAACCTGTCTTTCTTCTGTCGTCCCCCCCCACCCCGTTTTGTGCTCTCCCTGTTCTTGTGTGCATTAGCATCATCAGGCGGAGGTACAGTGGCACCGGAGCACGAGGAAGCTGCATCCCACATGGGCATGGAGGCCCACACAACGGACTCAGAATACACCAGTGGGACGGAGGGTGAGGGGAGCACCACGGCGGTCACAGGATCTGCAACCAGCGACACGGACTCATCCTCCGATGGGAGCTCCCTTGTGGTGGCGGCAACATCTTTGCCCCCCACTTCTACAGGTACAGCTGCCACCCCCCCTACCAGCACTGCCCTCCCAGCAGCCCCTCAGCCTTCGCCCCGTGCCCGCTCACCCAGGAGGGTGAGCATCACCTTCACCCCAGGCACCTCAGCCCCTGCCCCTGTCACCTTTGCTGCCCTCAGCGAGGAGGCCATTGACCTCCTCAGGTCCCTCACTGTTGGGCAGTCTACCATTTTGAATGCCATCCGGGTTGTAGAAAGGGAGTTGCAACACACAAATGCATTCCTGGAGGGCATTCATTCTGGTCAGGCTGCCCTTCATCGGACCGTTCAGACTCTGGCCTCAGCACTGATGGCAGCCATTGTCCCTGTGTCTAGCCTCCCCCCCAACGTCTTCCACCCAGACCCAATCCCCTGTACCTCTGCCTATCCCAAGCACACCATCAGACCGGCCTGCACACACCTCAACACACAAGGGAAGCTCAGGCAAACATAAGCACCACACATCCCACAGGCACTCACGCAAGCATCACACACATACAGACACACCAACATTCACTGCCTCCACTGTGTCCCCCTCCTCGTCGTCTCCCTCCTCCCTCCCAGTCTCGTCTACACTCACACCTGCATGCACTACCACTACAGCCACTACGTCCTGCACCAGCACGCCCACCACCACACCCCGCTCACGTGCACTCACCACCCCCACTACCATTTACACATCCCCTGTGTCCTCTCCCAGTGTGTCTGGGACGCCTCCTTCGCAGATACACAAATGCAGGCACACACCCACCCAACAGCCATCCACCTCACAACAGCCTCCAGCCCATGCACCTGCACCCAAATCCACAAAAGTTACACCTCCTACAACCACCACCTCTTCCTCCACTCCCAAACCCCCTCCAGCTACCCGTACCAGTGTCTCCAAAAAACCTTTCCTGTCCACCCATAACCTATTTCCCACCACCCCCCGTCCAACTCATAGGTCCTGTACTAGCACCTCAGCCAAAAAATCTCCGGGACCAGTGGTGCCTGTTGTTACAGGTATGTGGAGTGCACTGGCCACCAGGCCAGCCAGTGTGGCACGGAGCCACAGCACAGCCAATCCCCCCCCTGTGAAGCACCAGAAGTTGGACAGTGCCCGGCGGGAGAGGGGGAAGACTCCAGCCAGCCAAGCTGTTCACAGGGGTCCCGGGGGAGTGTCGACTCAGCTGTGACTCCTCCCAAAGTGGGGAAGGGGCAGAAGAAATCTCCAAAGTCTGGGAGGAGCAGCACGGCGGAGAAGACTGCCATCATCCCCGCTGCCCAGGAGGCCTCCGCCAGCCCCATCGTCACTGCCCAGGAGGCCACCGTCAGCCCCATCGTCACTGCCCAGGAGGCCACCGCCAGCCCCATCGTCACTGCCCAGGAAGCCACCGCCAGAGTCACTGCCCAGGAGGCCACCGCCAGAGTCACTGCCCAGGAGGCCACCACCAGCCCCATCGTCACTGCCCAGGAGGCCACCACCAGAGTCACTGCCCAGGAGGCCACCGCCAGCCACAGCCCAGCTGGCCAGGAGGGCCCCGCAAGCCACAGCCCAGCTGACCCATGAAGGACCGCCAGCCACAGCCCTGCTGGGCAATGAAGGACCGCCTTGGCAAGGACCGCTGAACAGGTCAGACACTGGCAACTCAAGCACCGCTGAACAGGCCAAGGACCGATGAACAGGGCAAAGACCGCCATGGAAAGCACCGCTGAACAGGCCAAGGACCGCTGAACAGGGCAAAGACTGCCATGGAAAGCACTGCTGAACAGGTCAGACACTGGCAACTCAAGCACCGCTGAACAGGCCAAGGACCACTGAACAGGGCAAAGACTGCCATGGAAAGCACCGCTGAACAGGCCAAGGACCGCTGAACAGGGCAAAGACCGCCATGGAAAGCACCGCTAGCCCATTTCCGGCAGGGGCAGTGACACAACTGGGACCGTCACGGGGTGAGTGCTGCACTCTGGGCACCAGTCCCCCTCCAGAACCAGTGGAGACCTGCATCCACTCCGTCTGTCCTGCACAGGATGAAGCACTCTGGGCACCAGTCCCCCTCCAGAACCAGTGGAGACCTGCATCCATTTGAGAGACTGTGGCTTTGCACTCCCCATGATGGTACAGTGGGCAACCCACCCACTGTAGAGACTGAGAGACTGTGGCTTTGCACTCCCCAGGATTGAACAGTGGGCAACCCACCCACTGTAGAGACTTGAGAGACTGTGGCTTTGCACTCCCCAGGATTGAACAGTGTGCAAACCACTCACTGTAGAGACTTGAGAGACTGTGGCTTTGCACTCCCCAGGATGGAACAGTGGGCAACCCACCCACTGTAGAGACTTGTGAGACTGTGGCTTTGCACTCCCCAGGATTGAACAGTGGGCAAACCACCCACTGTAGAGACTTGAGAGACTGTGGCTTTGCACTCCCAGGATGGAACAGTGGGCATGGAGCCCCCTCGTGGATCTGGCGTGGTGCACTCATCCGGCTGAGGTGCCCCCTCTTCCCTTCCCCCTGAGGTGCCTGTTGTATTTCTATCTGATGCCCCTGCAGTGTTCCCTCCATTTGGATCGGGTATCTTGTGTGGGCCTTGCCCATGCATTTTGGGCCCAGTGGTCCACGGGCTATGAATGGTGCAATACCTGCACTACCAATGGTGGAGTATATTTTGTTTATTGTGTATAAATATATGTATATATTTGCGTGCTGTATTTTGATATATTGCAATGGTTCCACTCATTTCCTTTTGTCTTCGCATTCTTCCGGGGGGGTTGTGGGGTGTTACTGTAATGTATAGATAAGCATTGGTGTGTGTGTTGTAGTGGGTGAGGGTCGGGGTGGGGGTTGGGGTGTTGAGTGTGTGTGTCCCTGTTTTTTGCCTCCACCCTCCCCTATGTCGTAGGTGTAGTACTCATCGTGGTCTTCGCCGCCGGCGTTGATGCTCCTCGTAGAAGAACAGGAAGACTAGCGCTGGGAGAATATGAAGTTCTGGCTCCGTGGTGCCCTCCTTCCTCGTGGAGTGTGTAGAGGTGAGCGTTTTCCTTTTGAAATGGCTGTTTCCGCCGTGTTTTTATCCGCGGTGAATCCGCCCCGGAAAAGGTGGCGGATTGATAGGTTGTGTCTTCCGCCTGTCTGTTGGCGGTGACCGCCGCGCTGTTTGTTTGTACCGCCGTGGCGGTCGGAGTGTTAAAGTGGCTGTCTTTGTCATAATTGCAACCGTTGGCAGTCTTACCGCCGCTTTAACACCGTCCGCCAGGGTTGTAATGACCACCTCTGTGTGTTGGTGGGGAGAAAAAGGCAAAGTCAACATGCGCATCCCACTCAGGGTGCCATGCACACAAAACACTGCCTATGGCATAGGTAAGCCGCCCCCCTAGCAGGCCTTAAAGCCCTAAGGCAGGGTGCACTATACCACAGGTGAGGGCATAGCTGCATGAGCAATATGCCCCTTCAGTGTCTAAGTCCATTCTTATACATTGTAAGTACAGTGTGGCCATCTTAAGTACATGGTCTGGGAGTTTGTCAAAATGAACTCCACAGTTCCATAATGGCTACACTGAATACTGGGAAGTTTGGTTTCAAACTTCTCAGAATAATAGACTCACACTGATGCCAGTGTTGGATTTATTAAACAAATACACACAGGGAGCATCTTAGAGATGACCCCTGTATTTTATGCAATCCTCTAGTGTAGGACTGATTGGTCTGTGCCAGCCTGCCACTAGCAGACAAGTTTCTGACCCCCTGGGGTGGGAGCCTTTGTGCTCTCTGAGGCCGGAAACAAAGCCTGCACTGGGTGGAGGTGCTTCACACCTACCTCCTGCAGGAACTGTATGTAGGAAAGTACCATATTTCTTGGTATGTTACCCCCATTTTTACCTGTATGGCAGTATGTTTTTGCCTGTCTCACTGGGATCCTGCTGGTCAGGACCCCAGTGCTCATAGTTTATGACCTAATGTGTGTGTGTATAAAGTGCTTAACTGTGTCACTGAGGCTCTGCTAATCAGAACCCCAGAGCTTATGCTCTGTCTGCTTTTAAATTTGTCACTATAGGCAAGTGACTTCATTTACCAATTTCAATTGGCACACTGGACCTCCCTTATAAGTTCCTAGTATATGGTACCTAGGTACCGACGGCATTGGGGTTCCAGGAGATCCTTATGGGCTGCAGGATTTCTTTTGCCACCCATAAGAAGCTCAGACAAACCCTTTACTGCCACTGCAGTCTGCGTGACATAGTGCACACATTATTTCACAACCACTTTCACTGCACTTAAGTAACTTATAAGTCACCTATATGTCTAACCTTCATTTAATGAAGGCTTGGTACAAAGTTACTAAGTGTGAGGTCACCCTTGCACTAGCAAAGGTGCCCCCAAATGGTTCAGGGCCAATTCCCAGAACTTTGTGAGTGCAGGGACGCCATTAAATGCGTGCACTACATATAGGTTAATACCTATATGTAGCTTAACAATGGTAACTCCAAATATGGCCATGTAAGGTGTCTATGATCATGGAATTGTCCCCCCACTCCAAATATGATATTGGGGAGCCAATTCCATGCATCCTGAGGGCTCCACCATGGACCCCTAGTACTGCCAAACCAGCTCTCTGAGGCTTGCAATGCAGCTACAGCTGCTGAGCAGCTCAGTCCAGGAAGGCAGAAGAAAGCATTTCCTTTGGGAGGAGGGTGTTACACCGTCTCCCTTTGGAAATAGGTGTAACAGGCTGGGGAGGGGTAGCCTCCCCCAGCCTCTGGAAATGCTTTGAAGGGCACAGATGGTGCCCTCCTTGCATAAGCCAGTCCACACCGGTTCAGAGACCCCGTGTCCCCCCTGCTCTGGCGCGAAACTAGACAAAGGAAAGGGGAATGACCACTCCTCTGTCCATCACCACCCTAGGGGTGGTGCCCAGAGCAACTCCAGTGTGTCCCAGACTTCAGCCTTTTTTTTGCTTTGCAAGGTGAGGGGGCACTCTGGAGGCCTCTAAGTGGCCAGTGCCAGCAGGTGATGTCAGAGACCCCTTCTGATAGGTCCTTACCTGATAAGGTAGCCAATCCCCCTCTTAGGGCTATTTAGGGTCTCTCCTGTAGGTTCTCATCAGATTCTACTTGCAGGTTTCCAGCAGGAATCCTCTGGAACTATTACTTCTTCCTCTGACCTCGGATCAACCGCAGCCTGCTCCAGGAACCGCTGTAACAGCAACAAAGTGTCCAGAAGGGCTACTTTTCCTCTGCAACTTCAGCTCCAGCCAGCAACTTTGACAGTTTCCATGGTGTGCAGGCTCTGAGGACTCCCTGTCTTCACCCTGCACCAGAAGGACCAAAGAAATCTCCAGTGGGGTGACGGAGTCACTCCCTTGCTGAAGCAGGCACCTTCTAAGTCAAGAACCGGTGCTCCTTGGAACAGAGAAGGTGGGCCCATTGACACAGACTGTCCTGAGGCCCTCCTGTCCCAGTTTGGAGGAGGTAAGACCTTGCCCCCCAGAACGACAGTACCCCTATGCACTGTGTCTTCTTCACCCCCTGAGGCCTTTGTGCACTATTTGCAAAATTCCTTCATGCACAGCCTGGCCCAGGTCCCCAGCACTCTATCCTGTGATGCTCAAATCACTGAGTTGTTCTCTGGCGGCGTGGGACCTTCCTTTGTAGTGCTGCACCAATCGCATTTTGCTCCTCCTTTGTCCCTGTGTTCCGGGACTTCTGAGGGTGCTCTATGGTGCTCTGAGGGCTCTCTGAAGTGCTGAGAGACCCTTCTTCATCCTCACACAGAGTTGAGGCCCCAAGGTCCCTCCTGGGTCCAGACAGTGCCAAATTGACGAAAAATGCGACTTTGCCGGAACCAAGGCTTGTTGGAGAATTACAGCACCAAAACTCGCCTGCATCCAACTTCAAGATGTGGAACATCCAGTGCATCATGCAGGAACCCGCTGACATCTTCCTTGGGTGCATTTCTGCAGTCTTCGTCCAACCAGGGACTCTTCTTTTGCACCCTCTTCTGGGTTGGCAGGGGCTTCTGTCCTTCCTGGAACTTCTTTCGACTTCTGGTCTTGGTCTCCTTCCTTTGCAGGTCTTCAGGTCCATGAATCCACCATTTGTTGTTTACAGTCTTGGTTGGTTCTTGCAATAACTGATCACGACTTGTAGTGTCTTAAGGAATGTTGCAGTACCGTACTCCTGTTTTACTGGGCTTTGGGGTGGGGTATTTTACTTACCTTTGCTGTATTCTTACTGTCCCAGCAATTCTCTACACACTACACTTGTCTAGGGGGGAATTTATGATTTGCATTCCACTTTCTTAATATATGGTTTGTGTTGCCCCTAGACCTATTTTCTCCCATTGCTTTCCATAGCATTTCCTATTGTTTGCAGTAGCCTGTGTCGAATTACTTACCTTATTTTGGTGTCTAATGTATATATTGTGTATTATACTTACCTCCAGAAGGAGTATTGCCTCTAAGATATTTTGGCCTTGTGTCACCCAAATAAACTACCTTTATTTTTGGTAACACTGAGTATTGTCTTTACTTGTGTATAAGTACTGTGTAACTATAAGTGGTATTGCATGAGCTTTGCATGTCTCCTAGTTCGGCCTAAGCTGCTCTGCTATGGCTACCTCTATCAGCCTAAGCTGCTAGAACACTACTACATTTCACTAATAAGGGATAACTGGACCTGGTGTAAGGTGTAAGTAACCAAGGTACCCACTACAAACCAGGCCAGCCTCCTACACTGTAACACCTAGCGGTGAGCCTCAAAGGCTCAGGCTTTGTGTTGCAGTGCCCCAGGGCACTCCAGGTAGTGGAGATGCCCAGCCCCTGGACAAAGCCCCCACTTTTGACTGCAAGTCCAGAGGGATAATTAGGAAAAACAAGGAGGAGTCATCACCTCAGCCAGGACCACCCCTAAAGTGTCCATAGCTGAAGTGACCCTCTCCTTGCAGAATCCTCCATCTTGGATTGGAGGTTCAGGGCCAATACAGATAGGAATGTGCTCCTCTCCCCAAAGGGAGTGAGCACAAGGAGGGTGTAGCCAGCCTCAGGAACAGTAGCCATTGGCAACTACCCTCTGACCCCTAAAAACACCCCTAAAACTTGTATTCAAGGGCTCCCTGAGCCAAGCTAGTGAGATTCCTGACGGTCTCACAAGAAGAAGGATTTCTTAGCTGAAACCCCAGCAGAGAAGGAAAGGAGACAGCAACTGACTTTTCCCCATCCCTACCGGCCTGTCTCCTGCTTCAAAGAACCTGCAAAAGAAAGGCGACACAGCCTGCAGGTCCAGAAACCTCTGTAAAACCTCCAGAGGACTGCATGCATCACAGAGGATCAAGAACTCTTGTGGACAGCGTCCCTGTCCAAAGAAGAAAAGAAGAAACCTCTTCTAAAGGACTCCTACCTCACTCCAGAAGCGTGAGTCCTGACCACTCTGCACCTGACATCCATGGCCCGAGTCCAGGTGGCCCAACCAACCAGAGAGTACCCCCAGGTGATGGTGACCAAGTGCCCTCCCTGGGTTGACCTCTCCACCCCTCCAGGATGACGCCTGCAGAGGGAATCTTGAGGACCCCCTCTGACCGCGACTGCCCTGGACGAAGATAACCGACGCCAAGAACCCACTGCACCTGCAGCCCCCAGGCCTTGGAAAAATCGACACCTGGTGCAGCAACGACCAACAGGCGGCCTTTTTCCCTTTCTGACCCGTGGAGTGACTGAGACACCCCCCTCGGACCTCGCCTGCAGCACCTGAGTGACCCGGGGTCTCCTCATAGAGTTTCAATGGAAAACCGACACCTTGTTTGCACCCTGCCGCCCCAGCGGCACTGATGGTGTGGGATTGGTGCCTACTTGGGGCCCCTCCAGTGCTCCTCTAATCCCCCCTGATCTGCCCTCCGATCCGCAGGTACTTACCTGCTGGCAGACTGTAGGAAAGTACCATCTTGCTTGGCATGTTACCCCCATTTTTATTTGTGTGTATGTTTGTTTTTGCCTGTGTCACTGGAATCCTGCTAGCCAGGACCCCAGTGCTCATAACTTGTGCTCTGTATATGTTCCTTGTGTGGTGCCTAACTGTATCACTAAGGCTCTCCTAACCAGAACCTCAGTGTTTATGCTCTCTCTGCTTTTAAAATTGTCACTGCAGGCTAGTGACTATTTTCACCAATTCTGCTTGGCACACTGGGACACCCTTATAATTCCCTAGTATATGGTACCTAGGTACCTAGGGTATTGGGGTTCCAGGAGATCCCTATGGGCTGCAGCATTTCTTTTGCAACCCATAGGGAGCTCAGACAATTCTTACACAGGACTGCCACTGCAGCCTGAGTGAAATAACGTCCACGTTATTTCACAGCCATTTTACACTGCACTTAAGTAACTTATAAGTCACCTATATGTCTAACCCTCACTTAGTGAAGTTAGGTGCAAAGTTACTAGGTGTGAGGGCACCCTGGCACTAGCCAAGGTGCACCCACATTGTTCAGGGCAATTTCCCCGGACTTTGTGAGTGCGGGGACACCCTTACACGTATGAACTACATATAGGTCAATACCTATGTGTAGCTTCACAATGGTAACTCCGAACATGGCCATGTAACATGTCTAAGATCATGGAATTGTCCCCCCAAGCCAAATCTGGTATTGGGGTGCCAATCCCATGCATCCCCGGCCCTCCAGCATGGACCCTGGGTACTGCCAAACTAGCTCTCTGGGGTTTTCTCTGCAGCTGCTGCCAACCCTCAGACAGGTTTCTGCCCCCCCAGGGGCCTGGGCAGCCCAGTCCCCGGAAGGCAGAACAAAGGATTTCCTCTGAGAGAGGGTGTTACACCCTCTCCCTTTGGAAATAGGTGTTAAGGGCCTGATAGGAGTAGCCTCTCCTGGCCTCTGGGAATGCTTTGAAGGGCACAGATGGTGCCCTCCTTGCATAAGCCAGTCTACACCGGTTCAGGGATCCCCCCAGCCCTGCTCTGGCGCGAAACTGAACAAAGGAAAGGGGAGTGACCACTCCCCTGTCCATCACCATCCCAGAGGCGGTGCCCAGAGCTCCTCCAGTGTGTCCCAGACCTCTGCCATCTTGAATGCAGAGGTGTGAGGGCACAATGGAGACCTCTGAGTGGCCAGTGCCAGCAGGTGACATCAGAGACCCCTCCTGATAGGCTCTTACCTGGTTAGGTAGCCAATCCTCCTCTGAGGGCTATTTGGGGTCTCTCCTGTGGGTTTCTCTTCAGATAACGAATGCAAGAGCTGACTAGAGTTCCTCTGCATCTCCTTCTTCAACTTCTGCCAAGGATCAACCGCTGACTGCTCCAGGACCCCTGCAAAACCGCAACAAAGTAGCAAGAAGACTACCAGCAACATTGTAGCGCCTAATTCTGCCGGCTTTCTCGACTGTTTCCTGGTGGTGCATGCTCTGAGGGCTGTCTGCCTTCATCCTGCACTGGAAGCTAAGAAGAAATCTCCCGTGGGTCGACGGAATCTTCCCCCTGCTACCACAGGCACCAAGCTTCTGCATCACCGGTCCTCTGGGTCCCCTCTCATCTTGACGAGCGCGGTCCCTGGAACACAGGAGCTGGATCCAAGTGACCCCGACAGCCCAGTGGTCCTTCTATCCAAATTTGATGGAGGTAAGTCCTTGCCTCCCCCATGCCAGACAGTAATCCTGTGTACTGCGTGATCTGCAGCTGCTAGGGCTTCTGTGCACTTTTGCAAGACTTCCTTCATGCACAGCACAGGTCCCCAGCACTCCGCCCTGTATTGCCCAACTCGCTGAGTTGACCTCCGGCTTCGTGGGACCCTCTTTAGTTGTGTTGAGACTACTGCCGTGCTCAGATTTCTTCAACACCTGTTCAAGTGCTTCTGCGGGTGTTGCCTGCTTCTGCATGGGCTTTCTCTGTTGCTGAGCGCCCCCTCTGTCTCCTCCTCCAAGGGGTGACCTCCTGGTCCTTTCTGGGCCCTGGCAGCACCCATTACCTTCAACCGCGACTCTTGCAGTTAGCAAGGCTTCTTTGAGGCATTTCTGCATGGAAACAACTCTGCATCCTCCAGCACGCCCTGGGACATCTTCTGACTAAAGGAGAAGTTCCTGGGACCTTCCGTTGTTGCAGAATCTTTGACTTCTTCCAACCGGTGGCAGCCCTTTTGCACCTTCATCCGAGGTTTAGTGGGCTCCTGCCCCCCCTGGACACTTGCATGACTCTTGGACTTGGTCCCCTTCCTTTACAGGTCCTCAGGTCCAGGAATCCATCTTCAGTGCTTTGCAGTCAGTTGTTGTCTTTGCAGAATCCCCTATCTCGACTTTACTGTCTTTCTGGGGTAGTAGGGTAACTTTACTCCTACTTTTCAGGGTCTTGGGGTGGGGTATCTTGGACACCCTTAGTGTTTTATTACACTCCCAGCGACCCTCTACACACTACACTAGGCCTGGGGTCCATTCGTGGTTCGCATTCCACTTTTGGAGTATATGGTTTGTGTTGCCCCTAGGCCTATTGTCTCCTATTGCATTCTATTGTGTTCTACAGTGTTTGCACTACTTTTCTAAGTGTTTTACTTACCTGATTTTGGTTTGTGTGTATATTTTGTGTATTTTACTTACCTCCTAAGGGAGTACGTCCTCTGGGATACTTTTTGCATATTGTCACTAAAATAAAGTACCTTTATTTTTAGTAACTCTGAGTTTTGTGTTTCTTATGATATAGTGCTATATGATATAAGTGGTATAGTAGGAGCTTTGCATGTCTCCTAGTTCAGCCTAAGCTGGTCTGCTATATCACCTCTATCACCCCAAGCTGCTAGAACACCTCTAATCTACTAATAAGGGATAATTGGACCTGGCACAAGGTGTAAGTACCACAAGGTACACACTATAAGCCAGGCCAGCCTCCTACACAGACCAAATTCTGAGTACCCCCTGTCTCCATAGGAGCCTATGTTAAAATTGCTCAACTTTGACCTCTTCACTCGGCTGGACCTGTGTTGCTGGTGGTGGGTGTTTGGGGTTGACTTGAACCCCCAACGGTGGACTATGGTGGAGACTGAAACTGTAAGTTGTGTACTTACCTCTAAAACAGTACTTAATTTTTTTCCCCAGGAACTGTTCTGAAAATGCACTGTGTCCACTTTTAAAATAAATATTCTCTGTTTTCCTAAAAACTGGTTACTTGACTAAAGTGAAACAAAGTTACATTGATGTCTATGCTAAGTACGTACCTTCCACAGTATTTACTTCTGAACTGAGACTTGTGGTTCCAGTAATAAAGTAACAAAAATATATTTTTCTACATAAAATCCTATTGGTCTGGAGTTGAGCCATTGAGTGTGCGTTTCTTCTATTGCTTGTGTGTGTACAACAAATGCTTAACACTACCCTCTGATAAGCCTACTGCTCGACCACACTACCACAAATAGAGCATTAGAATGACCTCTTATCGCCTCTGTCAAGCCTCTTGGGGAACCCCTGGACTCTGTGCACACTATCTCTGATTTTACTATAGTATATACAGAGTCAGCTTCCTACAGCGCTGCCCCAGGTTTAAGTCATTTAGCAAATCTTGGGCAGCGTCGAAATCCACGGGTGGTGCGTAGCAAAACTAAGAGCAACGCCCATAGAACATCCTCCCCCTCACTCTTGGCGCAGCGGGAGGCAATGCAGCGACTTGCATTGTCTTTCCTTTCTCCATGTCTATCAGGCCATGAAAAGCCACGCAAAGTGGCCGCACTGCCTTCAGACTCCTCACCAATGAACACTCACTCACAGCCAGAACTTCCCAGATGCCTAGAAGCATCTCTGCTCACATGAGTCATATGTTGCTTGAAAACACTACAGAACCACAACACATGAACAAAAAAAACAAATACTCTTGAGAAATGCACAATGAAGTTAAATGCAACGTAAACCGGGGCTGCATTGCTGTTCTAGATTACCCCAAGGCTTTCTACAGCTGTTGTTGGGAATTCAAGCATTGTTTTTGCCTATAAAGGAGATGGTTTAGGACCCAGTAGGGGCTTATTTTAAAGGCTTTAACTACTGCTACATTTGAGTCCTGGCAGGACCCTTCTGACTTAAAGCCCTGCAGGTGGCCAACTAATAAGTGAGTGAGTGAATGCCCTCGGCTCTGCATGAGCATCACGCACATCTTCCTAGGTCCTCTGCCATCCACGTCCAGGCTTAGAGGTGGCAAGATATTGAAATCTCTAGCCAGGTGCCTGGCTCTAGCTCATCTTCAAGTCCTCTTGGACCCTCGAGCCCAAAACAAACCTGAGCTTTAATGTGGCTTCTGCCTGACCCACTCATCCACCAAGAACTAATGACAACTCATTCTTGAAACTGGCCAGAGAAAGATATACTCCTCTAGTAGTTGAATTGCACTATGTGAAACCAGAAGATCTGAGGTCAATCCTGGCTTCCTCACTTGTACAAATTGTGTGATCCTAAGCAAATGTTTTATTTAACCAAGCTTCCTTTTACTTCATTATCACGAACGAGACTGTGAATTCCGGAAATGTGCTGCACAAAAACCTCTGGTGTTTAACAGACTATAATGGTGCTCTATAATAAGAATCCAGGCCACATATGGAGTACACAACAACTAACAACTCTGTTTTCACTAGTGGGATTTTTGTCAGGGTAGGGAGAGGAATTAAGCTTTCAAAGTATTACTTTAAAAGAATCCTTTGATGCAGTGATATATCCTGATGTACTAAGGTGAAATGCATCCACATGTAAATAAATAGACTTTTAATGTTATTTTTAAATAACTTAATTATATTTTTATCTGATGCTTGTTGTACGGTTTACATGCCAGATATTTTCATGTTTAGTGTTGTGACGAGCTTTCAGAGCCAAGCCTGGCTTAAATCTCCCTGTTAATATGTTGGCTCGCCTGCTTTTACCCAGACTGCAGCGAGTGACTTAAGGCCTGGTTCAGATTCCTACGGGATGATCACATGTATAGCCAAGCTGTGATTGTTGCCAATTGTAGGAGGCTGGACTGGCTTGTAGTGAGTACCAAGGGGTACTTGCACCTTGCACCAGGTCCAGTTATCCCTTATTAGTGTATAGGGTGTCTAGCAGCATAGGCTGATAGATAATGGTAGCTTAGCAGAGCAGCTTAGGCTGAACTAGGAGACGAGTGAAGCTCCTACAGTACCACTAGTGTCACTTGCACAATATCATAAGAAAACACAATACACAGATATACTAAAAATAAAGGTACTTTATTTTTATGACAATATGCCAAAGTATCTCAGAGTGTACCCTCAGTATGAGGATAGTAAATATACACAAGATATATGTACACAATACCAAAAATATGCAGTATAGTCTTAGAAAACAGTGCAAACAATGTATAGTTACAATAGGATGCAATGGGGACACATAGGGATAGGGGCAACACAAACCATATACTCCAAAAGTGGAATGCGAACCACGAATGGACCCCAAACCTATGTAACCTTGTAGAGGGTCGCTGGGACTATTAGAAAATAGTAAGGGTTAGAAAAATAGCCCACCCCAAGACCCTGAAAAGTGAGTGCAAAGTGCACTAAAGTTCCCCAAAGGACAAATAAGTTGTGATAGGGGAATTCTGCAGGAAAGACACAAACCAGCAATGCAACAACAATGGATTTACAGTCGAGGGTACCTGTGGAACAAGGGGACCATGTCCAAAAGTCACAAGCAAGTCGGAGATGGGCAGATGCCCAGGAAATGCCAGCTGTGGGTGCAAAGAAGCTGCTACTGGACAGTAGAAGCTTAGGTTTCTGCAGGAACGACAAAGGCTAGAGACTTCCCCCTTGGAGGACGGATCCCTAACGCCGTGAAGAGTCGTGCAGAAGTGTTTTCCCGCCGAAAAATTGCCAACAAGCCTTGCTAGCTGCAAGTCGTGCGGTTAGCGTTTTTGGATGCTGCTGTGGCCCAGGAGGGACCAGGATGTCACCAATTGCATCTGGGGACAGAGGGGGCATCGAGCAAGACAAGGAGCCCTCTCAGAAGCAGGCAGCACCCGCAGAAGTGCCGGAACAGGCACTACGAAGAGGAGTGAAACGGTGCTCACCCGAAGTTGCACAAAGGCGTCCCACGTCGCCGGAGACCAACTTAGAAAGTCGTGCAATGCAGGTTAGAGTGCCGTGGACCCAGGCTTGGCTGTGCACAAAGGATTTCCGCCGGAAGTGCACAGAGGCCGGAGTAGCTGCAAAAGTCGCAGCTCCCAGCAATGCAGTCTGGCGTGGGGAGGCAAGGACTTACCTCCACCAAACTTGGACTGAAGAGTCACTGGACTGTGGGAGTCACTTGGACACAGTTGCTGGATTCAAGGGACCACGCTCGTTGTGCTGAGAGGAGACCCAAGGGACCGGTGATGCAGTTCTTTGGTGCCTGCGGTTGCAGGGGGAAGATTCCGTCGGCCCACAGGAGAGTTCTTCGGAGCTTCTAGTGCAGAGAGGAGGCAGACTACCCCCACAGCATGCACCACGAGGAAAACAGTCGAGAAGGCGGCAGGATCAGCGTTACAGAGTTGCAGTAGTCGTCTTTGCTACTTTGTTGCAGTTTTGCAGGCTTCCAGCGCGGTCAGCAGTCGATTCCTTGGCAGAAGGTGAAGAGAGAGATGCAGAGGAACTCGGATGAGCTCTTGCATTCGTTATCTAAGGAAATCCCCAAAGCAGAGACCCTAAATAGCCAGAAAAGAGGGTTTGGCTACTTAGGAGAGAGGATAGGCTAGCAACACCTGAAGGAGCCTATCAGAAGGAGTCTCTGACATCACCTGGTGGCACTGGCCACTCAGAGCAGTCCAGTGTGCCAGCAGCACCTCTGTTTCCAAGATGGCAGAGGTCTGGAGCACACTGGAGGAGCTCTGGACACCTCCCAGGGGAGGTGCAGGTCAGGGGAGTGTTCACTCCCCTTTCCTTTGTCCAGTTTCGCGCCAGAGCAGGGTTAAGGGGTCCCTGAACCGGTGTAGACTGGCTTATGCAAAAATGGGCACCAAATGTGCCCATGAAAGCATTTCCAGAGGCTGGGGGAGGCTACTCCTCCCCTGCCTTCACACCATTTTCCAAGGGGAGAGGGTGTAACACCCTCTCTCAGAGGAAGTCCTTTGTTCTGCCATCCTGGGACAAGCCTGTCTGGACCCCAGGAGGGCAGAAACCTGTCTGAGGGGTTGGCAGCAGCTGCAGTGAAACTCCTGAAAAGGCAGTTTGGCAGTACCAGGGTCTGTGCTACAGACCACTGGGATCATGGGATTGTGCCAACTATGCCAGGATGGCATAGAGAGGGCAATTCCATGATCATAGACATGTTACATGGCCATATTCGGAGTTACCATTGTGAAGCTACATATAGGTAGTGACCTATATGTAGTGCACGCGTGTAATGGTGTCCCCGCACTCACAAAGTCCGGGGAATTTGCCCTGAACGATGTGGGGGCACCTTGGCTAGTGCCAGGGTGCCCTCACACTAAGTAACTTTGCACCTAACCTTTACCAGGTAAAGGTTAGACATATAGGTGACTTATAAGTTACTTAAGTGCAGTGTAAAATGGCTGTGAAATAACGTGGACGTTATTTCACTCAGGCTGCAGTGGCAGGCGTGTGTAAGAATTGTCAGAGCTCCCTATGGGTGGCAAAAGAAATGCTGCAGCCCATAGGGATCTCCCGGAACCCCAATACCCTGGGTACCTCAGTACCATATAATAGGGAATTATAAGGGTTTTCCAGTAAGCCAATGTAAATTGGTAAAATTGGTCACTAGCCTGTTAGTGACAATTTGAAAGAAATGAGAGAGCATACCCACTGAGGTTCTGGATAGCAGAGCCTCAGTGAGACAGTTAGTCACTACACAGGTAACACATTCAGGCACACTTATGAGCACTGGGGCCCTGGCTGGCAGGGTCCCAGTGACACATACAACGAAAACAACATATATACAGTGAAAAAATGGGGGTAACATGCCAGGCAAGATGGTACTTTCCTACACCAATGTCTCCACAAACTACACTTAGCAACTAAGAACAATGTCATTATAAATTGCTATATTAGACTTCCGAATTGGAAAATTAAAATACAGCTGAGCACTGTAGGAGGCTGGCCTGGTTTGCAGTGGGTACCAAGGGGTACTTACACTCTGCACCAGGTCCAGGTATCCCTTATTAGTGTAGAAGAGGTGTTTCTAGGAGCTTAGGCTGATAGAAGGTAGCTATAGAAGAGCAGCTTAGGCTGAACTAGGAGACATGTAAAGCTCCTACTATACCACTGGTGTCATATGCACAATATCATAGGAAAACACAATACACAGATATACTAACAATAAAGGTACTTTATTTTTATGACAATATGCCAAAGTATCTCAGTGAGTATCCTCAGTATGATAATGGCAAATATACACAAGATATATGTACACAATACCAAAAATATGCAGTAATAGCAAAAGGAAGTAATGCAAGCAATGTATAGTCACAATAGATTGCAATGAGAGCACATAGGTATAGGGGCAACACAAACCATATACTCCAAAAGTGGAATGCGAACCACGAATGGACCCCAAACCCATGTGAGCTTGTAGAGGGTCGCTGGGACTGTAAGAAAACAGTGAGGGTTAGAAAAATAGCCCACCCCAAGACCCTGAAAGGTAGGTATAAAGTGCACCTACTACCCCCAGAGAGCACAGAAGCCGTGATAGGGGAATTCTGCAAGGAAGACCAACACCAGCAATGCAACAACAGTGGATTTCCGGACCTGAGTACCTGTAAGACAAGGGGACCAAGTCCAATAGTCACGACAGTGTCGAGAGTGGGCAGGAGCCCAGGAAATGCCAGCTGAGGGTGCAAAGAAGCTGCCAACGGATGGTAGAAGCTGTGGATTCTGCAATAACGAAGAGGACTAGGAACTTCCCCTTTGGAGGATAGATGTCCCACGTCGTGAAGAAGCTTGCAGAGGTATTCCCACGCAGAAAGACTGCAAACAAGCCTTGCTATCTGCAAGGGTCACGGTTAGGGTTTTTGGATGCTGCTGTGACCCAGGAGGGACCAGAATGTCGCCAATTGCGTGAGGAGACAGAGGGGGTGCCCAGCAAGATAGGGAGCCCTCACAGAAGTGGGCAGCACCCATAGAAGTGCCGGAACAGGCACTACAAAGAAGAGTGAACCGGAGCTCACACAAAGTCACAAAAGGAGATCCCACGACGCCGGAGGACAACTCAGGAGGTTGTGCACTGCAGGTTAGCGTGTCGGGGACCCAGGCTTGGCTGTGCACAAAGGAAATCCTGGAAGAGTGCACAGGAGCTGGAGCAGCTGCAAATCACGCGGTACCCAGCAATGCAGTCTAGCGTGGGGAGGCAAGGACTTACCTCCACCAAACTTGGACTGAAGAGTCACTGGACTGTGGGAGTCACTTGGACAGAGTTGCTGAGTTCCAGGGACCACGCTCGTCGTGCTGAGAGGGGACCCAGAGGACCGATGATGCAGTCTTTTGTTGCCTGCGTTTGCAGGGGGAAGATTCCGTCGACCCACAGGAGATTTCTTCGGGGCTTCTAGTGCAGAGAGGAGGCAGAATACCCCCACAGCATGCACCACCAGGAAAACAGTCGAGAAGGCGGCAGGATCAGCGATACAAGGTTGCAGTAGTCGTCTTTGCTACTTTGTTGCGGTTTTGCAGGCGTCCTGAGCAGTCAGCGGTCGATTCCTTGGCAGAAGGTGAAGAGAGAGATGCAGAGGAACTCTGATGAGCTCTTGCATTCGTTATCTAAAGAATTCCCCAAAGCAGAGACCCTAAATAACCAGAAAAGGAGGGTTGGCTACCTAGGAGAGAGGATAGGCTAGCAACACCTGAAGGAGCCTATCAGAAGGAGTCTCTGACGTCACCTGCTGGCCCTGGCCACTCAGAGCAGTCCAGTGTGCCAGCAGCACCTCTGTTTCCAAGATGGCAGAGGTCTAGTGCACACTGGAGGAGCTCTGGGCACCTCCCCTGGGAGGTGCAGGTCAGGCGAGTGGTCACTCCCCTTTCCTTTGTCCAGTTTCGTGCCAGAGCAGGGCTGGGGGATCCCTGAACTGGTGTAGACTGGCTTATGCAGAGATGGGCACCATCTGTGCCCATCAAAGCATTTCCAGAGGCTGGGGGATCCCTGAACCGGTGTAGACTGGCTTATGCAGAGATGGGCACCATCTGTGCCCATCAAAGCATTTCCAGAGGCTGGGGAGGCTACTCCTCCCCAGCCCTGATATTTTTTTCCGAAGGGAGAGGGTGTAAAACTCTCTCTCTGAGGAAGTCCTTTGTTCTGCCTTCCTGTGCCAAGCCTGGCTGGAACCCAGGAGGACAGAAACCTGTCTGAGGGGTTGGCAGCAGCTGCAGTGAAACCCTGGGAAAGGTAGTTTGGCAGTACCCGGCTCTGTGCTAGAGACTCGGGGGATCATGGAATTGTCAACCCAATGCCAGAATGGCATTGGGGTGACAATTCCATGATCTTAGACATGTTACATGGCCGTGTTCGGAGTTACCATTGTGACGCTATACATAGGTAGTGACCTATGTATAGTGCACGTGTGTAATGGTGTCCCTGCACTCACAAAGTCCGGGGAATTTGCCCTGAACGATGTGGGGGCACCTTGGCTAGTGCCAGGGTGCCCACACACTAAGTAACTTAGCACCTAACCTTTACCAGGTAAAGGTTAGACATATAGGTAACTTATAAGTTACTTAAGTGCAGTGGTAAATGGCTGTGAAATAACGTGGATGTTATTTCACTCAGGCTGCATTGGCAGGCCTGTGTAAGAATTGTCAGAGCTCCCTATGGGTGGCAAAAGAAATGCTGCAGCCCATAGTGATCTCCTGGAACCCAAATACCCTGGGTACCTCAGTACCATATACTAGGGAATTATAAGGGTGTTCCAGTATGCCAATGTGAATTGGTGAAATTGGTCACTAGCCTGCTAGTGACAATTTGGAAAGCAAAGAGAGAGCATAACCATTGAGGTTCTGGTTAGCAGAGCCTCAGTGAGACAGTTAGTCATCACACAGGGAACACATGCAGGGCACACTTATGAGCACTGGGGCCCTGGCTGGCAGGGTCCCAGTGACACATACAACTAAAACAACATATGTACAGAGAAATATGGGGGTAACATGCCAGGCAAGATGGTACTTTCCTACAAGCACTATTCAGAGACTGTCACAAGAAGTGCGAAAATACATTCTGTTTTGCTGTTTCACTAACATCTGTCTATAGTTTTATAAAAACTGGATTTTTACTTGACTCACTCTACGATGTCAGTCGGGTCGAGGACAAGTTAGTTGAGGCTGATATTGCTCGTGCTTTCCAGGAGGTCAGTTGTGTTGGTGTCACCGGTGTCATCGAGGTGGAAGTTGAAATCTCCTAGTAGGATGAGGTGCTCGGAGTTGATGGTGATCGGAGAAATGAGGTCAGGAATGGCCTGGCTGAAGCTGTGGTTTGGTCCCGATGGTCTGTATGCGAGGGTGCCTCTGATGGTGCTTTTCTCATCTGTGTGGAGTTGGAAGTCCAAATTCTCCATTATTGGGGTTGGGTCATCTGAGGAGGTTGGGCCATGGATGGGGTCCTTGTAGATGATGGCAATTCCACCTCCGTGTTTGTTGATTTGGTCCTGGAGTTTTATCTTATAGCCTTCGTGTGTGGCAATGTCTGGCGCAGAGGTGGGGTTCAGCCAAGTCTCTGTGAGGAAGATGATGTCTGGGATGAGGGATGAGATCGTGTCCCAGATCTCTGTGGTGTGTTTGCAGAGCTATCATGCTTTGAGAAGAATGCACTGGAGTTGTGCAGTGGTGGTCTCGGTCGGCGTGGTGGGTGCAGTCGTGTTTGTGATATCTCCGGCGTTGTTGATTACTTTGGCATTGCAGGTGGCAGTGCTGGCAGGAGAACGGTCCTTTAGTGGTGCGTGGAGATGTGCATCAGCAGTTGTTGTAATCAAAGTGCTTGGGATCCAGGGCTAAGAGATCTGCAGCGCTGTAGCTGCGCATACTGGAAGAAAGAGGGTTCCTGGCACAGGTTGCGGTCCACGAGTGGATGGGCTCAGATGGCCTGGTCCGGCAGTGCAGTCGCACTGCGGGCTCCATTACATAGGTCCTGGGAGGATGAATTGGTGCTGAGAGGCGATGGGCAGGTCTAAGAACGAGGCAGGAAAACGGGCAGCAGGTGAGAGCAGCAAATGAGAAAAAGACAAGGAGAAGCAGTGAAAAATGAGGAAAAAGCAGGAAAAAACACTCAGAAAATGTGTGGAAACATTACAAAAAACAAGGGGAAAGCAGGGGAAAGCACTGATAAAGCAGGGAAAACAGAAGGCAAAAGCATTGTATAAAATGAGCGAACACCAGGAGAAAGCACTCAGAAAATTGGGGAAAGGAGGAAAAAAGCACTGGGAGAAAGCAGGAGGAAACACTCAGGAAATGGGGAAGGAAGGAGAAAGCATTTTATAAAATGAGGGAAAAGCAGGAGAAAGTACTCAGAAACCAGGAAAACGAGGGAGAAAGCAGTAAAGCAAGATAAATGCAGGAGACATCACTCGGAAAACATGGAAAGGAAGGAGAAAGCATTAAAAAAGTGATGGAAAAGCAGGAGAAAGCACTCAAGAGACAGGGAAGAAGTAACAGTGATGCAGCAGCACGGGAGAGCTGGCCTGGTATAAGACGTTGTTTACCCGTCAGACCACCACAGGAAGACCCCTGTCTTTCTTGGACTCTCAGTTGGCTGCCTTCAAAGGTCTTACTGCAACAGAAGCAGCAGCCTCCACTTCATGTACCGTGGAAGAGATTGCACAGCTGCGGGATCTGCTCTTTGCTGACTGCATTGCTGCAGCAGAGAGTAAGACTCAGCGGTGTTGATGCAGAGTCTGCCCTAAGCAAAGAAAGAGGCAGGACAGTTGGTTTTACTGTCCCCTTCTCAGCCAGGCTAATGTTTTCCAACTTGTTTTACGTTGTGCCATACAAAAGTGAAGTATTGGGAAATGACTGAGGTGGAGCTGCCCTACTCATAGTTTATACTTTTAATGGCTGCGACGTTTGTGATGGAGAATCCCATTTGCCAAACTCTAAGTTAGGCCCAGAGACATGATCAGCTTAGCCGAGGTAACTTCATAGGGATATTGCAAAGGTAGAAGGTAGATAGACATGGTACAAGGTGCACATAGTTCACACGGATCACTGCACCCTACACAACACACATGGATCATATTTGTAGCCTGCTTGCCATGTTCATCCTCTGTCAGAACGTGGATGCTCTGTTCACTGATTGACAAGTGCATTACAGCCACAGCACTGCGCATAACTGTGGACGTGCCACACGCCACATTGTCACTGAGTACTCTTTGCGCCAGAACCTAATGCCCTTAGTAGTTTTGTATGTGCTCTTTAGGGAACATAGAGCAGTTTTCCCCAGCATGTTTACCTTAATTTCAAAGGTAGATCTGCTCTCAGAGTTCGAGGAATGTAGACCAAGTCCGGAGGGCACGACGAGAGAGGCAGATAGTTGACAGGTTGTTAAAACTTGGGGGTGGTTTGTATCTTGACAGTATAGATACACTGTTGAAATAGCAAAAGGGCATCAGACTGTAGTCTGCCTGCAAAAATGTATATGCGGGTAGACCTTAGGTTTAATCAAGGGGAGACTACTCCGTCTCTGCAGCGATTTAACCCCTCTGATGGCCCCATGGAGTAATGGCTGTTGGAGGCAAACCTATAATTCTGTTCACCTAATTTAGATGGGCAGAATAAGAGGTACATTTTTACTGCCTGTCACTGCCAGGGATACCCAGGCTTTGGGATTTTTTTCTTGAAAGAAAAAAAACGGTTTGGGGCATGGCTCCGTCATGTTGATGGAGGAGTGCACCAAACTGTGAACAGCATTGACAAGAACTGCTGTGATGGCGATTCCGGCCTCCGGCTTGGCGGTCATTTCTAAGTTTGGCAGGCAGCACCTCTGTTTTGGCGACAAAGTAATTTACTCCTTCGCCCTGGCGTAGAGAATAGACACCCGCCAACAAATAAATCAGCCCCTCAGTCTAGGTTTCTCTTGTGAAGTTTGTCGAGCCACCTGCCCACAAAATGCCTGGCCATATGTGCGTAGAAGTATGCTTGTGGTGTGTTTGTATGCAAGGTGGTTGATGACTGGGTGAGTAGGGGTGTGATTGATCATTCAGTCCTGTTGTGTATGGATGTGATGGACCCCTGGAGAGAGGCACTGTACTGATGTGAGTGTTGTGGTGTGTTGGATTGGGCCGGTGGCTGGCAGTATGAATGGCATTGTGTGTGGTACTTGAAAAGCATGTGACTGGCCCGTAAAGTGGTTTGTGCTTTTTGTGGCTTTATGGCTCACCTTCAGCTGTCATGGGCTCAATATTCTGATACTGTGAATGGTATTTGCTTTGGAACCTAACCCTTCTGGAGGTGCTACGACATCTGGTGAAAGTTTGTACTTAAGTCATGGATGAACTCCGAACGAACAATAACTGCTCATATTTTTGAGAACTGAACATACAGTGGTGCCGCAGGTGGTGCTCTTTGCTTCATGCCACTCACTTTCACACAATGCCTAAAATCATGCCTTTTCCTTACATTTCTGTGCAGAAAAGTTCTAGAGGTTGTGGTGATCCACACATTTTTAGCCAACCAGCGTTCCTACACTTCTATGGATAAAAAATGTACCCCATTTGTCTGGGTGGGCCAAGTGCCCTCGACACACAAGGCCACAAGGCAGTATGTGGAGGAATCAACAATAGGGGTAGCTGTGGTATTTTTGGCTGGCCTCAGCCACCTCCCACGGAAATCCACAAGCCACTGGCTTTTTTCAAAACTAGTCACGCAGAGATTGTAGGGTTGTGTGTCTTGTGTGGATCCCAGACATTTTCCTACCCACAATGCCCTGCAAACCTAAAATCACACATTTTCATTACATTTCAGTAATAGAAACATCTCAAGCCTGTGTTAACCCCTTCGCTGCCAGGCCTTTTCCCCCTCAGGTGACAGGCCTTTTTTTGGTTGTTTGGGGCAGTTCACGCTTAGGCCCTCATAACTTCTTGTCCACATAAGCTACCCATGCCAAATTTGCGTACTTTTTTTTCAACATCCTAGGGATTCTAAAGGTACCCAGACTTTGTGGGTTCCCCTGAAGGAGATCAAGAAATTAGCTAAAATACAGCAATTTAAAAAAAAAAAAAAAATTAAATGGGAAAAAAGGGCTGCAGAAGAAGGCTTGTGGTTTTTTCCCTGAAAATGGCATCCACAAAGGGTGGTCTGCGTTGCTAAAATCACCATCTTCCCAGCTTTCAGGAACAGGCAGACTTGAATCAGAAAACCAATTTTTCAACACAATTTTGGCATTTTACTGGAACATACCCCATTTTTACTATTTTTTGTGCTTTCAGCCTCCTTCCAGTTAGTGACAGAAATGGTTTTGAAAACAATGCTGGATCCCAGAAAGCTAAACATTTCAGAAAAGTAGTCAAAATCCTGAATTCAGCAAGGGGCAAACCTCAAGTTTAGCTAAAAGATTACATTTTTCACACATTTCTGTGTGTAATCACAGCACCCAGACACATTTCCTACCACCCGACGTTCCCCTCAGTCTCTCAGTAAAAATGATACCTCACTTGTGTAGGCGGGCCAAGTGCCTGTGACAGAGGAGCGCCAAAAACATTGAAATTGAGGGGGAACCAAAGCGGGTCCAAAAGGGCAGTTTTTAGGCTGACAAGTGCAACAGAATTTTTATTGCTATAGATGAGACAATGCTGGGTGGTAGGAATTTTGTGGATTCCTGCAGATTCCGGAAGGTTCCTTCACAAAAATGTGGGGAAAAACATGTGATTTCCAGCAAATTTGGAGGTTTGAAGGGCATTCTGAGTAAGAAAATGGTGAGGTGCATGTGAAGCACACCACCCTGGAATCAATCAGATGTTTTGTTTTCAGATGTGTCTAGGTCTTGTGGATTTTTCTACATGGCAGCATCCCAAAGTCCAAAAAGTGCAGCCCTCGCCATTCCAAGTGGGACGATATTGAGAGTTAGCCAAGCTCTCATGGCCCAAATGTAAAACATAACCCAAAATAATCAAATGTCATCTTTTTTGCCGTGGGATAAGATGTTTTAGTGTGTGGGGGTAGAGCTGAAAGACTGCTACCCACTTCTGTTGGGGTGGGGGCATAACCAGGCCCTTACTGGTTGGTAGCCACCACCCCACTATTTTTTTTTTTAATTCCCTGGCATCTAGTAGATTTCTCCCCCCCAGGGTGTGGATCGGGGGTAACTGCCTAATCTGCCCACTGGTGGGAAGAACAGCTTTGGCCCCATTTATTTGGGGTGGGGGTATGGCCATACCCCAACCCTCTTATTTTGAAAAAAAAATCTTCCCTGGTCTCTGGTGGGCTTTCTGTCCCCCTTGGGGGCAGATGGGCCTTCCAGAAATAGGCTGATCTGCCCCAAAGTGGGGCAGATATGGCCAACAGTAATGTGCCCTCATGGGGAGCGACTCTTGCACAAGGGGCTGCCCCCCAAACAAAACATACACACACCAATCACTGGTGCCTAAGTGTTTTCTGCCCCCCCTGGGGGCAGATTAGCCTAATGGAAATAGGCTGATCTGCCCCCAAGGGGAGCAGAAATGGCCTAAATAAAGTTCCCCCCTTTGGAGCGACCCTTGCCTAAGGGGTCGCTCCCCTTGTGTGAAATTAGCGCAAAAAAAATCCCCGGTGCCTAGTGATTTCTGCCCCACTTGGGGGCAAATCGGCCTAAAAAAATAGGCCGTTCTGCTCCCAAGGGGGGCAGAAATGGTATAAAATAAATGTACCCCCACAGGGGAACAACCCTTGCCTAAGGGGTCGCTCCTCTTGTGTGAAACTGAAGCAAAATAATAAAAATCCCTGGTGTCTAGTGGTTTTGGGGGCCGATTGTCCTAGCAAAAATAGGCCAATCTGTCCCCCAGGGGGCCAGAAATGGCCTAAATACAATTTGCCCCCCCAGGGAGTCACCCTTGCCTGAGAGGCCGCTCCCCATATCTAAAAAACAAAAGTAAACATAAACAAAAATATATTCCTAGTGTCTAGGGGTTTCTGCCCCCCCTGGGGGCAGATCGACCTAATTATAATAGGCTGATCTGCCCCCAGAGGGGCAGAAAAGGCCTACAAATATTTTGCCCCCCTGGGGAGCAGCCTTTGCCCAAGGGGCTGCTCCCCTGATGCGTAGGTATAAAAAACAAATCCCTGTTGTCTAGTGGTTTCTGCCCCCCGCCCCACCCCTCCTGGGGCAGAAATGGCCTAAAAATTATTTGGTCCCCCGGGGAGCGACCCTTGCCTAAGGCGTCGCTCCCCACATATTAAAACAATATATATATATCCCTGGTGTCTAGGGGGTTTTTGCCCCCCGAGGCAGAATATCAAAGTTTGGAGACAGGGCTGCATGGCTCAATGCATGAATAGTTGGGTGGTGAGGAGTGGGTGGGTGAATTAATTCAAGAATGGAGACAACAAATAAAGAATTTTAGCTGCGTGGCGCGAATGGTCTCAGTGCACTGACCGAGGGAGGGTACTCTGGTTTTCATTTTAAATTCTGCATTGGTACATCACCTTCCCAAACGCAACCACCACCAATCCTTGTGAACCACACACACCCGGGATGCATTTAACATTTTGCACTGTGCACTGATTTTGTGCTTTATAGAATTAACCACTTGGTATTGAGCTTCTATATAAAATGGAAAAGAGAATGAGGTGACCATGTAGTTGTTGAATTGCACAAAACCTCCCCTCAATCCCAGCTTCCACCTGATATTGGGGGGTGTTAATCCGTCCCAAAAGTGACAGTAAAGTGACGGATATACCACCAGCCGTATTACGAGTTCCATAGGATATAATGGACTCGTAATACGGCTGGTGGTATATCCGTCACTTTACCGTCACTTTTGGGACGGATTAACACCTCCTCCAAAGTTGTAATAACCCCCATTGTGTGAGCCTGGGCAATAGGTGTTTTCACAGTGCCTCCTTTTCCTACATCATCACCTAGGAGCACCTTGAAGTACATCAGTTCAGGGTGTGCACTACACAAAAGCAAAGATGATAATGTTACTCAACCTACAGTAACAGAATAGGCCACATATAGGGGACAAAAGACAGTTTGCCACTTGGTTCATTGATAGCACTGTGGTCAGGGAGGTGGTGGGGGCATGAATGCACTTGACTCTGTGAGCATGCCATAGCAGGCCCCCACCTCACTCCCCCTAACAGCCTGAAGGTCTGCGTTGCTAGTGGTGACCCTGCAGGAGTCAGGAGCCACCTAGATGCTCTAAAACCATTTGTTTTGGCATTGTGTTTTCATCAGCTGCAGACATTGAAGGCATTCCAATAATCCCCAGCAGCAAAACAGCCCTGCCCAGCAGTGAAACTGGCTGAAACCCTACCAGCCCACCGGGAAAATACCCGCCACCCAGTAGGACCACTTCTGGGCCTAGGAAGCAATAAAACAACAAACAGTTCATCGCAGGAAGGAGGAGGTGGGGAATCAGCTGCCCTGCTGGAATAGCAAACCAGTTCCCAAATTCTATATAACCTCCTAACAGTTTCCTGTGTTGCTGAGTTCTCAGCATCAGACTTCCAGGTCCTCCCGGCCGGGGCGTACAAAGGCAACAGGAAGGTTTCTGCCTTAGGGTTTGGCATTAACAGGAGACCCACAGCTGCTGCTGGAGCAGAGACTGACATGTTCATAGCAGTTAGGTGACCCAACCTCTCAGTAGCTTGGGAGAACATGGGTAGTCTATTCAATTCACTGGTTCTTTCACCTGCAAAAAAGTAGGAATAAGGTTGGGTGTACTCTACGCACTGCTGGATTTCTGAGCCCTGATTGTCCAGAACACTCAAAATGGTAGAGAAGGGGGCTCTTTGGTAAGAGGGCAGACTCATTTGTAAGAAGAGCTTTAACAAACTTTGGTTTTCATCATAACTCAGGTGGGTGTGGTAAGTGCCCACCCACAGTGTGCAATACTTTGTGGTACTTGGTGGGAGTAAAGTTACTGTACCTTTCCGAGTTTCAGTCTGCTGAATAAAGCATAAGATCCTAGGGCCGGATTTAGATTTTGGCAGACGGGTCACTCTATCACAATGGTAAAATCTGAATCCCATAGGATATAATGGGTTTTAGATTTCGGTGGACGGGCTATTCGTTACTGTTGTGACAGAGTAACCCGGCCGCCAAAATCAAAATCAGGCCCCTAATTGTTCTGTTTTCCCTATTTCACTGTGTGCAAATTCAGAATGTATGTTATTTGCGTGCAAGGTCTGCACCAGGAATCCAGATCATGCAGGCTGAAACCTCAGTGTGGAATTTGCACTCATCCAGTTTTCTGCGAAGCCCCAGCCTGCCCTGTTTGACAATGGAGGGTTCCTAGAGGGATGCACAGCGGGCTCTCCTATTGGTTATAGAGTTGAGAACCGTCTGTAGGAAAGTACCATTGTGCCTGGCATGTTACCCCCATATTTCACTGTACATATGTTGTTTTAGTTGTATGTGTCACTGGGACCCTGCCAGCCAGGGCCCCAGTGCTCATAAGTGTGCCCTGTATGTGTTCCCTGTGTGATGACTAACTGTCTCACTGAGGCTCTGCTAACCAGAACCTCAGTGGTTATTGCTTTCTCTGCTTTCCAAAATTGTCACTAACAGGCTAGTGACTAAATTTACCAATTCACATTGGCATACTGGTACACCCATATAATTCCCTGGTATATGGTACTGAGGTACCCAGGGTATTGGGGTTCCAGGAGATCCCTATGGGCTGCAGCATTTCTTTTGCCACCCCTAGGGAGCTCTGACAATTCTTACACAGGCCTGCCACTGCAGCCTGCGTGAAATAACGTCCACATTCTTTCACAGCCATTTACCACTGCACATAAGTAACTTATAAGTCACCTATATGTCTAACCTTCACCTGGTGAAGGTTGGGTGCAAAGTAACTTAGGCGGTCATTCTGACCGCGGCGGTCGGCAGTCGCCGCCCGCCAAGCGGTTCCCGCCGAAAGACCGCACCGCGGTCAAAAGACTGCGGCGGGCATTCAGGCTTTCCCGCGCGGCCGGCGGCCGACCGCCAGAAGACCGCCACCCGGCCCAGCGGGACAGCCCCTTCATCAATGAAGCCGGCTCGGAATGGAGCCGGCGGAGTTGAAGGGGTGCGACGGGTGCAGTGTCACCCGTCGCGATTTTCACTGTCTGCTAAGCAGACAGTGAAAATCTTTGTGGGGCCCTGTTAGGGGGCCCCTGCACTGCCCATGCCAGTGGCATGGGCAGTGCAGGGGCCCCCAGGGGCCCCACAGCACCTGTTCCCATCATCCTGGTTCTGGCGGTGGACCGCCAAGGTCAGAATGACCTCCTTAGTGTGTGGGCACCCTGGCACTAGCCAAGGTGCCCCCACATCGTTCAGGGCAAATTCCCCGGACTTTGTGAGTGCGGGGACACCATTACACGTGTGCACTATGCATAGGTCACTACCTATGTATAGCGTCACAATGGTAACTCCGAACATGGCCATGTAACATGTCTAAGATCATGGAATTGTCACCCCATTCTGGTATTGGGGGTGACAATTCCATGATCCCCCAGGTCTCTAGCACAGTACCCGGGTACTGCCAAACTGCCTTTCCGGGGTCTCCACTGCAGCTGCTGCCAACCCCTCAGATAGGTTTCTGCCCTCCTGGGGTCCAGGCAGCCCTGGCCCAGGAAGGCAGAACAAAGGATGTCCTCTGAGAGAGGGTGTTACACCCTCTCCCTTTGTAAATTGGTGTGAAGGGCTGGGGAGGAGTAGCCTCCCCCAGCCTCTGGAAATGCTTTGATGGGCACAGATGGTGCCCATCTCTGCATAAGCCAGTCTACACCGGTTCAGGGATCCCCAAGCCCTGCTCTGGCGCCGAACTGGACAAAGGAAAGGGGAGTCACCACTCTCCTGACCTGCACCTCCCAGGGGAGGTGCCCAGAGCTCCTCCAATGTGTCCCAGACCTCTGCCATCTTGGAAACAGAGGTGTTGGGGGCACACTTGGAGGCTCTTACCTCTCTTGGTAGCCAATCCTCCTAACTTGGTAGCCAAACCTCCTTTTCTGGCTATTTAGGGTCTCTGCTTTGGGGAATTCTTCAGATAACGAATGCAAGAGCTCACCAGAGTTCCTCCGCATCTCCCTCTTCACCTTCTACCAAAGGATCAACCACTGACTGCTCAGAACGCCTGCAAACCCGCAACAAAGTAGCAAGACGACCACCAGCAACATTGTAGCGCCTAATCCTGCCAGCTTTCTCGACTGTTTCCTGGTGGTGCATGCTCTGGGGGTAGCCTGCCTCCTCCCTGCACCAGGAGCTCTGAAGAAATCTCCCGTGGGTCGATGGTATCTTCCCTCTGTTAACGCAGGCACCAAAAGACTGCAATACTGGTCCTCTGGGTCCCCTCTCATCCTGACGAGCGTGGTCCCTGGAACACAGCAACTCTGCCCAAGTGACTCCCACAGTCCAGTGACTCTTCAGTCCAAGTTTGGTGGAGGTAAGTCCTTGCCTCCCCACGCTAGACTGCAAAGCTGTGTGCCGCATGATTTGCAGCTGCTCCGGCTCCTGTGCACTCTTCCAGGATTTCCTTTGTGCACAGCCAAGCCTGGGTCCCTGGCACTCCATTCTGCAGTGCACAACCTTCTGAATTGTCCTCCGGTGTCGTGAGACTCCCTTTTTTGACTTCGCGTGGACTCCGGTTCACTTTTCTTCTAAGTGCCTGGTGGGGTACTTCTGCGAGTGCTGCCTGCTTCTGTGGGGGCTCCCTGAGTTGCTGGACACCCCCTGTGTCTCCTCCTCCAAGTGGCGACATCCTGGTCCCTCCTGGGCTACAGCAGCACCCAAAAACCTCTACTGCAACCTTTGCAGCTAGCAAGGCTTGTTTGCGGTCTTTCTGTGTGGGAGCACCTCTGCAAGCTTCATCGCGATGGGGGACATCCATCTTCAAAAGGAGAAGTCCCTAGTCCTCTTCTTTCTTGCAGAACTCCAAGCTTCTTCCAACCGGTGGCAGCTCCCTTGCACCTTCATTTGGCATTTCCTGGGCTCCTGTCCACTCTCGACACTGTCGCGACTATTGGACTTGGTCCCCTTGTCTTACAGGTACTCAGGTCCAGAAATCCACTGTTGTTGCATTGCTGGTATTTGTTCTTCCTGCAGAATCCCCCTATCATGACTTCTGTGCTCTCTGGGGGTAGTAGGTGCACTTTACACCTACCTTTCAGGGTCTTGGGGTGGGGTATTTTTCTAACCCTCACTGTTTTCTTACAGTCCCAGTGACCCTCTAAAAGCTCACATAGGTTTGGGGTCCATTCATGATTCGCATTCCACTTTTGGAGTATATGGTTCGTGTTGCCCCTATACCTATGTGCTCCTATTGCAATCTATTGTAATTCTACAGTGTTTGCATTACTTCTCTTGCTATTACTTACCTAATTTTGGTTTGTGTACATATATCTTGTGTATATAACTTATCCTCTTACTGAGGGTACTCACTGAGATACTTTTGGCATATTGTCATAAAAATAAAGTAGCTTTATTTTTAGTAACTCTGTGTATTGTGTTTTCTTATGATATTGTGTATATGATATAAGTGTACAGTAGGAGCTTTACATGTCTCCTAGTTCAGCCTAAGCTGCTTTGCCATAGCTACCTTCTATCAGTCTAAGCTGCTAGAAACACCTCTTCTAAGGGATAATAAGGGATAACTGGGCCTGGCACAAGGTGTAAGTATCTCTGGTACCCACTACAAGCCAGGCCAGCCTCCTACACCGTCCCTCTCATCAGTTCAGCAAGTAGCTCAGTGGTGGCAGTGTACTGTGTTCTGTGAATCAGCCCTTTTCATCTGTGCTATCTGAGTGGATGCCTTTTGCCCCTCATGTCCCACTGCTGCACTCTAAGCCAGGTCCTGGCACTAACCCCTCGCGCCTGTCGGCCTGCATGTCTGCGTGTGACCTGCATGCTGCGTACACATTGTCTATGAGAGAACCAGAGTAATGAAGGACAGTGGATTCCATTTTGGAAGCACCAGGCTTGTTCATGTGCACAAGATGGAGGTGAGGTTGTTTCCCAGACAGTGGAAGCTTAATGCTGACATTCCTGAAACTGGGGGGAGAAGCCCTGGGCAATGAAGCAGAGAAAGCAGGGTCTGGCTCCCTTTTGAGAATTGTTTGGGTCCTTTTGCTGCAGGAGCTGCGGATGAGTCTTCCTGCTCAGTAACATTTGATAGATGTGGGAGTAAAGGGTGGGACTAGAGTTCTGTTGTTCAGTATGAAGGGACCTCTAGGTGAGTGTTAGGCCTGGCATCCTTGGCGTGGTCTCCCCTAACGTTTTGCCTCTGCTTCCCAGGTTGTTGCTGTGGGCTGGACTTTTGCTTTTTTTTTGTTACTCTGGGCACTTTACCACTGCTATCCAGTGCTTATGTGCAAGTGCTCCCTGTGTGAATCATCATGTGTAATTGGCTTTTCCATGATTGGAATATTTTATTTACTAGAAAGCCCCTAGTAAAGTGAACTAGGGGTGCCCAGGGCCTGTACACTAAATTTTACTAGTGGGCCTGCAGGACTGGTGTGCCACCCACATGAGTAGCTCTGTAAACCTGGCTCAGACCTGCCACTGCAGGGTCTGTGTGTGCAGTTTTTTAAATGCCAATTCGACCTGGCACGTGTCAGGCTCAAACCTTCCCTTTTGAAACAAGTAAGCCCCCCCTAAGGTAGGCCCTAGGTAGCCCCATGAGCAGGGTGCTCTGTCCTAATGTGTTTTTCATGTCCTAACAGTGAAATACTGCTAAAGTTGTTTTTCACTGTTGCAAGGCCCATCTCTCTCATAGGTGAACATGGGGCTGCCTTTAAATATCCTTAAAGTGCAGTTTCCCTTTGAGAGCAGATAGAAATTTGGAACTTGGGGTCTCTGAACTCACAATTTACAAAATACATCTTTTAGTGAAGTTGGTTTTAGATTGTTAGTTTGAAAATGCCATGTTTAAAAAGTAGGCATTTTCTTGCTTAAACCATTCTGTGACTCTGCCTGTTTGTGGATTCCCTGTCTGGGTCAGAATGACAGTTAGGCTGTTTGTGAATCTCCTCTAGACAGTGACTCAAACAGAGCTGGGGTGTAGCCTGCGTATCCTCATGAGCCATCTGCTCTAGAGTGGAGAAAGAAGTGGTCACTTACACCTGAATGGGCTGTGCCTGCCCTCACACAATGCAGTCTCCAACCCCCTGGTGTGTGTCTGGGGCCTGGCCTGGGCAAGGCAGGATGTTGTGAACAAAAGAGACTTTCCTTTGAAGTTTGCCTACATCAAAGGCAGAAATGGGTATAAGTAGTGGACCCAAAACCCTAGACTTTAAATTTTCTTCAAGAGCACTTCTAGATTCAAGAGGAACCTCTACCAAGGGGAAGTCCTGAAGAACTGAGGAGAAGTGCTGCCCTTGCCTGTGGCTGTGCTTTGGTGGGCTATCCTGCAGTTGCTACTTCTGCCCGTGAAAGGGAACAAAGACTGGACTTTGTTGTGCATTCCTGCTTGAGAAGAACCTTCAGGGGCTTGGACTGAGCTTGCCTCTTGTTTTGAAGTCTCAGGGCCACCAAAGACTTCCTCTGCCAGCATCTGGACTCTCTGCTGAAACTCCTACCCTGCCAAGTGGTGCCCCTTCCAGTCCCTGGGCCCTTGAAAGGTGAATTTGGCTGAACTAAGACTGAAATCCATGCACAGAACAACATGTGGGGACATTTTCGACGCACTATCTGCAACACGGCTGATAATCGACGCGCCACCTGCTTTGTGGCTAAAATTGATGCTCCAACTGCATCGCTGCTGGGAGATCGGCTCATCGCGGCTGGAGAAATGATGCAATACCTGCTTGCAGCCGCTGATAATGACGCAAATCCCACGCAGCATGGTTTTCCAACACCGTGCGACCGGATTTCATACACATCGCCGCTGGGCGCCAGAGTCATTGTGAACCTGCGCGGATCTTTGTTCTGGGTACACATTATCTAATTCCAGAAAGGACAAGACTAAACAAATGTTACAACAGAGGAACATAACTTTTCCACAATATGCGGACTGCACAGGATATTGAAAATCTATTTCATTAAACATTTGAGATATTGTGTGAGGTCAGCAAGTGTGAACAATGAACCTTGAGCTTCTAGAAACTGCTGAAACAGAAAACATCGCACAAGCCTTTTAAAAGGCAGAATTAGCTTTAGGCCTCTTCGTGTAGACCCACATTTAATAAAACATTCAATTCACATTTTAAACCTAATAATCATTTAATTCATTTACATTAGTTTTCATATTATTTCATGGTAATATATTATAAAACATTTCTATATTAATCAGCATTATTTTTCATTTAACGTATATTGTTTTTGGTGTCCACCACATTTGCCACTTTACACGTTGTACATTTTAAACATACATTTATTTAAAAACAGACTTTTTAATACACACTTTACTCTTTTAATTAGTACTTTAATTCTTCAAAATGTTATTAATTAACGTGTTCTCTAACAATGCTCACACCTCTTTGTGCACTTGTTTGCCCTCTACCGTGGATTCGACCCTGCTTTTTGGAGCATCTCCCTACACAAAGGCTGGGCTGGATGAAAGCCTGGAAAGGAAACATAAAAGAAGAACTGACCCAAATGGGATCCGGAAGTGCAGACAAACCATTCACATCCCCTGTCCCCTGTGTCTGTATAAATGTGGGAGCTGCTGACCCACTTGTTATTCCACTTGCAAGTTCACTTTCGCCAAAGTAAGGTATGCTTTATATAGTACTCAAAGGACTGTGGTGCAACCACAGCTGGTATCTGCCTGACAGCCACCTTCCCATATGTGAGGAGACATCACATGGAGTCTGTCCTGGAAGGAAGAACTTTCTCCCTATCCTGATGTGCCTTGAAGCTGGTGACCCCTGCAGGAGGTGCTTACTATAAGGGCTGGCAAGAATCAGCTGAACTCAGAGCAGGAGGTCTGCCTAACCAGAATAGACTCCTTTGAGAGTGACTGACTCACTCCTGTATAATCCCATTTTCTGGTTTGCCTGCAGAGACCAGTAAAATAACACTGGGTCATTAAGAGACAGTCTATAAAGGATGCTCAGAACCTCACAAAAACCTAAACATCAAAGGAGGGATATTGCGTTCCTTGAGTCGTGGGTCTGGGGCCTTGTTTATTCACATTCCGAGTGTCCTTCCTCATCCTCTATTCACAGCCATTGATTCAGAGCTCCAGGTGTGTTGTAGCTTCAGCTGTCACATTACATCTTAATGTCTTGGGCATCTGCTCCATTGACTGTGCCCCAAAATCCAAGTGCTTCCCAACTTACCCAAGTCGACCGGTTAACTAGTCATGACGCTCAATGTTAACAGGAAATCTAGTGCCTAGTTTGAGGGAGTTATAAACACCTGTCGGGCAGAAACTGGGGTCCGAAAGGACCATCTGGTTTTCTTTGTAGATCACATTTTTAAATTTACTTTTTTATTACCTGCTTTTGAATTCATTTTCTTTTAAAACGTAAAACACTGACAGAAATTCACTCTATGATATGATATGAGTGCAAGCACCCATCTTCTTGAGTCGCAAAACTCCTCCACATCTGACAATAAGCAGTGACTGCTCGAACCTGTGACACAGAGTGAAGTGCTTAAAGGGTGTACTTGTTGGTTCAGTCGGAGTGCTCTAGTCTTGTGAGTGCTGGACATTGGTGGTCAAGGACCTTACACTCGCAGAATGGCTCTTACCATGCTGTAATAGTGGCATGTCATTTTGTATAATGCCTATTGCAGATGACACAATGTTGTTTAATGTGTAATGCGAGTGGCCAATGTGTTCATACCATTATAGAGAATGGCTAATGCCTTCTCTAAGTTTGTCTGGTCTATTTGCCTTAACCAGAGTGCAGCTTTCATTCGTGAAAGCTTCCAAATTTTGTTGCATATTGTATACAGGAATCTTTTGATATTCAACAGTTTGTTGGATGTTGTATACAGGAATCTTTTAAAGCCTAGTTTCCTAGGACCTAACAAGAAATCTTGCAAATTAATGTCCTCAGAGAGGAGAGAGTGGTGTTCTTTAACATCTGTCAAAGTGGAGTGTTGCAACCATTGCAGACATAAATTGCCCAGGCTTTATGTGATGATTATACTTGCAAGTTGTGTATTGACATATCAACGGTCTGATCTACCTGCTTTAAAACCCTGTGTAGAGGTAATAAAACACACCTGACAACCATTTGTGTCCACTGGCCACAGTAACCACCCATTGGGACCTGAAAGTGTAGAATTAAGTGTACCATTCTTAACCACACCATTTGAGCTGTTCTTATGTATATTTCACAGCATTTTGTCAATTTGTAAACTTTGCAATCGAGGCAATACTGGGAACATTCATATCTTTAACTTTCACTAGACTAAGACAAGTTGCTTGTTGAACAGTATAATTCAAGAAAATAATTAGCAACAGTATTAATCATGCTTTAAATAAGGCATCTAGACCTTGCACCTGCCAATTTTTCATTCCTCATACTGATTTTAAATCAATAATTTTCTTCCAGTATTCATAGCCCTGTACAGTCAATTGGGAAACAAGTTAATTTGAATAAATTAATGTAATATTTGTCAACACGGTTTTACTTGCTTTTATTGCCGGTAATTTAAAATATTAAGACTCAGAGTCAGTAGCATCATGCCCAGGAAAATATGTGAATTTGTCTACATATGTTTAGGAACTCCCAACCGGTAGAGATGGACAATGTTCCCATTGCGTGTAATTAAAGACTTCATGTGGGGTACTAGATCTGTGAAGGAAATAGTGTCCATAATAATGATAGCAAAACATTATGCCATAATTTGCAGAATTAATGTACATATCTTCACTTACAAATACAGTATAATATTCAAGCTCAAAGACGATAGAATCAACTGTTTTACATCCCACCCATCAGACACAACACCAGCTGTGATAATATCAGTCATAGACTTTTTGAAAACATACAAAACGTGTACATTTTCAGTCAGGCCAAATATATCATATGGAACTTTATCCCAAACAATCCTATCAGGTACTCGATCTGCAGAAATGTTCACAAGGAACAAATCTCTTCGCACTTTGTGGGAAGACAAGTAAGGCATTAAAACCTCATCCACCTGTTCAACAGCAGAGTGCTCAGGAAGATAATGGCCATCTATTAGCAAAAAGAAGACAATGACAAATCCAATCCACAAGAAGAAAGCAAGGAATGTTATTGTAATCCACAGGTAAGACAATGGACGGATGGAATAAGTGCATTTAAGCCAGTTGAAAAGCTTACCATGAACAGAAGCGGTAGTTAAAGTTGAAGAAAAAGTATCCAGAAGCAGTCTGTGCAAAAACAGGAGCTGGTGCAGATGAAAGAGAACTGGTAGATGCCTCTAAGAGTGGTTCATCATAAAAAACTCTGTTGGTTTGTGATGTAGTAGAGGACTGTAGATTTATGTCTGGGGCAGTTCTTGTACGTGTAGCAAAAACTGGAATCAACAAAAGTTAATTCTCCGCCCTCCCCACCCTAGGCAAAACACTTTCAGAGTTGTTTAATACTTGAAGAGGTGTATCCTGTACAGTAGTGAGAAGGGATATCAGAACACTCCAGCAATCCTCAAGGTCTACTCTGCAGTATCGGCCACATGATATAATTTTACTTAATCAATGAAGACACAACATTTGTCTTTGGAAACAACAATCGGAGGTAGAAACACAGTTCTAGTACCCTGTATCCCATGAACAGGGACCAGTGCTCAGTATGATGGGTCAAACTCCTTTTTCACATCAATCTTTTCACAAACTAGATCTACAACGTTTGGAATCCAGTAGAAGTTGGTGAATACCTCATTCCCAAGTGGCAGCATGTGTGGTAGAATGTTTACCTTGAAATTGCTGGGATTCCTGTAAGACAGCAAAATGGTAATTTATGTCAAAAGATGTTTCTGCTGCTACTGCCCCAGGACCATCAAGAGCTGGGCAAAACTTTGGAATGCCAAATAGGAAATTGTATGCGGTATGGCCTCCCAAAGATCTTCTAGGCAGAATATTTAATGCTTTCAGGGACCTATAGAGATGATTGATCCAACTACAACCTGAACCTAATACTCTAGCTGTTAAGGATTGCTTTAAGTCTTGGTTTTTCCTTTCACTATTGACTTTCCCCCAGGATGATAGGGGGGAGAATAATGCACTGCTACACCCAATGCTCCCCTGTAAGCCTTTGAGGAAAAAGCAGGGCCCTGGTCACAATGGAATGCAGCAGTTGCATATGTCCTATATAAAGACTTGCAATTCTTTAATAACAATGCGAGCGTCAGCCAATTGTTGTGGCTCAAAGTAATCTGGAACAAGAGTCTACTGCTAGTAGAATGTATTTGTATGCACCATCAGACATTAACCCCTTCGCTGCCAGGCCTTTTCCCCCTCCTGTGCCAGGCCTTTTTTTGCCTATTTGGGGCAGTTCGCGCTTAGGCCCTCATAACTTTTTGTCCACATAAGCTAACCAAGCCAAATTTGCGTCCTTTTTTTCCAACATCCTAGGGATTCTAAAGGTACCCAGACTTTGTGGGTTCCCCTGAAGGAGGTCAAGAAATTGGCCAAAATACAGTGAAAATTTCGTTTTTTTCAAAAAAATTGGAAAAAGGGGCTGGAGAAGAAGGCTTGTGGTTTTCCCCCTGAAAATGGCATCAACAAAGGGTCTACGGTGCTAAACTCAGCAGCTTCCCAGCTTTCAGGAACAGGCAGACTTGAATCCGAAAACCCAATTTTTCAACACAATTTTGGCATTTTACTGGAGCATATCCCATTTGTGCAATTTTTTGTGCTTTCAGCCTCCTTCCAGTCAGTGACAGGAATGGTCAGGAAACCAATGCTGGATCCCAGAAACCTAAACATTTCTGAAAAGTAGACAAAATTCTGAATTCAGCAAGGGGTAATTTGTGTAGATCCTACAAGGGTTTCCTACAGAAAATAACAGCTGAAAAAGAAAAATATTGAAATTGAGGTGAAAAAAACATCAATTTTTCTCTACTTTTTACTCTGTAACTTTTCCCTGCAATGTCAGATTATCGAAAGCAATATAGCGTTACGTCTGCTGGACTCCTCTGGTTGCGGGGATATATAGGGTTTGTAGGTTCATCAAGAACCCGAGGAACCCAGAGCCAATAAATGAGCTGCACCCTGCAGTGCGTTTTCATTCTATACCGGGTATACAGTAATTCATTTGCTGAAATATAAGGAGTAAAAAATAGCTATCAAGAAAACCTTTGCATTTCCAAAAAGGGCACAAGATAAGGTGTTGAGGAGCAGTGGTTATTTGCACATCTCTGAATTCCGGGGTGACCATAGTAGCACGTGAATTACATGGAATTTCTCAAATACTGTAGATGTCTTTTTTACACACACCCCTATATTTGGAAGGAATAAATGTAGAGAAAGACAAGGGGCAATAACACTTGTTTTGCTATTCTATGTTCCCCCAAGTCTCCCGATAAAAATGATACCTCACTTGTGTGGCTAGGCCTAGCGCCCGCGACAGGATATGCCCCAAAACACAACGTGGACACATCACAGAAAACAGAGCTGTTTTTAGCAAAGTGACTACCTGTAGATTTTGGCCTCTAGCTCAGCCGCCACCTAGGGAAACCTACCAAACCTGTGCATTTCTGAAAACTAGAGACCTAGGGGAATCCAAGGAGGGGTGACTTGTGTGGCTCGGACCAGGTTCTGTTACCCAGAATCCTTTGCAAACCTCAAAATTTGGCTAAAAAAACACATGTTCCTCACATTTCTGTGGCAGAAAGTTCTGGAATCTGAGAGGAGCGACAAATTTCCTTCCACCCAGCATTCCCCCACGTCTCCCGATAAAAATGATACCTCACTTGTGTGGGTAGGCCTAGCGCCCGCGACAGGATATGCCCCAAAACACAACCTGGACACATCACAGAAAACAGAGCTGTTTTTAGCAAAGTGACTACCTGTAGATTTTGGCCTGTAGCTCAGCCGCCACCTAGGGAAACCTACCAAACCTGTGCATTTCTGAAAACTAGAGACCTAGGGGAATCCAAGGAGGGGTAACTTGTGTGGCTCGGACCAGGTTCGGTTACCCAGAATCCTTTGCAAACCTCAAAATTTGGCTAAAAAAACACATGTTCCTCACATTTCTGTGGCAGAAAGTTCTGGAATCTGAGAGGAGCCACTAATTTCCTTCCACCTAGCGTTCCCCCACGTCTCCCGATAAAAATGATACTTCACTTGTGTGGGTAGGCCTAGCGCCCGCGACAGGATATGCCCCAAAACACAACGTGGACATATCACAGAAAACAGAGCTGTTTTTAGCAAAGTGACTACCTGCAGATTTTGGCCTCTAGCTCAGCCGCCACCTAGGGAAACCTACCAAACCTGTGCATTTCTGAAAACTAGAGACCTAGGGGGATCCAAGGAGGGGTGATTTGCGGGGCTCGGACCAGGTTCTGTTACCCAGAATCCTTTGCAAACCTCAAAATTTGGCTAAAAAAACACATGTTCCCCACATTTCTGTGGCAGAAAGTTCTGGAATCTGAGAGGAGCCACAAATTTCCTTCCACCCAGCGTTCCCCCACGTCTCCCGATAAAAATGATACCTCACTTGTGTGGGTAGGCCTAGCGCCCGCGACAGGATATGCCCCAAAACACAACGTGGACATATCACAGAAAACAGAGCTGTTTTTAGCAAAGTGACTACCTGTAGATTTTGGCCTGTAGCTCAGCCGCCACCTAGGGAAACCTACCAAACCTGTGCATTTCTGAAAACTAGAGACCTAGGGGAATCCAAGGAGGGGTAACTTGTGTGGCTCGGACCAGGTTCGGTTACCCAGAATCCTTTGCAAACCTCAAAATTTGGCTAAAAAAACACATGTTCCTCACATTTCTGTGGCAGAAAGTTCTGGAATCTGAGAGGAGCCACTAATTTCCTTCCACCTAGCGTTCCCCCACGTCTCCCGATAAAAATGATACCTCACTTGTGTGGGTAGGCCTAGCGCCCGCGACAGGATATGCCCCAAAACACAACGTGGACATATCACAGAAAACAGAGCTGTTTTTAGCAAAGTGACTACCTGTAGATTTTGGCCTCTAGCTCAGCCGCCACCTAGGGAAACCTACCAAACCTGTGCATTTCTGAAAACTAGAGACCTAGGGGGATCCAAGGAGGGGTGACTTGCGGGGCTCGGACCAGGTTCTGTTACCCAGAATCCTTTGCAAACCTCAAAATTTGGCTAAAAAAACACATGTTCCCCACATTTCTGTGGCAGAAAGTTCTGGAATCTGAGAGGAGCCACAAATTTCCTTCCACCCAGCGTTCCCCCACGTCTCCCGATAAAAATGATACCTCACTTGTGTGGGTAGGCCTAGCGCCCGCGACAGGATATGCCCCAAAACACAACGTGGACATATCACAGAAAACAGAGCTGTTTTTAGCAAAGTGACTACCTGTAGATTTTGGCCTCTAGCTCAGCCGCCACCTAGGGAAACCTACCAAACCTGTGCATTTCTGAAAACTAGAGACCTAGGGGGATCCAAGGAGGGGTGACTTGCGGGGCTCGGACCAGGTTCTGTTACCCAGAATCCTTTGCAAACCTCAAAATTTGGCTAAAAAAACACATGTTCCTCACATTTCTGTGGCAGAAAGTTCTGGAATCTGAGAGGAGCCACAAATTTCCTTCCACCCAGCGTTCCCCCACGTCTCCCGATAAAAATGATACCTCACTTGTGTGGGTAGGCCTAGCGCCCGCGACAGGATATGCCCCAAAACACAACGTGGACATATCACAGAAAACAGAGCTGTTTTTAGCAAAGTGACTACCTGTAGATTTTGGCCTCTAGCTCAGCCGCCACCTAGGGAAACCTACGAAACCTATGCATTTCTGAAAACTAGAGACCTAGGGGAATCCAAGGAGGGGTGACTTGTGTGGCTCGGACCAGGTTCTGTTACCCAGAATCGTTTGCAAACCTCAAAATTTGGTTAAAAAAACACATGTTCCTCACATTTCTGTGGCAGAAAGTTCTGGAATCTGAGAGGAGCCACAAATTTCCTTCCACCCAGCGTTCCCCCACGTCTCCCGATAAAAATGATACCTCACTTGTGTGGGTAGGCCTAGCGCCCGCGACAGGATATGCCCCAAAACACAACGTGGACATATCACAGAAAACAGAGCTGTTTTTAGCAAAGTGACTACCTGTAGATTTTGGCCTCTAGCTCAGCCGCCACCTAGGGAAACCTACCAAACCTATGCATTTCTGAAAACTAGAGACCTAGGGGAATCCAAGGAGGGGTGACTTGTGTGGCTCGGACCAGGTTCTGTTACCCAGAATCCTTTGCAAACCTCAAAATTTGGCTAAAAAAACACATGTTCCTCACATTTCTGTGGCAGAAAGTTCTGGAATCTGAGAGGAGCCACAAATTTCCTTCCACCCAGCATTCCCCCACGTCTCCCGATAAAAATGATACCTCACTTGTGTGGGTAGGCCTAGCGCCCGCGACAGGATATGCCCCAAAACACAACGTGGACATATCACAGAAAACAGAGCTGTTTTTAGCAAAGTGACTACCTGTAGATTTTGGCCTCTAGCTCTGCCGCCACCTAGGGAAACCTACCAAACCTGTGCATTTCTGAAAACTAGAGACCTAGGGGAATCCAAGGAGGGGTGACTTGTGTGGCTCGGACCAGGTTCTGTTACCCAGAATCCTTTGCAAACCTCAAAATTTGGCTAAAAAAACACATGTTCCTCACATTTCTGTTGCAGAAAGTTCTGGAATCTGAGAGGAGACACAAATTTCCTTCCACCCAGCGTTCCCCCACGTCTCCCGATAAAAATGATACCTCACTTGTGTGGGTAGGCCTAGCGCCCGCGACAGGATATGCCCCAAAACACAACGTGGACATATCACAGAAAACAGAGCTGTTTTTAGCAAAGTGACTACCTGTAGATTTTGGCCTCTAGCTCAGCCGCCACCTAGGGAAACCTACCAAACCTATGCATTTCTGAAAACTAGAGACCTAGGGGAATCCAAGGAGGGGTGACTTGTGTGGCTCGGACCAGGTTCTGTTACCCAGAATCCTTTGCAAACCTCAAAATTTGGCTAAAAAAACACATGTTCCTCACATTTCTGTGGCAGAAAGTTCTGGAATCTGAGAGGAGCCACAAATTTCCTTCCACCCAGCGTTCCCCCACGTCTCCCGATAAAAATGATACCTCACTTGTGTGGGTAGGCCTAGCGCCCGCGACAGGATATGCCCCAAAACACAACGTGGACATATCACAGAAAACAGAGCTGTTTTTAGCAAAGTGACTACCTGTAGATTTTGGCCTCTAGCTCAGCCGCCACCTAGGGAAACCTACCAAACCTGTGCATTTCTGAAAACTAGAGACCTAGGGGAATCCAAGGAAGGGTGACTTGTGTGGCTCGGACCAGGTTCTGTTACCCAGAATCCTTTGCAAACCTCAAAATTTGGCTAAAAAAACACATGTTCCTCACATTTCTGTGGCAGAAAGTTCTGGAATCTGAGAGGAGTCACAAATTTCCTTCCACCCAGCGTTCCCCTAAGTCTCCCGATAAAAATGATACCTCACTTGTGTGGGTAGGCCTAGCGCCCGCGACAGGATATGCCCCAAAACACAACGTGGACATATCACAGAAAACAGAGCTGTTTTTAGCAAAGTGACTACCTGTAGATTTTGGCCTCTAGCTCAGCCGCCACCTAGGGAAACCTACCAAACCTATGCATTTCTGAAAACTAGAGACCTAGGGGAATCCAAGGAGGGGTGACTTGTGTGGCTCGGACCAGGTTCTGTTACCCAGAATCCTTTGCAAACCTCAAAATTTGGCTAAAAAAACACATGTTCCTCACATTTCTGTGGCAGAAAGTTCTGGAATCTGAGAGGAGCCACAAATTTCCTTCCACCCAGCGTTCCCCCATGTCTCCCGATAAAAATGATACCTCACTTGCGTGGGTAGGCCTAGCGGCCGCGACAGGAAACGCCCCAAAGCGCAACTTGGACACAACCAAAATTTTGGAAGAAAACAGTGCCTACCTGTGAATTTTGGCCTGTAGCTCAGCGGGCACCAAGGGAAACCTACCAAACCTGTGCATTTCTGAAAACTAGGGACCTAGGGGAATCCAAGGAGGGGTGACTTGCGGGGCTCGGACCAGGTTCTGTTACCCAGAATCCTTTGCAAACCTCAAAATTTGGCCAAAAAAACACTTTTTCCTCTCATTTCTGTGGCAGAAAGTTCTGGAATCTGAGAGGAGCCACAAATTTCCTTCCACCCAGCATTCCCCCAAGTCTCCCGATAAAAATGATACCTCACTTGTGTGGGTGGGCCAGGTGCCTGCAACAGAATAAGGCCCAAAACCTGAAGAGATAGAAGGGATAGGTATTTTTGCAATATATCATTTTGATGTGTGCACATACGTCCGTGATGTGCCAAACACTAAAATAGTGAAAAGAAACACTTAGGTTATGTGAAGAAGACCCCTCACCCACCAACCAAGTTGGTGGCATGCTTCATCATCGGGGTCCCACCCGAGGCACCTAGCGTGTCACAGGTGTGCTGCGACGCCTGATTACAGCGGAGCAGGTTTTGTCATTTTTTACAACACATACTGGTTGGATTTGGCACGAGGGTGAGTGATGGTTCAGTGGATCAAATTTTATTAACAAGAGATTTCACAAAAATGAAATGCACTGCTAATAACTGAAAGGCAAAAAAGTGAACCAATGACTCACAGCTCGTGAGCTGTAAAGCCGCGACAAGGCACCAACCGCTTTACAGTCCATTCACACACCTTTCATACATGACACGCACAAGACCATTCACACCGCCAGCCACGGGCCCAGCACATTACAACACTCACATCGACAGACTTACATCACTTACATACGCCACATGCCTGATACAAGAATCACACCAGCTGATGGGAGTGTGGACTGCCGTTTGGCTGGCACCGCCAGCCAAGCGCCACCCCACGCACACCGCCAGCCAAGCGCCACCCCACGCACACCGCCACCCCACGCACACCGCCAGCCAAGCGCCACCCCACGCACACCGCAATCACTTTTTTTTATTTATAAACAACAAATAAACTACTAATTATAAAATAGGCACAAAACTACAAACACAAAACCTCAAACTAAATACACGACAGATGCCAACCGTGGAAAATATAAAACAGACAGCTTACGCTCACGGTATTTCCCAAAAGTTTTTCCTTGTGTGGTAACTTCTAAAACAGCTAGGCACACACAGCCCAGGCTTTGAAGGGCATTCGGGGCAGTACATCCGGCTCTCCCTCCGGATTGATCTCCGGGCACATACTCTACATTTCTTTGTGGGCATGTCTTTTTTGGGAGTGGGAGGAATGTGATCTGGAAAGTGCCGATCTTTCAATCTAGCCACATCCTCCACCACTTCTACTCTAGGAACTCTTGCCGGTTCCACCACAATAAGGCTTTCTATCACCGACTCCTGAAATTTAACAAAAGTCATCCTTGACTCAGGTGAACAATCCTTGTATACAATAAAGGCATTAAAAGTTGCCAAATGAAATAAATGTAGGGCCAACTTTTTATACCACACATAGGACTTACGAAGAGCAGTGTAAGGTTCCAACCTCTGATCTACTCTATCAACACCACCCATGTGCCTATTGTAGTCCAAAATGCACGCAGGTTTGCGCACTTCCGCAACCTGACCCCAAACAGCCACAGGGGAAGTACTCTCATCATGGATGGTCGATAGCATGTACACATCCCTCCTGTCTGAAAATTTCATAGCTAACAGCTCATTATTCCACAAGGCACTGCACTGTCCCCTCTCAAGTTTTTTACAGACAAGCTCCCTTGGATAGCCTTTGCGGTTAGAACGGATTGTGCCACAAGCAACAGTGTCCACCCTAAACAACTCCTTGAACAACTGCACTCCAGTGTAGAAATTATCTACGTACAAATGGTGACCTTTGTTAAACAGCCGTCTAGCAAGTTCCCACACAATTTTTTCGCTAACTCCAAAAGTGGCCGGACAACCAGGAGGGTCAATACTGGAATCCCTACCAGTGTAGACCCGGAAATTATAAACATATCCTGTACTGCTTTCTGACAGCAGATACAATTTAATCCCATACCGTGCCCTCTTACTAGGGATGTACTGCTTAAAAACTAAACGCCCCTTGAAAAGGACCAAAGACTCGTCCACACTTATCTCTTTGCCTGGAACATAGACCTCTGAAAACCGATCCACAAAATGATCAAGGACAGGTCTAATCTTAAAAAGGCGGTCACAATCAGGGTGATCTCGTGGCAAGGCTAAAGCATTGTCTACAAAATGCAGCATACGAAGAAGAAGCAAATACCGATTACGTGTCATAGTTGCAGGAAATATAGCAGTTGCCATCAAGGGACTAGTAGACCAATAAGAAGCCAGTGACGGCTTCCTGATCAACCCCATCAAAAAAGACAAACCTAAAAACCTTTTCATCTCTTCCAGATATGTGGGAACCCAATGAGTAGCTCTAGACTGAGGCTTAAGTCTGGCAGCGTTGTCCCGCAAATATTGCTCTGCATACACATTTGTCTGCTCCACAATCTCTTCCAAAAATACATCGTCCATAAACAAGTGAAAGAAATGGACAGGCAGAAAGTTTTCCGTATTAACTCTACACCCTGGGAGACTAGTAAATGCAGGTAACTGTGGCTGCTCCATGTTTGGGGCAATCCAGGTGTCAGGTCTTCTAATGGGAAACCCTTCAGCCCCAGGCTGCTGCACTCTTGGCACATCAATGTCCTCCTCTAACTCAGGCCCTTCATCTGCACTGAGAGTAGCTTCCTCATCAGAAGAATACTCTTGGACAGAAAACTCACTTCCAGAATCTCCTGCTTCCTCCTCTGCCTCAGATGCAGAGTCAGTGTCGTAATCATGGTCTGAAGACGACTCAAAGAGCATGCGAACAACCTGCTGAGCGGTCACTTTGCGGCTAGCCATGATCCTAACAACAAATGGATTGCCAACAACAACTAGCACTAAAATAAGTAATAAACAAAGTGTAGCTTTATCACAAAGAGTTATGTACTACAAAAAACTATACCACTCAGTTGCCTGAAATAGCTACTCACCAAGCAACTACTCTGCACAGACACAGCAATCACCAATGATATCCCACTAAAAAGAAAAAAGAAAAAAGCAAATTAGACATATGACAACACAAACATCACTGTGCTCAAATCTAAGGACAATGTCAAACACACAATACTGCATTTAGTACACCACCTACAAACATGTCATTCATGCATGTCAACAATACTCCTTTGGAGTAAATTGCTTTCACTTACCTAAAACATGCAGCTATGCAAACCACTGGACAACTACTGCCAAAACCGCTAAGATCCACAGCAAAGGAAGCAAAAGCGTTGAACTAGAAGAAAAAGAAGAAATAAATTGTTATAATCACAAATACAAATACTTTGCCTGTTGACAAACACCCCACCACCAAGAACTTAGAAGTTGTCCCTGGTACCTAAGTGGATCCTGCCCCCCCTCGGGGGTAGATGGGCGTAAAAAAATTAGCCGAAATGGGCAACACCTCTGTGCCCCCTTTTAGGGGGCAACCCTTCCCAAAGGGGGCACCCCCAGCACAAAACAAAAAAATCCCTGTCGTATTGGTGGTTTCTGCCCTCCTTGGGGGCAGATGGGCCTACAAAATTACACACACACCACACAATCCCTGGCGCCTAGTGTGCTTCCACCCCCCCGGGGCCAGATCGTCCAAAAAATGACTGGTCTGCCATCGGGGGGCCGAAACAGAAAAAAAAAACTCCCCAGGGGAGAGACCCTTGCCCAAGGGGTTGCCCTCAAAATAAACAACAAAAACAAAATCCCTGGTGTCTAGTGGATTTTGCCCCCCCGCCCTCCCCCCGGCGGCAGATCAGCCCAAAAATTGGCAATCTGCCCCCGTGGGGGGAGGGGGGGGGGCAAATACTAAAAAATGTGTCCCCCAGTGGGACGCCCCTTGCCCAAAGGGTCGCCCCCCCAAAAAAAACTTTACAATAAAAATAAATCCCTGGTGTCTAGTGGTTTTCAACCCCCCTCGGGGGCAGATCTGCCAAAAAATCAGCGGATCTGCCCCCCGGGGGGGGGGCTAAATACAAATAAAAATTCCCCGGGGGGGCCACCCTGGCCCAAGGGGTCGCCCCCAAAACATACACAAAATATAAAATCCCTGGTGTCTAGTGGTTTTCGCCCCCCCCCCCGGGGGCAGATCCGCCGAAAATTCGGCGGATCTGCCCCAGGGGGGGGGCGAAATACAAAAAAAAATTGCCCCCGGGGTGGGGCGACCCTTGCCCAAGGGGTCGTCCCCAAAATAAACATAAAATACTATATCCCTGGTGTCTAGTGGTTTTCGCCCCCCCCTGGGGGCAGATCCGCCGAAAAATCGGCAGATCTGCCCCCAGGGGGGGGCGAAATACAATAAAAAAATGCCCCCGGGGGAGGGCGACCCTTGCCCAAGGGGTCGCCCCCAAAATAATAAATATAATACATTTTCCCTGGTGTCTAGTGGTTTTCGCCCCCCCCTGGGGGTAGATCCGCCGAAAAATCGGCAGATCTGCCCCCAGGGGGGGGCGAAATACAAAAAAAAATTGCCCCCGGGGGGGGCGACCCTTGCCCAAGGGGTCGCCCCCAAAATTATGGCAAAATAACACTATCCCTGGTGTCTAGTGGTTTTCGCCCCCCCCCTGGGGGCAGATCCGCCAAAAAAACGGCGGATCTGCCCCCAGGGGGGGGCGAAATACTAAAAATAATTGCCCCCGGGGGGGGCGACCCTTGCCCAAGGGGTCGCCCCCAAAATATTGAAAAAAATAAATCCCTGGTGGCTAGTGGAGATTCCTGCTCCACGATCGCGGGCTCTGCCCGCGATCGTGGAGCAGGAATCTAATGAAAACAGGCACCGGGGGAAAGGAAAAACCCTTTCCTTTCCCCCCGTGTCTGTTTCCCACCACCCCGACCCCCAAAAACGAAGAGGACTCACCTTTCGTGTCCTCCTCGGTAGACGCGCTGGAAGCAAATGGCTTCCAGCGCGCCCGGCAACACTAGATGACGTCAGCGCGCTGTGCGCGCGCTGACGTCATCGGATTGCCGTGGGGGGGGGGCGGGGGTGGAAGGGGAAGGTCTTCCCCTTCCATCCCCGCCTGGGGGGGGGAGGGGGGTGCACGGGGGGGCGCGCTAGCGCGCCCCCAAGTTCCCCTGTGCCTAGGACGAGATGATCTCGTCCAAGGCACAGGGGAACTGTAGCCTTGGACGAGATCATCTCGTCCAAGGCACAGAAGAGGTTAAGGGATGACAGTGGTCCATGTACACACATTTCATAGGCTTGATGGCCATTAGGAGGGGTGTCTGAGGTGGTCTGTTTGTATAGCCATGCCACCAGCAAAGGCAGAAGCAACACCCTCACAAGCTGCTCTGATTAATTCTAGCCTATGGTTTGGTTGGGGATAACATGATCACCCACCCCTGGTATTGTGACATCAGCAATGTTTTGGACACTGAAGTGGTTGGAATATGTTGTTAGCTATACTTTTGGTAAAGGCAGGCCATCAGCCGAAGTGTTCATGGAAGCCAGAATTTCATCATCCATCCTCATATGAGAACAAGTAATTGCAGCTACAGTTGCCATAACAACTGCAGATTTGGCTGCTTCATCAGCCAGTGAATTCACTACGACGTGTATTCCAACACGTTGATTGCCCAATGTGTGTATTACATGAGCCCATGACAGTTTGTCTTTGAAATCTGCCACCTTCCACCAGAGCATTTTATGCTTGATTGTGTTTCCTTTGGAATTCACCATCCCTCCTCACTCCATAAACAGCTGCACAAGCTATGGAGTATTGATGTTTTGTACGTACAGCAGGTTGTGCTGAACCATCAGTGTAAATGATATATGTATATTGATCAAGAGGCATGATGTTAGTGGGCATGGGGTACTCAAGTTCGTATTGGAGGAAATTCTTGAGTCTGTAAATTGAAGTTAAAGAATCCTTACAAGGATTGTAGTTTTTCTGGTATTTGGTGGTTGAAACTGTTCACACTGCTCAAGGAAGTGTGATGCCAGACTCTTCCCCTAATTTGAAAGCTCATATCCCAAAAACAGGACATTGAGGAATCCAATTTTTTTGTTTTCTTAAAATTTAATATGTAGCTATGTTCGGCAAACCCCAATCCAATGCAATCTACCCTGGCCAAACGCGTCTTTAAGTCATCATCCATCGGATAAATGTCATCTACATAGGACAATGCTTCAGGATCAATATCATGCAATATTGATGTTACATGGGCAGAGAACAGTCCCAGGCTGTTTTTATACTCTTGTGGGAGTCAACAAAATCGTCTCTGAGAGCTGAGTGCAGGAAAAGCAGTTAGATCCCTGCTTTCAGGTGCTATGTTTTTTTTTTTTTACAGAGAATGTTGTTCATGGAATTACGTTTCTTTGTTATACTTTACTTTGGTATTATATACTTGTGATTCCTATTTGATGATGGGCAGCAATCGCATTCGTGTGATGCCATTATGATTTGGAATTGCTGTATTTTAGTCATGACACTAACGTGAATATGTTGTTTAATGGTCTTCCATTCTCATACTTGGTAGTGATACTTTCACTTTACTTTCTTTTAATTTTATAACAGGGGCAGTGGATTTACATTCACGTGGACGCGGGGCCAAATAACGTTCTGAGAGGTGCTCTTGAATATTGCATCTCCTGTTCTATACTCTCTATTTTCCCATTTTTTTTTTTCAAACTCTATTCTTATTTCCATTAAATGGGGCTTCAACATGTTAGTCTGATCTTGATTGATGGCTCTAAACTACTTTGTATTTCTATTCTCATAACAATGAGATAGGTTGAAAGTTTCCGGTTTGTTTATCTTATCTATTTACGCATTTCAATATAGGGCTCACAAAGACGAGCCTGTTTCTGGGCGACTGGAGTTAATATTGCGCACGGGATTAGCTGTTATAGTCCGTCGTTGATGCTGTTCCCTCCAGTTTACTGCTTAAAAGCAATATGGAGCCTGACACTGATGCGCTAATACTGCCGAATGGAGTCATATCGAGATTCCTGCTCACGCTAAGGCGTTACTTCTCTTTAATACCAAGGTGAGCCAGATTTTGCGATCCGGTGAGGTGGATATAACCGGGTTATTGGGTTATTATACTGTAGTCTCTCTTTGACTTTCTCGTATTTCGTTTTTTTTTAGATTAATAGGTTACTGGTAGGTATCTATACGCACAGGCTTTCGGTTATTATTGGGCCACCGTTCGACCGTGATCTTTTTTTATAAGTTTCTACCTTATGTATTAATTTAGGGAAGTTGTTACTTCACGACTTGTTTGATCTACATATCGATTTCGTTCTATATCCAATTACAATATGGAGTTACGTTTCCTCTTGTTTGAATAGTTTTGGAATGGCACCATTTTGGAATTCAAGGTTCTGCGCATTTTGATTTTAACTTTTTTAATCTATCACTATGGGACTGTCCTTTCCTATTTTTATGGTTTCGTTTTTCACGTTGGTGTCATGACTCGAAGGGGGTCATTACAACATTGGCGGTAAAAGCCGCTTACCGCCGTGCAGAAGACCGCCAATACACCGCCGCGGAATTCCGCCACAGCTATTATGACACACATCTCGGAATCTGCCGAAACTCAGACACCCACACAAGTCCGCCACACCAAAGGTCAGTGATTAACTGGTGAAAACAAATCTTCTACCGTCACGCCAACAGAAACACGCCCATGCTATTACGACCCACGAATCCACGCGGCGGTCTTTCAACCGCGGTATTCCATTGGCGGTACACACCGCAGCGCTCAAAATACACACACATCTCCAAAACACTGCCACATTGGACAATTCAAAATACACACACCTGATACACATACACACACCACTCCCACACACCAAACACAATATAAAACACACACCCACATCACCCACAAACCCCTACGACCGAAAATTAGAGACAAAGGCGACAGAGAGATAGCACAGCAATAGGCAACCCCACCACACAGAGGCACACAACACCATCACCCACACAACATCCACGCACAAAATACCGCACACCACTACACATCACCACACTCATCACCACATACACCCCACACACATCACCTACACCACCCCATGGCACGCCAAAGACACCCCAGGTTTTCGGAGGAGGAGCTCCGGGTTATGGTTGCGGAAATCGTACGGGTAGAGCCACAGCTATTTGGATCACAGGTGCAGCACACCTCTATAGCTAGGAAGATGGAGCTATGGTGAAGAATAGTCGACAGGGTCAATGCAGTGGGACAGCACCCAAGAAATCGGGACGACATCAGGAAGAGGTGGAACGAGCTACGGGGAAGGTGCGTTCAGTGGTCTCCAGGCACAACATCGCGATTCAGCAGACTGGCGGTGGACCCCCACCTCCTCCCCCACAACTAACAACATGGGAGGAGCAGGTCTTGACCATTATGCATCTAGAGGGCCTCGGAGGAGTCGGCGGAGGAATGGACACATGTAAGTCTAATCTTAACTATCATATCCGCCACCCTACCTGCATGCTATCACACACCCCCACCCTCACCCCCTCCCCTATCACTCCAACTCCCAACTAATGTACTAAAAACACAAACCACACATCCCAACACCAAGCCCTGCATGACACAACAAAGCATGGACACCCATCACTAAAGCATGCCCACTGCACATACCCATAACATCCCCTAACCATCATCACATAAGCCCCCACACAGGAATGCTAGCACTGGGGTACACGGTCACCCACCTATTGCACACCATGACACACACAGATGCAATAATCATGCTTTTACACCCCTGTAGGACCACTACCTAACGTCACCAGACAGGAGGGTCCAGACATCTCCACCCCACCCACAGAAGAGGCCCACAGTGATGACAGCAGCTCTGACCAACTGGATCCAGATGACCAGCCCGGACCATCGTGGGCCTCGGGACAGTCGGTTCCTCTCGCACAGGCACAGCCCAACACTGATCTTCCACCCTCTGGTAACACCAGCACAGCACCCACCCAGCGGGCCCATACCTCCGTACCTAGGACACATCAATCAGCTGTGTGTCCACCACTACAGGGAACCCAGGATAACCCACCACCCCAACAACAACAGGGACCTGGGTGCAGTGGCAGTGGGCACACGGTCCAGGGGACGGAGGCCCAGGAACACAGGGGAACTGGGAGGGCTGCTGTGCAACAGGGGGCGGACAGGCCCAGGGAACCCACTCTCCACGAGGCCCTCTCCTCCATCATGGGAGCATACCACCACTCCCAGGAGACGATGGCTACGGTCCTGGCCAAGTTTCAGGAGACCCAGCACCTGCAGGACGAACAGTATTTGGGCTTCAGGGAGGAGCTCAGAACCATCAGCTCCGCCCTGGGCACCATCGTAGGGGTGCTGAAGGACATACAGAAGACCATGAGGGACACCGTGGCACTCCAAGGGGCCCCTGACACTAGCCTGGACGATGAACTGCCCACCATCTCCATCGGCGCTAGTGGACAGGACGCCCCGCCACAGGACCACCACACCAGCACCCCACCCCCTGCAGACGGAGAACCACCCCGCAAGCGGTCCCTGAGATCCAGGAACAGGACAGAGCAAGATGGCAAGACCCCCGCCAGGAAATGAGACCACCCTGATTGTCATCCCACTGTCCCACTTTGTTACCCTGTCCAGATTGGAACTGTCCCAGCTCCACTTCCTATGCCCGTATGGGCAGTGCACCTGTGAGACTAATAGACTGGACTCTGCCATGGACATTCCTCCACCATCACCCATCACCCATCACCCATCACCCATCACCATTTTGCCATCCTCTCCAATAATTAGCACTTCAATAAACACCCTTGAACTACAAAACAATCTGGAGTCAGTCTGTGATTTTGTAAATGTGTATTATCTATGACAATGACAAAATCCGTTCGAAAATGTAATATCAACATACCTATGTAACACATCACAAGCCCATGAAGGATGCAAGCAAATAACACACGTTGGTAACCACACCTGTGAAACTGTAATGGAAATGTACCACTCAGTTAGCAAATACTGCTTCAAATTGACAGACAGGATAGAGGTAGAAGTGTGAAAGTAAATATAATAGTAACAAAAAAAAATCTCACCTGTGTGTCACTGGAAATATTGCTGTATGACAGAGTCCATGTTATCAATGTCTTCTTCCTCTGCTTCCTCCTCATCACTGTCCACAGGCTCCACAGCTGGCACAACACCGTCATCTGGACCATCCTCCTGCAGAAAAGGCACCTGGCGTCGCACAGCAAGATTGTGAAGCATAGAGCAGGCGATGATGATCTGGCACACCTTCCTTGGTGAGTAGAATAGGGAACCACCTGTCATATGGAGGCACCTAAACCTGGCCTTCAGGAGGCTGAAGGTGTGTTCGATCACCCTCCTAGTCTGCCCATGGGCCTCATTGTAGCGTTCCTCTGCACTGGTCCTGGGATTCCTCACTGGGGTCAGTAGCCATGACAGGTTGGGGTAACCAGAGTCCCCCAATAGCCACACCCGGTGCCTCTGGAGTTGACCCATCACATAAGTGATGCTGCTATTCCGCAGGATGTAGGCGTCATGCACTGAGCCAGGGAACATAGCATTTACCTGGGAGATGTACTGGTCTGCCAAACATACCATCGGTTCATTCATCGAATGATAACTCTTCTGGTTCCTGTACACCTGTTCACTCCTGTGGGGGGGGGGGACCAAAGCCACATGGGTACCATCAATGGCACCTATGATGTTAGGGATATGTCCCAGGGCATAGAAGTCACCTTTCACTGTAGCCAAATCCTCCACTTGAGGGAAAACGATGTAGCTCCTCACGTGTTTCAGCAGGGCAGACAACAATCTGGACAATACGTTGGAAAACATAGGCTGGGACATCCCTGATGCCATGGCCACTGTTGTCTGAAATGACCCACTTGCTAGGAAATGGAGTACTGACAGCACCTGCACTTGAGGGGGATTCCTGTGGGATGGGGGATTGGTGACATCAGATCTTGCTCCAACTGGGTACACAGTTCATGGATTGTGGCACGGTCAAACCTGTAGGTGATGATTAAATGTCGCTCCTCCATTGTCAACAGGTCCACCAGCGGTCGGTACACCGGAGGGTTCCGCCATCTCCTCACATGTCCCAGCTGACGGTGCCTAGGAAGGACAACAGCGACCACAGAGTCAACCAATTCTGAGGTATGTACCCACAGCTACACAGAACACGACACAAAATACAAAAATCTTCCTGTATGTGTGTTGAGTCCAGGTCTAGGTATGTGTGATGCAGTTGTAAATGAAGCCATGTGGGCCCCTGAAATGGCGGCTGCCTGACCTCTAAAGTGGGAAGCTGGGATGTGAGGTAACTGCGCTGGCGTTGTTCACCATCGCGGTAGGCGGTCGAAGACCGGGGCGCAATGATGCATTGGTTAACATTGGACCCTATGGGTCCCAGGAGCCAATGACGAAGTGCGCCGGCAGTGATGATACGCACTGCCGCGGACGTCACTGCCGCGGACGTGACCGCCATTTTCTATCTGTTCACTCAATACCTGATCTTTGACAGGAGAGGACCTACACTGCAAGTGCTGCTGTGACCTCGGTCTGGAACATACAATGGCACGTGCGTCTGGGGAAAGGGCCCCTGCCTTCACTGCACAGGAGTTGGAGAAGCTCGTGGACGGGGTCCTCCCCCAGTACACGCTACTCTACGGTCCTCCAGACCAACAGGTGAGTACATAGGGTGCAAGTTGTATGGGTTATGCCTGGGTGGAGAGGGCTGGATGTAAGTAGGAAGGGGGCAGAGTTATGCGAGCATGAAGGACTGTGAATGCATGTGCCACATGGCAAGGGTAGGGATGTGGGCCACTCACTTTGATGGTGCAGTTGGTAATGACTTCTCTTCTTCCCCTGTACATGTCATGTAGGTCAGCGCCCACCAGAAGAAGGACATTTGGCGGGCCATCGCCAAGGACGTCCGGACCCTGGGGGTCCACCAGAGACGGAGCACCCACTGCTGTAAAAGATGGGAGGACATTCGCCACTGGAGCAAGAAGACGGCGGAGGCTCAGCTGGGGATGGCCTCCCAACGTGGGAGGGGTGCCCATCGCACCATGACCCCCCTGATGTTCCGGATCCTGGCGGTGGCCTACCCTGAGTTTGATGGGCGCATGAGGGCATCACAGCAGACACAAGGGGGTGAGTACACTCACATTCTCATGACTTTGCGCGCAGTGGAGGGGTCTGGGTGGGGGAGGAGGGCTGTGGGTTTCCCTAGGCCAGGGCGAGTTCCGTAGGCTAGGCCCCTCCGTAATGCAGGCCATGTGCCACTCCACCCCACCTCTGTAGAGTGCCAAGTACAGGTATACATGCCCCTGTGCCATCTATGTGGGTAGATGACACTCATAGGCAAGTAGGCCATATCCCAGGAACTGCATCTGTAGAGGCCAAGAGCACGGCGTAGTGCAGGGGGCAGCTGTGTCTGTATTGTCCGCCAATGGTAGCGGTAAGCCATGCACTCAACCTGTCTTTCTTCTGTTTCCCCACCCCTTTTTGTGCTCTCCCTGTTCTTTTGTGCATCAGCATCATCAGGCGGAGGTACAGGGGCACCGGAACACAAGGGGGCTGCGTCCCACATGGTCATGGAGGGCCACACCACGGACTCCGAATACACCAGTGGGACGGAGGGCGAGGGGAGCTTCACGGCGGTCAGCGAATCAGCAAACAGCGACACGGACTCGTCCTCCGATGGGAGCTCCCTTGTGGTGGCAGCACCATCTGTGCCCCCCACTTCTACAGGTACAGCCGCCACCCCCACTACCAGCACCGCCCTCCCAGCAGCCCCTCAGCCTTGGCCCCGTGCCCGCTCACCCAAGAGGGTGGGCATCACCTTTGCCCCAGGCACCTCAGCCCCTGCCCCTGTCACCCCTGCTGCCCTCAGTGAGGAGGCCATTGACCTCCTCAGGTCACTCACTGTTGGGCAGTCTACCATTGTGAATGCCATCCAGGGTGTAGAGAGGGAGTTGCAACACACCAATGCATTCCTGGAGGGCATTCATTCTGGTCAGGCTGCCCATCATCGAACCCTGCAATCTCTGGCTTCAGCACTGATGGCAGCCATTGTCCCTGTGTCTAGCTTCCTCCCTCCAACTTCCTCCACCCAGACCCAATCCCCTATACCTCAACCTATCCCAAGCACACCATCAGACCAGCCTGCACACACCTCAACACACAAGGGCAGCTCAGGCAAACATAGGCACCACACATCCCACAGGCACTCACACAAGCATCACCCACATACAGACACAGCAACATCCACTGCCTCCACTGTGTGCCCCTCCTCGTCGTCTCCCTCCTCCCTCCCAGTGTCGTCTACACTCTCACCTGCATGCACTACCACTACAGCCACTAGGACTCGCACCAGAACACCCAGCACCACACCCCGCTCACCTGCACTCACCACCCCCACTACCATTTACACGTCCCCTGTGTCCTCTCCCAGTGTGTCTGTGACACCCCCTCCCAAAGTACACAAACGCAGGCACACACACACCCAACATCCATCCACCTCACGACAGCCTCCAGAACATGCACCTGCACCCAAAGCATCAAAAGTTACACGTCCTACAACCACCTCCTCTTCCTCCACTCCCAGACCCCCCCCAGCTACCCGTCCCAGTGTTCGTCAGAAACTTTTCCTGAGCAACCTTGACCTCTGTCCCATCACCCCCACCCTCCAATTCATAGGTCCCGTAGTAGCACCTCAGACAAAAAAGTTTCCGGTACCAGTGGTCCAGTGGTGCCTGTTCGAGGTATGTGGAGTGCACCGGGCACCAGGGCAGCCAGTGTGACTCGGAGCCAAAGCACTGCCAGTCCACCCCCTGTGAAGCACTAGAAGTTGGACAGTGCCCGACGGGAGAGGGGGGAAGACACCTGCCGGCAAAACCGCCCACAAGGGTCCCGGGGGAGTGTCGAGTCAGCTGTGACTCCTACCAAGGTGGTGAAGGGGCAGAAGAAGTCTCCAAAGTCTGGGAAGAGCAGCACGGTGGAGAAGGCCGCCATCCTCCATGCTGCCCAAGACGCCATCGCCAGCCCCATCGTCACTGGTCAGGAGACCACCGCCAGAGTCAGTGCCCAGGAGGGCAGTACAATCGTCACTGGTCAGGAGACCACCCCTGCCCCTGTCACCCCTGCTGCCCTCAGTGAGGAGGCCATTGACCTCCTCAGGTCACTCACTGTTGGGCAGTCTACCATTGTGAATGCCATCCAGGGTGTAGAGAGGGAGTTGCAACACACCAATGCATTCCTGGAGGGCATTCATTCTGGTCAGGCTGCCCATCATCGAACCCTGCAGGAGGGCAGCACAATCGTCACTGGTCAGGAGACCACCGCTGGAGTCAGTGCCCATGAGGGCAGCACAATCGTCACTGGTCAGGAGACCACCGCCGGAGTCAGTGCCCAGGAGGGCAGCACAATCGTCACTGGTCAGGAGACCACCGCCGGAGTCAGTGCCCAGGAGGGCCCCGGCAGCCACAGCCCCACTGGGCAATGAGGGACCGCCATGGCACACACCGCTGCACAGGTCAGAGACAGCAAAGTCAAGCACCGCTGAACAGGGCAAGCACAGCTGAACAGGGCAAAGACCGCCATGGCAAGCACCGCTGAACAGGTCAGAGACAGCAAAGTCAAGCACCGCTGAACAGGGCAAGCACCGCTGAACAGGGCAAAGACCGCCATGGCAAGCACCACTGAACAGGGCAAAGACTGCCATGGCAAGCACCGCTGAAGAGGTCAGAGACAGCAAAGTCAAGCACCGCTGAACAGGGCAAGCACCACTGAACAGGGCAAAGACCGCCATGGCAAGCACCGCTGAACAGGGCAAAGACCGCCATGGCAAGCACCGCTGAACAGGGCAAAGACCGCCATGGAAAGCACCGATGAACAGGGCAAGCACCGCTGAACAGGGCAAAGACTGCTGAACAGAGCAAAGACCGCCATGGAAAGCACAGCTGAACAGGGAAGCACCGCTGAACAGGGCAAAGACCGCTGAACAGGGCAAGCACCGCCAACTCAAGCACCGCTAGCCCATGAGCGGCAGGGGCAGTGACTCAACAGGGACCGTCACGGGGTGAGTGATGCACTCTGGGCACCAGTCCCCCTCCAGAACCAGTGGAGACATGCATCCACTCTGTCTGTCCTGCACAGGATGAAACACTCTGGGCACCAGTCCCCCTCCAGAACCAGTGGAGACATGCATCCACTACCTCTGTCCTGCACAGGATGAAGCACTCTGGGCACCAGTCCCCCTCCAGAACCAGTGGAGACTGTTATCCACTTGAGAGACTGTGGCTTTGCACTCCCCAGGATGGTACAGTGGGGAACCCACCCACTGTAGAGACTTGAGAGACTGTGGCTTTGCACTCCCCAGGATGGTACAGTGGGCAAACCACCCACTGTAGAGACTTGTGAGACTGTGGCTTTGCACTCCCCAGGATGGTACAGTGGGCAACCCACCCACTGGAGAGACTGTGGCTTTGCACTCCCCAGGATAAAGCAGTGGGCAACCCACCCACTGGAGAGACTTGAGAGACTGTGGCTTTGTACACCCCAGGATAAAGCAGTGGGCAACCCACCCACTGTAGAGACTTGAGAGACTGTGGCTTTGCACGCCCCAGGATGGTACAGTGGGCAAACCACCCACTGTAGAGACTTGAGAGACTGTGGCTTTGCACTCCCCAGGATACATCAATGGGCATGGAGCCCCGTCATGGATCTGGCGTGGTGCAGTCATCTGGCTGAGGTGCCCCCCCTTCCCTTCTCCCTGAGGTGCCTGTTGTATTTCTATCTGATGCCCCTGCAGTGTTCTCTCCGTTTCAGGACAGATATCGTGTGTGGGCCTCGCCCATGCATTTTGGGCCCAGTGGTCCACGGACATTGAAATGTGCATACCTGCACTACTAATCGTGATGTATATATTTGGAATGTGTATATATTGATGTATATATGAGCTTACTGTATTTTGATATATTACAATGGTTGCACTCATTTCCTTTTGTCTTAGCATTCTTCCAGGGGGGTTGGGGGTTGTTACTGTGATGTTCGGAAATGCATTGGTGTGTGTGTTGTAGTGGGTGAGGGTCGGGTTGGGGGTGGGGGAGTTGCGTGTGTGTGTCCGTGACTTTTGCCTCCCCCTCCCCTATGTCGTAGGTGCAGTACTCATCGTTGTCTTCGGCGCTGCCGTTGCTGATGTTCATAGAGGAGCAGGAAGACAAGCGCAGGGAGTATTTGGAGTTCCGGGCTCCATGGTGCCCTCCTTCCTTGTGGAGTTTGTTCAGGTGAGCGTTTTCCCTTTGAAATGGCTGTTTCTGCCGTGTTTTTATCCACGGTGAATCCGCCCCGGAAAAGGTGGCGGATAGGCCTGTTGTAATACTGTGGGCGGTACTTTGTCTTCCGTCTGTCTGTTGGCGGTGACCGCCGCGCGGCTTGTCTGTACCGTCGTGGCGGTCGGAGTTTTAAAGTGGCTGTCTATGTTGGCGGTTTCCGCCACGGTCATAATTCCCTTTTTTTTTCTGCCGGCCTGTTTGCGGTATTACCGCCGCTTTAACACAGTCCGCCAGGGTTGTAATGACCCCCGAAATGTCACTTCCAATTTCTAAGGTCTTGGTGAACTAATGAAATGCTGAATTTACACATTGTGTATAAATAGTGATCACTTACTTGTCAACTTTGTGGTTCCTTTATCTTTGAATCATATGTGTATTCACGTTTTTTATGTTAAGGAATATTGAGCGGGTCTCTCACTAGGTTTTGGTGCACTTAACCTTTTTGTAAAGAACAGCATTTATTTTGCTCATTAGAATCATAGCTTGCTTTGTATTTCAGAACTATAATTGTATCTCTTACAGCTCTGACGAAGTCACAGGGAACAATTTACTCCACAACGAAACACATGTTGGCTGCTGCTTTTTCTAACAAGTTTGAACTTTCATTTTGGAGAATAAAATGGAATCATGCTAACCAATCACGGCCTTTCAGATCCTGAATGTTTTGAAGATGATTTGATTTCATATACATATGGACTTCTGAAACTAATGTATTTTCTTCTATTCACGAGTGCCCTGACTTCTGTTGTTTTGTGCTGGTTTTCTCTTAAGGAAACATTGGAGGAGGGGGGAGGTCCTCTTGCCAGGAGCACTGTGCATTGGATTAAGTGTGTTATATAATATTCTGGAACTAATTGTGAGCGATTTTGTTCTTTCACACCCTTCCCGGTGTCGTTCTATTGTTGTACAATTATTGCTTCCCCTTTTATGTTTCCTGAAATAATTGTGGATACCAGGATGAAATTGCCCATTAATTTAATCTCTAGATCTAGGGCAGGGGCAGCCCTGTATTCGTTTTGAATTTTTGTTAACACATCAGATAAAACTGAAAGTGATCGTGTACCATGCGTTACGGTACAAATTGCAGCACAAACTGTGCCCCAACCAGCACAATCCTCTATTTAGGATACCATCCCAAGCGACAAGTACATTGTGAGAATTCTGTGTTTATCTTGGGGTCCCGTATAAGGAAACAATGGTTCCAGCTGATTTATTTTTTGAGCAATCCAAAACAGAATTTCTTCACATTTGGTAGGAACTTTACCCATAGTTGCATTAATAGTGCCTGGGGTCATCCCAGATGTAGCCAAATGTTGTTGGACAGCTGGAGCAGCCCTCGCTGGGGCAGTATTCATTATTCGCATTATGAACCTGTTTGTGGAGCGTCTCTTTCTGACCTCAGAAAGTAGCAGTAAGTGACTGCGCCCCAAAAGCTACGTCGAGATGGCCACCACATTGGTAAAAACACTTAGGCCCTCATTACGACCCTGGCGGCCGGTGTTAAAGCGGCGGTAAGACCACCAACAGGCCGGCGGTAAAAAAAATGGAATCACAACTATGGCGGAAACTGCCAACATAGACAACCACTTTAACACACCGACCGCCACGGCGGTAGAAACAAAACCGCAGCGGTAACCGCCAACCGACAGGCGGAACACAATGTACCGCCCACCGTATTACAAGGCACCAATCCGACCAGCGCCATCAAAAGCACAGCATAAACAGTCTGTGGAACGGAAACCTCTCACCTCTCAACACCCAACGAGGAACCAGGACGCCATGGAGCCCGAGTTACAGGTCCTGCCCATGTTGCTTTATCTCCTCTTCTATCAGGAGCAGCAAAGGCGCCGGGGACGCCCACGGTGAGTACTGCGCCTTGCACACAGGGGAGGGGGAGGAAACAGAGAGAGTGACACACACACACGCAACACCCCCACCCCTACCCTCACCCACAACACCATACACACAAATATATGCATCAACATTACATTTACACCCCGTCACCCCCTGGAATAACGCAAGGACAAAATGAAATGATTGTAACAAGTGTAATCATCGAAAAATCAGATAGACCAAATTTTAAATCATCAGTATATACAAATATGTACACCAACTACACAAGTCTGGATAGTAATGAAATCATTGTCCGTGGACCAATGGTCCAGTGGTCCCGAAATGTATGGGCAAAGCCCACACATGATACCTGACTCGAAACCGAGAGAACACTGCTGGGGCATCAGATCGAAAATAAACAGGCACCTCAGGGGGAGGAAGGGCACCTCAGCCGGATGAACGGACGACGCTACTGTTCCACGAGGGGGCTCCATGCCCACAGTTTGGTCCTGCGGAGTGCAAAGCCACAGTCTCTCAAGTCTCTCCAGTTGGTGGTTTGCCCACTGCTTTATCCTTGGGCGTGCAAAGCCACAGTCTCTCAAGTGGATGTCAGTCTCCACTGGTTCTGGAGGGAGCTTTGTGCCCAGAGTGCTTCATCCTGCCAAGGACTGGGGTAGTGGATGCTTTTCCCCACTGGTTCTGGAGGGGACATTGTGCCAAGAGTGTTTCACATGCAGTGTGGCAGGTCCCATTCCCACACCTAGGTGTGTGTGCCATGAGATTGCCTAGGAACAGGTAGCATGATACTCCGTGCCTCATGTACGCTGTGCAGGGTCTAGGACATCTCCTGCAGCCTCGGACGGCAGGCCACTGGGGATGAGAGCCATGTCAGCTGTGGTGGCACTGTCTGAGCACTTCGCGGGGCTGGTGGTGGTGGTGGTGGTTGCGGCGGTGTCTGTGGCGGAGATGCTGGCGGTGGTGAAAGTGTCAGCACCTGTGGAGGGGCACAGCAGGATGTCTCCTGCAGCCCCGGACGGCTGCCCACTGGGGATGATCTTGGGTACTGTTCCTGAGGCAGCAGACGAGCAGGTGGCGGTGCAGGTGGCAGTGTCCACCGCCGTACAGGTTGCTGTTCTAGTTTCCAGAAGGGGTGACTCTGGTCCCTCAGCCAGAGGCTCAGTGCCCTGTCCTGATTTGCCCTTAGCCTTGTGTCCCTTCCCCATCTTTGATGTCGCTGCTGGTCCCTTGGCACTGTCCCCTTTTGGCTTGGAGGAGCCCTTGCTGGGTGGTTGGTGCGGCTTCTTCCTACGGCATGTGGGCACCTTCTTCCCCTTGACAGGTGGCGCAATGGGCTGATCTTTGGCCTCACTAGGTGGCACACTGGCAGCCCTGATGGGTGCCGCCCGCGATGTGACAGGACTTGCTGAGACCACAGTGCTGGAGGATTTGGTGGCTGAGGTGCTGGGCTGGGACCTGGACATCCTGGCCCTAGGGGAAGGACGTGTGTGGGGGAGGTGTAGGGAAGAGGTCAATGTTAGCCAGGAAGAGTTTCTTAGACACACTGGGATGGGAAGTTGAAGGGGGTTTGGGAGCGGAGGAAGAGGTAGTGGTTGTAGGAGATGTACGTCTGCTGAATTTGGGTGAAGGTGCATGGGCCGGAGGCTGTTGTGAGGTGGATGGCTGTTGGGTGGGTGTGTGCCTGCGTTTGTGTACTTTGGGAGGAGGGCTCACTGACACACTGGGAGAGGACACTGGGGATGTGTGAATGGTAGTGGGGGTGGTGATTGCACGTGAGTGGTGGGTGGTGATGGGCGTGCTGGTGATGGAGGTAGTGTATGAAGATGTAGTGCATGCAGGTGTGTGTGGAGACGAGACTGGGAGGGCGAAATAGGCCGTGGAGGAGGGGGATACAGTGGAGGCAGTGGATGTTGGTGTGTCTGCATGGGGATAGTGCTTGTGTGAGTGCCTGTGGGATGTGTGGTGCTTATGTTTACCATGTCCACTTTTGTGTGTTGATGAGTGTGCATGCTGGTCTGATGGTGTGCTTGGGATAGGCTGAGGTAAAGGGGATTGGGTCTGGGTAGAGGAAGTTGGAGGGGGGAGGCTGGACACAGGGACAATGGCTGCCATCAGTGCTGAGGCCAGAGCCTGAAATGCTCTCTGTTGGGCCACCACGCCAGAATGAATGCCCTCCAGGTATGCATTTGTTTGCTGCAAATGCCTCTCAACACCCTGGATGGCATTCAAAATGGTTGATTGCCCAACAGTGAGGGATCTCAGGAGGTCAATAGCCTCCTCACTGAGGGCAGCAGGGCTGACTGGGTCAGGGCCTGAGGTGCCTGGGGCGAAGGAGATGGCCACCCTCCTGTGTGAGCGGGCACGGGAAACTCGATGAGGGGCTACTGGGATGGTGGTGCTGGGAGGGGGGTGGTGGCTATACCTGTTGTTGCGTTGGGCACAGAGGTGCCTCCACCACAAGGGAGCACCCATCAGAGGAGGAGTCGCTGTCGCTGGTGTCTGCTCCTGTCCCTGTCGTGGAGATCCCCTCGCCCTCCGTCCCACTGGTGCCTTCAGACTCCGTAAATTCACCCTCCAGGGCCATGTGGGTTGCAGCTCCCTCTTGCTCCGGTGCCAATGCTCCTCCGCCAGATGATGCTAATGCACACCAGGACAGGGTGACAAAACAAAAAGGGAGGGAAAGACAGAGGAAACACATGGTCAATGCCTGCAACACCACTACCGTTGGCAGACACAACACACAGGGAACAACCCTATGCACTAAGCCATACACTAACAGTGCAGGGGAAAAGCACATGCCCATCGGGGACTCTGTCTAGACCCATTTCATGCACAGCTGGAACTCATAGGAGCCTGACTAGGTGTAGAGGGCAACTACCACCTTTGGGGTTGGAGTGGGACTGAGCCTGCAAATCAATGGATCTACCTTTGCGCGTCTGCCCTGGCCTAGGGGAACCCACAACCCACCTCCCCCACCCAGACACCTCGTCAAGCGCGCAGAGTCAGTTGAATGAGAGTGTACTGCTGTGATGCCCTCAAGCGCCCATCCAACTCAGGATATGCCACCACCAGGATCCGATACCTCAGGGGGGTCATGGTGCGACAGGCACCCCTTCCACGTTGGGAGGCCATCCCTAGCTGGGCTCCAGCGGCGCAGGTCCTCCCATCTTTTCTGGGAGTGGGTGATCCATCTGTGGTAGACCCCCAGGGTCCACACTTCCTTGGCGATGGCACGCAAAATACCCTTCTTCTGGTGGGCGCTGACCTAGAGGAATAGTGAAGTAAAAATAGGATGTTACTCCCCCACACAGTTCTTCTCACACATTGGTCACAAACCTCCCACCCTGTCCCAGAAAAACATACACTCACCATCCTCACATGCTGACCTGTCCCCCACCCATGTCTCTTCCATCCACAACACTCCATAAAATCATGTCCCATCCACCATGCACACGGTTCACTCACCTGTTGTTCTGGAGGACCGTAGAGTTGCGTGTACTGGGGGAGGACCCCATCCACCAGTTTCTCCAACTCCTCCGCAGTGAAGGCAGGGGCCCTTTCCCCAGACACTGTAGTCATTGTCGCTTTCAGACGCAGGTCACAGCAGCACTTGCAGTGTAGGTCCTCTCCTGTTGAAGGTCATGTATCAAGTGAGGGAACAGATAGAAAATGACGGTCACATCCGCGGTGGTGCTTACCGTCACCGCCAGCGTATATCGTCATTGGCTCCTGGAACCCAAAGGGCCCAATGATAATCAATGCTGAATTGCGCAGTGGTTTTCGACCGCCTACTGCGACGCTGCACAACGCCAGCGCTGTTACCTCATTTCCTCTTGTCCCTCCTTACAGGTCAGGCAGCCGTCATTTCAGGGGGCCACATGGCAGGATAACTAACTGTGTCACAGCAATTTTGGCCAGGAATATGGACAGACAAAGGCACACAGAGATTATTTCACGATTGTGCTAAACAGCCTTGCGAAACCTATGTGGTGTATGACCCTCTGCTCACCCTTCTCCTCCTTGGGGCACGTCCGCTGGAGCAGGGGATGAGATGGCGGCATCCTCCGGTGTACAGACCCCGGTGGACCTGTCGGCAATGGAAGACAGACACATCATTATCACTTACAGACTTGATCGTGCCACAATCCAGGAACTGTGTGCCCAGTTGGAGCCAGACCTGATGTCAGCTATCCACCATCCCACAGGAATCCCCCTCTAATGCAGGTCCTGTCAGTGCTCCATTTCCTAGCAAGTGGGTCCTTTCAAACAACAGTGGCCATGGCATCAGGGATGTCACAGCCAATGTTCTCTAACGTGTTGTCCAGAGTGTTATCTGCCCTGCTGAAACACATGCGCAGCTACATTGTTTTCCCTCAGGTGGAGGATCTGCCCACAGTGAAAGGTGACTTTTATGCCCTGGGACATATCCCCAACACCATTGGTGCCATTGATGGTAAACATGTGGCATTTGTCCCCCCCCGCAGGAATGAACAGGTGTACAGAAACTGGAAAAGCTACCATTCAATGAATGTGCAGATGGTGTGTTTGGCAGACCAGTACATCTCCCTTGTGAATGCCAAGTATCCTGGCTCAGTGCATGACGCTTACATTTTGAGGAATAGCAGCATCCCTTATGTGATGGGCCAACTCCAGAGGCACTGTATGTGGCTAATAGGTAAGCCCAAGGTCCCCACACAGTTTAAATAGGTGTCTGGGTATGGGAGATTCCATACTGTTTGGAGGATGTCTCAAAGTTGTCCCTCGATATTTGCAGGTGACTCTGGATACTGCAACCTGTCATGGCTACTAACCCCAGTGAGGAATCCCAGGACAAGGGCAGAGGAACGCTAAAATGAGGCACATGGGTGAATTAGGAGGATAATAGAGTGCACCTTCGGCCTCCTGAAGGCCAGATTCCGGTGCCTCCATCTGACAGGTGGCTTCCTATACTACTCACCGAAGAAGGTGTGCCAGATAGTTGTGGAATGCTGTATGTTGCCCAACCTGGCTTTGCGACACCAGGTGCCTTTTCTGCAGGAGAATGGGCCTGATGCTGGTCTTGTGGCAGCTGTGGAGCCTGTGGACAGTGAAGAAGAGGAGGCAGAAGAAGAAGATATAGACAACCGAAACAACATCATCATGCAATACTTCCAGTGAGACACAGGTAAGAGGATGGCACTGCTTCAAACATTTCATACTACTGTAGGGCATAGCATAATTCTGCCTTTTTACCTCTGTGTATGGACCCTGACATGTCACTTTGCCTTTCCATTTCACAGATCTGGGTCCCACTTTGTGCCCTCTGCTATGTTTACTGCTGCCCAACAACTGTGTAACATTGGTATGTGAACATGAACATTGACATTGCTATATTTCAGAGAGTTTGCAATTACACATTTGTGAAAGTACAGACTGACTCCAGATTGATTTGTGATTCAAGGGCGTTTATTTCTGTGCTAATAAGTGGAGGTGTTGTAGTTTAGCAACGATTAGATTAAGCATTAGCAGAAGACATCTTGTATTTAGTAATCAAAAAGTGATAATGAGGAAGATACTCATAGGATATGGGCGCTCACAGAAAGTCCATAGAATAAATCACACATTTAGTTCATGGCACAGTGCTTCTGACAGGAGGATCTCCCTCAATCCTCCAATGTTTCCAGAGAAACACAAAAACATACAAACAAAAGTCGTAGCACTCGTGGTATAAAAACAGAGTTAGACGTTGTACGTATATCCAGTCTTCTTCGTAAATTATCAACCAAACTTGTGTTTGTATCAAGGTCCAAGTTTTATTAGTACTGTTCAGAAATCCTCCAAAGGAACAGCCTATTTATAATGTTCAGATATCCTCCATAAGAACAGCCCACACGTGTTTCATCCTCTGAGAAGTATCTCTCATTAAGGACTTCATCAGGGCTTACTGTACTTCATATATTCACAATAATCATATCGTTAGGTAGTCATCGAATATTATCTCCATCAAAGTGTCAGAGTGACTCAATATCGGAAAAAAGGGGAAAAACGCCGCGCGGTCTTATTCACCCGCAGCGTTCCCGAATCTAGTGGCGCAGCGTTTTTCCCCTTTTTTCCGATATTGAGTCACTCTGACACTTTGATGGAGATAATATTCGATGACTACCTAACGATATGATTATTGTGAATATATGAAGTACAGTAAGCCCTGATGAAGTCCTTAATGAGAGATACTTCTCAGAGGATGAAACACGTGTTGGCTGTTCTTATGGAGGATATCTGAACATTATAAATAGGCTGTTCCTTTGGAGGATTTCTGAACAGTACTAATAAAACTTGGACCTTGATACAAACACAAGTTTGGTTGATAATTTACGAAGAAGACTGGATATACGTACAACGTCTAACTCTGTTTTTATACCACGAGTGCTACGACTTTTGTTTGTATCTTGTATTTAGTAACTATTGTGAACATTTCGCGGAATCCATTTTGTATTCATGGCAGCCATTTTCTTTGCCACATGCTGCCATGTGCTCTGTCCTACCTTTCTGTTAACTACTCTTGAAAATCTGCTTAGTGACAAGTTATATTTAGCATCTCCCACTTCGCACATGCTCAGTAAGGTCTGCAGCTGTTAGTCCTTGAAAACTGTCAGCTCCTCCTACCTGTCGACTGTGCATTTCCACATGACCTTACATGTATGCAAGTCTTTCTTCTATAATTGTACCACCTCCTTTTAGCCCCTGCGTGGGTATAAAAGGACCATGCTCTCTCAGTTCAGTGTGCTACTTCAAACATTACCGAAGGGTGCTGTTTGAACTGTAGTACCACCTCATGAGGTTAATAAACTTTGGGGGTCATTCCGACCCTGGCGGTAAAAACCGCCAGGGCCGTGACCGACGGAAAGCACCGCCAACAGCCTGGCGGTGCTTTCCTGCCCATTCTGACCGCGGCGGTAAAGCCGCGGTCAGAAAATGGGATCCGGCGGGATACCCCTGGCTGGGCTGAATCTCCATGGCGGCGCTGCTTGCAGCGCCGCCATGGAGATTCTGACCCCCTTCCCGCCATCCTGTTTCTGGTGGTTTTTACCGCCAGGAACAGGATGGCGGGAATGGGTGTCGTGGGGCCCCTGGGGGCCCCTGCACTGCCCATGCCACTGGCATGGGCAGTGCAGGGGCCCCCTAACAGGGTCCCAGCATGATTTTCACTGTCTGCTTAGCAGACAGTGAAAATCACGACGGGTGCAACTGAACCCGTCGCACCCCTGCAACACCGCCGGCTCCATTCGGAGCCGGCTCCTGTGTTGCAGGGCCTTTCCCGCTGGGCCGGCGAGCGCTCCCTTTGCGGGCGCCTGCCCGCCGGCCCAGCGGGAAAGTCGAAATGGCCCCCGCGGTCTTCTGACCGCAGAGCGGTCTTTTGACGGGGGAAGTTTGGGGGCGGCAACCGCTGCCCGCAAAACTTGGAATGACCCCCTTTGTCTTTTATTTCAGTTTCTGTGCCAACTTCTACATGGTCTGAGGACTTTGTGCAGAGAAAGGTGAACCCCTTTCACTAGTAGGCCTTGCTGAGGCTTACTTCAACAAATTGACGCCCGAACAGGGACTCATCGGTGACTCGGATGCCCAACGGATTGGTCGCGACGAAGGATTGGGATCTCGCTGCAGACGATCAATGCCTGAGGAGACCCGAGTCTTGGCAACCACAGCGTTTTTCCATTCTTTCTGATTTGACCATCCAGGTGGCGCCGGTCCTCGACTGAGATCCTTTTTGTTCATTCGTCATGCAGTGACCATTTGGTCGATTTTAGAACTTGGCAGTTGGAACCTGGACACCTTGTGATTGGTAAGACCACTTGCTGTGGGTTTTGATGCCTTTGTTTGGTAAAGTAGTTTAGCACTACTTACTGTGGCTCTCGTGTTTTGGGTGACTAGTCAATTTGTGTCCTTTGAATTGATATATAAATTGCAATTTATATAGGCAGGTAATGAGGAGAATTTTCTCCAATTTAATTTTGATTTGTACGGCACCTTAAGTGTTACTTTGATTATAATATTGCATATTCTGCACTATTTTTGGCATGCCTGTTTTTAGCGCACTTCGTAGGATGTGTTGCTTTTGTAATGGTACCAATTTGAGACTGGAAGAATCGCAACCGGCACCCCCAGAGGGGACGCCAAATAGAGATATGTATGTTAAACATGGTCTTTCTTCTATAATGTACAGCACATTATGGAATAAATACACTCGTGCGGATCCTGAGTTACGTTGGCCTATGCATGGGTCATTTGATTTGTGAAAGATTGGGTATGTGGAACAATGTATGTGTAAACGAAAGTCTAGGCAAGATATGTTTGACTGTGTATGAATGTGGGAGAAAGAAGTGAGTGGACGAGTGCAGCGTGAGCAAGCCTTGCTTGAGAAAGAGCAGCGGAAGAATGTATATGTGAAAGCATTGGAAATGAGAAAGAAAGAAATAAATGACTTAAAGGAGCTAGAAGAGAAAGAACGTAAATTACAGGTAACTGGCCAATACACCGTTAGGCAACCTCTCTATCCTATCCTTAATAAACCACATGATGATTTATTGTTATTAGATCGCCCTCCACCTCCGTATGTCGTTCCTTCTGCCCCTCATGAGTTAGCTAAGGTCTCCAGTTCGGAGCAACAGAATATGCGAGACAGTCGCTCTATGTTGCCTGCTGACCGTGCGTCTGAGCTTAGATCTATTGCTCGTAAAACAATTCGTAGCGTTGTCTCTGCTTCTAAACTTTTAGACAACGTGAAAGAATGGACGGAAAAGGAGCAGCTATATTTTACTGAGGCATTTGGCTCAGAAGTTATTGAACTATATCGGAAATATTCTGATGAGTTAGAGCCCGATGATGTAGCAACTGATCATAAGCAAATGCGTGATGGTCTTTTTGTTTTCTCCCAGGTGGCTGATGCAATCAGGCGTTTGATGTAATTATGTGTTACGGCAGTCCGTTTGCAAGAGGAGAAAAGGGCTGTGGACGTAGTTGCACGGACATCTCAGACCGGTGGGGTGCAAGCTTCCATCTTCGGAACAGATAAGACTATGATAGTTCACGCGAAACCAATGCGGGAGGGCGCGCCTTTGTATGTTCCTCCTAAAGGATTGGGTACAAGTGATGATAAAACTTCCGTTGATGCTAAGGGTTATTTTATTTATAATTGGGTGTATACTCCTTGGAATAGGGCAGATGTAGTGGCACTTAAAACAGCATTACCTGACCCGCGGAAAAATCCAGCCGCCTTTTATGAGGAAGTTGAGGGAGCAATTAGTTCTTGTACTATGACTTTGGCTGACATTGATTTATTTTTCGGATTGATATTACCGCCAGATATGTGGAGAACTGTTCGTAAAATTGATGATCGTGTAGTTTTTGGGGCGTCATGGAAAGAATTAGAACAGATGGACGGGGATAGGGAAACTGCAAAAAAGCCATATCAGTTGATTCTAGATCTTCCTGCAGCCATATTAGTTAAGTTAAAAACGATTATTCCCCCTAAAAAGATAGATTGGACAGTTTTAGCATCTTGTAAGCAAAAGGCAGATGAATCGGTCTCTGATTTCTTTACACGCTTTGAAGAAGCATTTCATGATTTTAGCGGCCAGTTCTTGTCAGATGATACGGGCAGACATTTGTTTGTCGATAAATATGTCGCAAATCTGTTACCAGGAATAGCTAGTCGTCTAAAAGCTAGTGAAAGTTCATGGACTACCTCAACTCCGGTTTCCTCTTTTGACTATGGCTTAGTATTATGAACATCAGGAATTAGAAGCAAAGGGTAGCGAGGATAAAAAGATAAAAGAATTAAAGAGGAAGGTTATGTTGGCTCAAGCTTATGGTCCGCCTTTTAGAGGTAGTGATAGAGGTGGATGTGGATTTTATGGTTCTTCTTACACTCGTTCGAATTTATGTGTTGATCATATTGTAAGAAATGTGGGCATTGGGCTGCCGATTGTCCAGCAATACGTGTTCGGCAGTGTTCACGTGGTCTGGGACAAATGAGAAATCGCTCAGGATATTCAGGACCTAGAAGAAGCATGAATGATCATGCTAGGGTTGATGCTAATGTACGAGGGCAGGATGGGTTTAACACTTTTGATAGACGGAACCCATACCAGATGTCTAACCATGTGCAGCCTGATTTCCAAGATTCTGCTTATGCATAGGATTGCCTAGGATGGGGTAAGGAATCAGTTGAAGTTCGAGTAGATCAGAGGGGTCCCTATGTTACAGCACATGTTTTGGGTTCTACTGATCAGTTTCTGGTTGATACAGGAGCTACTTGTAGCACCTTGTCTAAACAATTGATTCCAAGGGCTCCCCTGTCTGGCTTAACCATTACATCGATATGTTTCGATGGAACACCTTCCCCTAGCCCATTGTCACAACCACTTGCATTCCATGTTGATAAATGTACTGCTCCATGTCCATTTTTGCTTTCTCCAAATACACCAGACAATATTGTGGGTCTTGATATGCTCAAGTATTTCAGGGCTACAATACGATGCTCTCCTGAAGGGGTGCGTGTTATTTTAAATGATAATCATCCTGTGATGGAAAGAGTTTTGGGGGTCATTACGACATCAGCGGGCGGCTACCGCCGCCCGCCAAGCGGTAACCGTTGTGCGGCCGCCAATGCGGCCGCACTCCCGCGGCCCCCATTAAGACATTCCCGCTGGGCCGGCTGGCGCAAACCAAGTTTGCCCCCGCCGGCCCAACAGGAATGAGGCCGCAACATAGGAGCCGGCGGTGTTGCGGCCGTGCGACGGGTGCAGTTGCACCCGTCGCGCTTTTCACTGTCTGTTAGAGGGCCCCTGCACTGCCCATGGCAGTTGCATGGGCAGTGCAGGGGCCCCCAGGGGCCCCAGGACACCCTTTACCGCCAGCCTCTTCCTGGCGATGCAAACCGCCAGAAACAGTCTGGGGGTAGGGGGGTCATAATCCCCAGGGCAGCGCTGCTTGCAGCGCTGCCCTGGCGGATTATCACCGCCGGGGCTAAAACAGCAGGAAACCGCCGGCCCCGGCGGTGTGACCGCGGCGCTACCGCCGCGGTCGTAATAGGCCAGGAAGCACCGCCAGCCTGTTGGCGGTGCTTCCGTCATTTTAGCCCTGGCGGTCTCGGACCGCCAGGGTCAAAATGACCCCCTTTGTCTTGTTAAAGAGGATATTGCATTAGCTTCACTCCCTAGTACTTTGTGGGCTACTTCAGATAATGATGTGGGACAAATGATTATTCCACCGGTACATATTAGTGTCAAGGAGGGAGCTGTTTTGCCACGTTTGCCTCAGTACAAAATTTCACAGGAGGGCGAAGAAGCACTCACACAAATTGTGCATGATCTTATTGCAGTTGGAGTTGTTGAGGAAGTTCTGTATAATGTTTGTAACAGTCCGATTCTTCCTATTCTGAAAAAGGATACTGATACCAGGATTTACCGATTCATTATTGATTTACGAGAAGTCAATAAGATTGCAATACCACAATATCCTGTGGTATCTGACATCACAACACTTCTTACTTTGGTTCCCCCGACAGCAACTACGTTCTCTGTGATAGACTTGAAGAATGCTTTCTTTTCGATCCCTATTCATCCTGACAGCCGATATTTGTTTGGTTTTACTTTGAATAAACGATCATATAGATTTTGCAGAGTTCCTCAAGGCTATACGGAGAGTCCAAGTATTTATAGTCAAGCGTTAAAACGACAACTTGATTCTTTTGTTTTGCCTGAAGGTGTGGCTCTCATACAATATGTCGATGATATTTTGTTGGCGGCTGATACCCCTGAGCAATGTGAAAAGTGCACTTTGTCCTTACTTTCTTTTCTTGCTTTACACCATCATAAAGTGTCACCAAAGAAATTGCAATATTGTAGACCAAAGGTAACCTATTTAGGTCACCTTTTGTCTAAGGAGGGCCGTGCACTTACATCAGATCGTATTCAAGCAATTTTAGACACACCAGTACCCTCTACTCAGAAAGATGTTTGTGCATTCCTTGGTCTTACTTCTTTTTGTAGGCAATGGATATTAGGATTTTCAACAAAGAGAGGGATAGAGAGGTTAAAGGTCCAGTGTACGTTCTCCCAGTAGGACTAGTCAATAACAAAAGGGTACATTGTTCCATGCATCTAGGGGGACATTAAATGTCCAGGAGCAAGAGCCCTCACACATCCAGATGGATGTCATGCTTCATCATCGGGAAGCTCCTCCTCAGAACGGCGGTGCAATATCTGACGGGCTCCCCTTTCGGGGGCTCTTTACCGGAGATCTTTTAGAGGTGGCTGCCGTTATGGTCGTAATGGTCAGACACTCGTTATAGCAGGAGAGTAGATAGATTAAAATTGATTAGCAACCCCACAGCAATCTGCTTTAATAGTTATATCAAGAGGTTGCAACCAAGATTAAAAAACGTACAGAAAGTGGAGAATGAGGTTCATGCTCAACCACTTTAGCAATGCCTGGAGATCTGGGAAATTGTCACCTGACCCCTAAGGTCTGGTCAACATGTTTCGCGAAATGTGGTCGTGAAAGATCCTCTAACGCTTCATCAGGACCTACAATCAAATAAACTTCTCCTGACTGTATGGTAAATGAAGGAGAGACTATCTATTATATATATGAAATTATATAACAGTCACTTACATTTGAGTAAACTGTCTTGTCAAAAAATGAATCAAAAAAGGTCACCCTAGAAGATAATAAATATACAGTAAGAAAACAAAATACACGGTTAAATGACCATAACACCCATGGTAAATCCGTGAGCTATGTGGTGATCAACTGGTGAGTAAAACATCTGCTTACCATCCCTCTTCCTGTGGGGGGCCCCTTGGGGAATAACACGGTCCAGCCAATCGCTTCTAATGGAGATTAGACATCACATATAGAGTTACTGCAGTATATGTTGTAATTAGACTCAAGGTGGTATTCTATATACTGTTCCAGTCTGCAGTACTGTGTGAGTAATGGCAATCTACCTGATTACATAGTACCCAAAACTAACAAACTCCTAATAGCCCTTGCACATACATCATATCCAAAATGCATCGGCAGTCTACAATCGGCTGTCAAGAGCCCCGTGTGTCTAGGTGGATAATACCAAACCCCTGCCCCCAAGCGTATATAAAGATGACTAAAGAGAAGTCTGAGGGAGATAACCTAAATGCCGCCATCTACAGGATAGTAAAAAGAAGCCCTGTATTGGGAAGACATGAGAGTGCGGCACAGCCACTGTCGGGCATCAAAAAATGCGCATAGGACCGAATAATTTAAAGTATAAACAAACGGAATGTTGGTTGCAGCGACCTAATATTAAGGTACTGAAACCAACATTCAAAATGTCAGTACAACCCCTCGTCACTTACTTGAGACTCGGCGGTGGTGATCGCTGCAACCTACCCGCGACGTGCTCTCCCCGAACAACAAAGTTCGGGAAAGCACTGAAAATATTTAAAGCGCGACACGGGGGCTACGTTCCTCCGCGTCACATGGTGACTACATAGTCGAAATAGAAAGAGGACTAGGCATCCCGGCATCGACAAAGTATGGGAAGCAGCTATGTCACATAGTGCGGGCGGCCATATTGGAGTATGTGACAGTAATTACGTATACAAGAAAACAAGTGAAAAAATGAGTCAAAAGGATCAAGATAAGGAGAATAACCTGACACATTTAACCATGTATTTTGTTTTCTTACTGTATATTTATTATCTTCTAGGGCGACCTTTTTTGATTCATTTTTTGACAAGACAGTTTACTCAAATGTAAGTGACTGTTATATAATTTCATATATATAATAGATAGTCTCTCCTTCATTTACCATACAGTCAGGAGAAGTTTATTTGATTGTAGGTCCTGATGAAGCGTTAGAGGATCTTTCACGACCACATTACGCAAAACATGTTGACCAGACCTTAGGGGTCAGATGACAGTTTCCCAGATCTCCAGGCATTGCTAAAGTGGTTGAGCATGAACCTCATTCTCCACTTTCTGTACGTTTTTTAATCTTGGTCCCAACCTCTTGATATAACTATTAAAGCAGATTGCTGTGGAATCAATTTTAATCTATCTACTCTCCTGCTATAACGAGTGTCTGACCATTACGACCATAACGGCAGCCACCTCTAAAAGATCTCCGGTAAAGAGCCCCGAAAGGGGAGCCCGTCAGATATTGCACCGCCGTTCTGACGAGGAGCTTCCAGATGATGAAGCATGACATCCATCTGGATGTGTGAGGGCTCTTGCTCCTGGACATTTAGGGGGTGATTCTGATTCTGTCGGAGGCCGCCCGCCAGAATTCCGCCCCCATTATACCGCTCCGTGGTCAGAAGACCGCGGAGGGTATTATGAGTTTTTCCCTGGGCTGGCGGGCGGTCTCCAAAAGACCGCCCGCCAGCCCAGGGACAAAACTCCCTTCCCACGAGGATGCCGGCTCGTAATCGAGCCGGCGGAGTGGGAAGGTGCGACGGGTGCAGTGGCACCCGTCGCGTATTTCAGTGTCTGCAAGGCAGACACTGAAATACTTTGCGGGGCCCTCTTACGGGGGCCCCTGCCGTGCCCATGCCATTGGCATGGGCACGGCAGGGGCCCCCAGGGGCCCCGCGACCCCCCCTACCGCCATCCTGTTCATGGCGGCTTTCCCGTTCATGGCGGTAGGGGGGGTCAGAATCCTCATGGCTGCGGAGCGCGCTCCGCAGCCATGGAGGATTCAAACGAGCAGCGGAAAGTCAGCGGGAGACCGCTGACTTTCCGCTTCTGACCGCGGCTGAACCGCCGCGGTCAGAATGCTCGTTGGAGCACCGCCAGCCTGTTGGCGGTGCTCCCGTGGTCGGTGGCCCTGGCGGCCACCGGCCGCCAGGGTCAGAATGACCCCCTTAATGTCCCCCTAGATACATGGAACAGTGTACCCTTTTGTTATTTATTAGGGTTTCACACATTGTCAAACCTTTGCTAGCACTTTTGACTAAAGATACTCCAATGCCCCTCCCATGGACAGATGAATGTGAGACTGCTTTCCGGCAGCTATGACAAGCCCTTTGTTCAGCACCAGTGTTACGTACTCCAGATTACATGAAGCCTTTTGCACTTTACGTACATGAGAAAGATGGATGTGCATTGTCAGTTTTAGTACAGACACATGGCGATAAGCAGCGTCCCTGTGCATATTTTTCAGCAGTACTTGATCCTGTCGCTCGAGCGCTGCCTGGGTGTTTTCGTTCAGTTGCCGCAACAGCTGTGTCAATACGTCCGATTGACTATCACACATGACTTTTCTTAATTCCCGAGGTTCAAGCAACTGGAACAAAAACTACCCAATAGCTGGGAAAAATGAAACTCATAAAACAGGGCAAATCAATTGTGGGGCCGAATATACTCCCATTAGCAACACTAGTGAGTCTACTCTAACCCCCGCTCTCGCCCAGTCAGACTATCTTAAAAGCTCTGAAATCCATATCGGGGGAACAGATAAGGAGCGCTGGGTGATTGAGATTAATTTAGCTACAGACCCACTAGATCACAGCAAATCCGCAAACCCACCTCTACTCCAGGTATCTGATTGGCTTAGACCACCCCCTGTCCTAGATGGGGCTGGAAGCACCCTAGACACGACCGAGAAGGGCATATTGCTTCCCCACGGTACCCTAGCCCCGAGAGAGAATCCCGTGGCTGAAGCTCCCCATAACAAACCAGATGGCTTAGATACCATCCTCAGTTGGAACATTGCCGGGTTAGAGAGTAAAATGAACAACCCTGAATGGGGAAAATTCATAGACAAACATAAAGTATGTCTCTTCCAAGAAACATGGGCGCTGGAGCCTAAACATAGAATCGGTTACAAAAGCTACTGGGTTCCAGCAAATAAGGTGAATTCAGGGAGACCCTCAGGTGGCCTGCTAATATGGCTCAGCTGTTCTCTCAAATGCCAAATTGAACCGATTGACTTGGGCTGCCCTGATCTAATGGGTCTATCAATACCATCCCTTATAGAGAAACCACTTTTAATAATTAACATCTATAATAGGAGCCTGGGCAACAAATATGAGTCCAACGCACTGACTATTTTAGACAATTTTCTCACCGATAAATCTCCCTCTCATTTTATTCTCATTGCCGGAGATTTTAACACCACTTTTGAACCCTACTCCCTGGCCCAGGAACTATATAAAGATGAAGATGCTCATTGGGGCATCCCCCAGCTGGTGTCAAGCAAAAGACCTAAAATCAACAGACTATCATACCAGCTCATGGACATTACATTGGCACACGGTTTCCGGGCTTGCAATGGCCGTTCCCGTTCGGATCTCAACCTTCACCCCACATTTAAACGTGGGTTGCAGAAGAGCCAGATTGATTACATCTTGCTCGACATCCGCCTTTGGGGTCACATGGTCGATATGAACATCACAGAACATGAGGAAAGCGACCATGAACCATTGACTTTATCACTCAGGAACCTACTACCCCTACTTGAGGCCTCCTGCCCCAAGTCCTATAGTCAGCAGCTCGCACTGACCAACAACAGGCGAAATGTTAGATGGAAATCCCTGAACACTGACTTAACCACTTTGGCAAAAGTGTACTGGCAGCTGGCGGATCATATGGAATATATACTTCAACCCACGAAAGATAGTGGTGGGCTTATAGCAGCCCATACACTGTTCTTTAACTCTCTAAAAACTCTACTTACAAAAGAGTCGGCAACAGAGCCTAAACAGAATTCTAACGCAAGATGGTTCAACACTGCATGCAGAGAAGCACAGCATAAGTTGCTGAGAGCCCTAAGAGGTGGCCAGATGGATTATATAAGGGAAGCTAGAAAAGACTACAAAAAGGAACAAGGTAGAGCCCGTAGGGAATGGGATGAATCAAGATGGGTCCTCCTCCTGGAATCCGCTAAAACAAACGACACCACGAAATTTTGGAAATTGGTAGCTGATGCCAGCAATGAACCACACCGTTCGCCTGGTGCCTCAATACTCCCTGCAGAATGGTCCGACCATTTTTCCCAATTATACCTGGGGACCACTGATGCTGCTTCCCGGGATCTGATCCATATCATGACCCCCGAGACTCCCAAAATTGAATTCACTTTGGCAGATACCAAGGCTGCGATTGCCTCAATGAAATGGGGAAAGGCCCCCGGCCTCGATAAAATACCAGGAGACCTTTACAAGACAAATCCAGATGTTTGGGCCCCATACCTAAACCTCATCTCAAATGAGATAGCTGCTGGAGCACCTGTTCCGAGCTCCTGGTTGGGAGCAGAGATAGTCCCCATTTTTAAGAAAGGCGACCCCTCTAACCCTGCCAACTATCGCCCAATCTCCTTACTCGACAACTTCCAAAAAATCTTTGCAAAGCAAATTTTGTCCTGTCTAGAAGACTGGATTTTAGAAACAAACGCCATCTCTGATCTACAAGCAGGGTTCAGACCAGCAGTCAGTACTATAGATCAGGTACTAAGATTTTTAACAATAAAATGGAAAACTGTAGAAATAGGAAGGGGTAACCTTTACGTAGTTTTTATTGATCTCAGAGCCGCGTTCGACCTGGTCCCCAGAAACCAGTTATGGCTGACGCTAGCCAATATGGGTGTCCCGCATGGCCTTCTGAAACTTATTATCCGCCTACATGAAAATACCTACGCCCAAATCAGGAACGGCAAGAAGGGTGATCTCACAGAACCAGTGGCTATTGAGAGGGGAGTTAGACAGGGGTGCGTCCTGGCCCCTACTCTCTTCCTATTATACATAAACAACTGCATCAAGTACTTAGCAAACTGCACAAATGATTCTCCCAAGCAGGCTGGAACCAAAGTCCCCTGCCTACTCTACGCAGATGACACTATTCTTTTGTCTAAATCACCCATGGGAATTCAAAACTTGGTAAATCAGTTTGGTGTTTACTGCAGAAATTATGGATTAGACATAAACCATAAGAAAACCAAACTTATGATATACAGCGCCCCGAACAAGAAGCTCAGCGCAAACATAAAGATGGATTTAACTCCCCTGGAGCGAGTAATGGAATATGACTACTTGGGCATTAGACTATCCGACAAGGGCAGCTGGGAGCCAGCCATAAGGAAAGGGGCACTAACAATTAGCCAAAGATGTGGAGTAATAGGACGCAAAGCTAGCACCGCCACAAGCCCCCCTCTGATCCTTATCTCTGAAATATATAAAGCACAAATCCGTGCTGCGGCCCTATATGGAGCAGAACTTTGGGGATTACATAGACAGATGGATACTCTCCAAACCAAAGAAAACAACTTCCTCAGACACATATCTAGACTGGGGAGGGGCACGCCAATGCTCCCCCTCAGACTGGACCTGGGCTTAAACAGTATCAAAGATATAGCCTATCTAAGACCACTCCTGTATTGGGTCAGACTATGGAAAACAGACGAACTTGAACCCTACAGGGCAGCAGTTAAAGAACTATTACCACCTCATCACGGATGGGAAAAGGTACGGTGGCTCAGGGAGATGAAAGTGGCATGGACCAAACTGAGACTATCCCAGTACTGGGAGAACCCCGAGATGATTCCTGGCAGTGCTAAACGCCTGATCAAAGAACATTATTGGGCAAAAATCAACGAGGAATCTCTCGGTTCACATGTGTCAGGTCGGCTGACAGCTGAATTCCTGCTGGTCAAACACGTTCCCTTCCCTGAAAGCTCCCTGGATCTACCCATACCAGCCCGTGCTCGCTCGCTACTACTCCAGCTCAGGTACGGGACATTGGCGGTTAATAGCTACACGGCTGGTTGGTCGACTAACAGTTCCCCATCAGACAAATGCATAAATTGTCATTTATGCAAGGAAACAGCTGAACACATCCTATTTTTCTGCCCTCTGTACAAAGGTCCCCGAGGGAAGTGGATTATTCCCTTGTGCAGAACACTCCAACCACTATCCCGCAACAGTCTATTTAGAATATGTAAATACGACACTTCCATACTGATAATCAGCGCTGTTTCTAAATATCTGGCAGCAGCATGGAAAATTCGTAATAGGACTATTCTAGATTTTAACTCACTGTTTGAAGAGCTGTCTTGAAAACAGTAAATCAGCATCCTGTCATATCAGCCTTGGGCTCTAATTGTAAACCGCGACTTATTGAGCACAAAAAAAACGTATCTCTGAATAAGTGCTATATTGAGTTATTTTAACTAAAGTGTTTTATAAATTTAAAATTATACTTAATTTTATAATTGTCAAGATGCAATTTATTGGATTAATTAACCCAAAAAACTAATTAACCTAGAGCATCAGCCACCACTGACTGACTTCTTAAATCTTTTTAACCAGTTTTACTGTCTGGAGTTTCAATGCCTGATTTTATATAGAGATGTGCCACACCACAGCTTTTACGTTATCATTATTCCACTGTTCAGGGTTATGTACAGGGTAAGATCCAGAGACTATTCCGAGCACCTCTTTCACCCCTCCTATTTATGTAATCTTTCTCAGGCAGCTACTGGACCCCTACTTTTTTTTTACTATTGTTCCTTTTATTGTGTACTGGTTTATGGTTTTTATCTTACTGTACGTATGTATATATTTTTTAAATCTTTTAAATGGCCCAAATTTGGACCGAATAAACTATTGATTGATTGAATACGTCAGAGTGAAGGGATAGTTTTGTCACATAAGCTGTTGGTGTTAGTACCCCATGCGGTTGATGCTCTTTTAAATCAAACAAAGACACAACATTTAACTAGCGCTCGTATAACAGGATATGAGTTGACATTGCTGGCTCCTCACATTACACTGAAGAGATGTGCAACACTAAATCCAGCCACTTTGTTGCCATATCCGGTGACTCAGCCTCAGTCACAAGAAACACATGATTGTATATTCCTTACCGAAGAACAGACAAAGGGTCGTATTGATTTACAAGATACGCCCCTTCCAGAAGAACATGTGGAATTGTGGGTTGATGGGTCTTGTTTGTCGTACCACAATACACATGGTAGTGGAGACAGCTTGTATACCACAGAAGTCAGCTCAAGTAGCTGAACTAATAGCTTTGACACAAGCATGTGAGCTTAGTACTGACTTATGTGTGAACATTTATACAGACAGCCGCTAGGCTTTTGGAGTGGCTCATGATTTTGGTTTGCTTTGGAAGGAGAGAGGCTTTCTCACATCCCACGGGATGCAGATAATGCACGGAGAATTAGTGCATAACCTCTTGACTGCATTGACATATCCAAAGAAACTAGCTATTGTGAAATGTAGTGCACATAAGAAAGTGACCGATAAGAGAGGGCAAGGTAATGCTCTTGCGGACCGCGTAGCACGTGAGACTGCGATGCAGCGAAGTACTACTTCTATGTATGTAGTGAAGTCACAAGCTGAATGTTAGCATAATGCTAGACAAGACGTATTAGATATACAGAAATCTGCTTCTGTGAAAGAACATGAGCAATGGTCTGAAGATGGAGAATTGGATGATGAGGGCTGTTGGCGGAATAAGCAGATGGATAAATGGAAATTGCCTATAGCTTTTGTACAACCTATGGTTCAGATGGCACATGGGCTGGCACATGTTGGAGATTCAACAATAACGAAGTTGCTTACGCAAGTTTGGTAGCATCCAGAAATTTCCAGTACAGCTAAGAGAGTAGTACAATCTTGTTTGATCTGTTTACAATACAATCTGGAAAAGGGACACGTACTCCTGCGGGAGGGTTTGCTACACCAACTGCACCTTTTGAAGTTCTACAAATGGATTATATTCAGCTTGAACGCTGCAACAATTTAAAGTATGTCTTGGTGGTGGTATGTGCCTTCAGTAAATGGATAGAGGCGTACCCCGCAAAGGATAATACTGCCATTACCACAGCGAAGGTGCTTTTGAAAGAATTTTTCCCTAGGTTTGGTGTTTGCAGACTTTTATGGAGTGATAACGGACCTCATTTTGTTGGGGGAAGTTATTAAGTATGTCCTGAAAGGATTAGGGATCAAACAGAAGTTCCATGCGGTTTTCCACCCACAATCAGCAGGGTTGGTGGAAAGGTATAATGCTACTTTGAAGTTGAAGTTAGCGAAGATACAGGCTTCCACATCCTTAACTTGGCCGGATGCATTACCATTGGCATTATTGTCTATTAGGTCAGTGCCACACTCTCGACTCGGCCTTAGCCCATACAAAGTGGTTTTCGGGAGGCAAATGAACATTTGGGGAGTTCCTAAACCAAATTCTGTATATGATGTACCTTGTGTCCTGATGAATGATTATTTGGCACAGTTAAACGACAATTTGGTTTCTATTCATCAACAGGTTCGAGAAGCACTTCCTGACAGATCTACAGGTGAAGGCCATGAACTCCGACCTGGTGACCAGGTGATGATTAAGTCCTTTGAAAGATCAAGCAGCTTGGAACCAAGGTGGTGAGGCCCAGAACAGGTGCTCCTTGCGACAAGGACAGCAGTTCAAGTGACAAACCGAAAGAATTGGGTGCATAGTACTCACTGCAAGAGAGTGCTACCTACCTTGGTGGAACCTGCTGTGCTGACCAATCATCGAGAGATTTTGACTACGGAGAAAGACCGTGCTATATCACCTGACGAATCTGCAGAGGTCTTCCCGGACCATACGACTTCTGGAGTGTCGCGATATAATTTGAGACTGAGGAAAGAATCTGAAAATGTTTTGAAAAAAACTGGTTGAGCTACCGCCCTGGGTTAGTGAAACGGAGAGCCAATGTGGCAAGGGGGGGTGGATCAGCCATGCATTAGAGTAGTGACACCCGTCTTGGCCCGTGGTGAAGAAATCAGTGGCTGCCCAGGGATAAGAGCTCCAACAATTGTTTTTAATTCATTTCTGAAAGGGTCGATTATCACTGTTGCTAAAATGAATAACAAACTGATCATTAGTACTATGGGGTTTGTTGTTGTTTTGGTGGTTATAGCAATAATCACCTGGTTTGTTAAAAAGAAGGCTCCTGCTCGTGAGTTTTTTGTTGCCACTACTCCAGTACCAGAGGATCACTATTACTTTACGCTCCCCTATCAGGAGCAGAAGCACCGTCAATCGTACTTCAATAATACTTCATTCAGATGTTGCATCATACTCATAATGCTACAAATACTACTAACTGTTGGGTATGTGGAATGATACCTGCGCATCAAAAGAAAGGAGGAACACCTTTCATTCCTCTTCCTTTTTCACACAATGGTTCTTGTCAAGCTTGGTACATGCTTTTGTTTGCATCTGGAAAACGTACAGAGGGCGGACTTCTTTTTCGCCTTAATAAAGTATGCTACCAAGACAAAGATGGGTATCCCCAAGCCAAAGGAACTAAATGGGAATGGGAAGAGTATCAACCGGACAATGTTTCAATACCATATGTCTTCACAAATATAAGAGACCCTGACAAGAAAGAACAATTTGTGATTTCTGTTACAAAAACTAAAGCAGATTTATGTATACGTAGCATTGGGCAAATTCCAGTAGGGATAAGCGATTGTACCATGATTTTAACTATTGAGGGTGTAAATAATAGTAGTTTTACAGCTTCACATAATACATATTTTGTTTGTGGTAACTATGGATATTACCAACTACCTGTTGGGTGGTCAGGTGTGTGTTATGTATCTTTTCTATTACCCCCTGTGTTTTTGGCCCCTGCATCATATCACCGAGATTTTAAACTATTCAATGACAACGTTAAAAATAGATATAAAAGGGCAATAAGTACAAATGAGGTAGACCAAACGGATAATAACCTGCAACAATATGTTGATTTTAATTTAGGGTTATTCCCCTTTGTGGGTGCTGCGTTAAACAGTAGGAAAGTGAGACGATTGACTAGGGTTGTGGAAGCTGTTACCAATCAGGCAGCTCTGTCACTTGGGAATATTACTGAGGAGCTCCAAATTATGAGGATTGTAGCGCTCCAAAATCGTATGGTACTAGATGTGATATTAGCTGACCGAGGTGGTGCATGTCGCATCATCGGTAGTAGTTGCTGTGTTTTCATTCCCGATCACTCACCTTCAGTATATGATGCAATATCTAAATTGCATAAAATTGCTGCAGAAATCCACACAGAGACTAGTACTTGGACTTTTTCTGGATGGTTTTGGGCTCTTGTTTCCGACTGGGGCTGGAAACTACTGACTATCCTGTGTGTAATGATTGCAATATTTTTCACATGCTGTATCTGTATTCAGTGTGGTCCAATGTTCTGCTCCATGTGTATTACTGCTTGTATGCCTACCAAAAGAAATATTACAGAAATGAAAGCACAACATATGTTAGATAAGGAAATAGCTGAAATTATGAGCATAAATATACAAGATGAATATTTAGATTATCCTAGAAAGACGAATGTCTTCAGCTAATGCTGAAAGGGTCATCTGTTGTAGTTTAGCAACGATTAGATTAAGCATTAGCAGAAGACATCTTGTATTTAGTAACTATTGTGAACATTTCGCGGAATCCATTTTGTATTCATGGGAGCCATTTTCTTTGCCACATGCTGCCATGTGCTCACCATATGCTCTGTCCTACCTTTCTGTTAACTACTCTTGAAAATCTGCCTAGTGACAAGTTATATTTAGCATCTCCCACTTCGCACATGCTCAGTAAGGTCTGCAGCTGTTAGTCCTTGAAAACTGTCAGCTCTTCCCACCTGTCGACTGTACATTTCCACATGACCTTACATGTATGCAAGTCTTTCTTCTATAATTGTACCACCTCTTTTTAGCCCCTGCGTGGGTATAAAAGGACCATGCTCTCTCAGTTCAGTGTGCTACTTCAAACATTACCGAAGGGTGCTGTTTGGACTGTAGTACCACCTCATGAGGTTAATAAACTTTGTCTTTTATTTCAGTTTCTGTGCCAACTTCTTCCTACATGGTCTGAGGACTTCTTGCAGAGAAAGGTGAACCCCTTGCACTAGTAGGCCTTGCTGAGGCTTACTTCAACAGAAGGGTGTGTGCCGTGGGCTGGGGTGATGGTGGAGGAATATCCATGGTAGAGTTTAGTTTCTTGGTCTCACAGGTGCATTGTCCATGGAGGCATAGGAAGTGGAGCAAAGGCAGTTTAAGGTGGACAGGGTGACAAAGTGGGACAGAAGGGTGACAATCAGGAGAGTGTTATTTCCTGGTGGGGTTTTGCCAATGTTCTCTGTCTTGTTCCTGGATCTCAATGACCGTTTGCGGGGTGGTTCTCCTTCTGCAGGCGGTGGGGTGCTAGTGGCCTGTTGTTCCTGTGGCGGTGCCTTCTGTTCACTATCGCCAGCGGAGGTGGAGGGCTGTTCATCGTCCAGGCTAGTGTCAGGGGCCCGTTTCTGTCCCACTATGTCCCTCATGGTGTTGGCCAGGTCTGCCAGCACCCCTGCAATGGTGACCAGGGTGGTGTTAATGGACTTCAAGTCCTCCCTGATCCCAAGGTAGTGTTCCTCCTGCAGCCGCTGAGTCTCCTGAAACTTGGCCAGTACCGTGCCCATGGTCTCCTGGGAATGGTGGCATGCTCCCATGATGTTGAAGAGTGCCTCGTGGAGAGTGGGTTCCCTGGGCCTGTACTCCCCGTGTCGCACAGCAGTCCAACCCAGCTTCCCTGTTGCCCTGTGCCTCTGTCCCCTGAACCATGTGCCCACTGCCACTGACCCCAGGTCCCTGATTGTCTTGGGTTAGTGGGTTTGCCTGGGGTCCCTGTAGTGGTGGACACACTGATGATTGATGTGTCCTGGGGACAGTGGCATGGGCCCGCTGGGTGGGTGCTGTGGTTGTGTTTCCTGAGGGGGGAGGGTCTGTGGTGGCTTGTGACTGTGGCAGGGGGACCGACTGTCCAGAGTTCCCTGATGGACCGGGCTGGTCATCTTGATCCAGGCGTGCAGAGCTGCTGTCATCACTGTGGGCCTCTTCTGTGGGGGGACTGGATATATCTGGCACCTCCTGTCTGGTGACGTTGGGTATGGGTCCTGTTGGGGTGTAAATGCAGAGTTTTAGTATCTGTGTGTGCCATCTTGTGCATTGAGTGAGTAACCCTCTACTCCTGCGCTTGCATTATTGTGTTTGCCCTTGTGTGATTAGTGTTTTGGGGTCTGTGTGGATATCTGTACTGGACAAGCTTTGCCAATGGGTGTCCATGCTTTGGTGTTGCATCCAGGGCTTGGTATTGGGATGTGTGGGTTGTGATAGTGGGAGTATTTCCAAGACTTGCTCCTCCCATGTTGTTAGTTGTGGGGGAGGAGGAGAGGGTCCACCGCCGGTCCTCTGTACAGGAATCTGGTGTCTGGATACCACTGAACGCACCTTCCCCGTAGGTCGTTCCACCACTTCCTGATGTCATCCTGTGTTCTTGGATGCTGTCCCACTGCGTTGACCCTGTCAACGATTCTCCGCCATAGCTCCATTGTAGGAGGCTGGCCTGACTTATAGTGGGTACCGTGTGGTACTTACACCTTGTGCCAGGTCCAGTTATCCCTTATTAGTAGTTTAGAGGTGTTCTAGCAGCTTAGGCTGATAGAGGTAGCTATAGCAGAGCAGCTTAGGCTGAACTAGAAGACATGCTAGTGTAGGGTGTAGAGGGTCGCTGGGAGTGTAAGAAAACACTAAGGGTGTCCAAGATACCCTACCCCAAGACCCTGAAGAGTAGGAGTAAAGTGACTCTACTTCCCAGAAACACACTAAAGTCGTGATAGGAGATTCTGCAAAGACCACAACTGACTGCAAAGCACTGAAGATGGATTCCTGGACCTGAGGACCTGCAAGGAAGGAGACCAAGTCCAAGATTCACAGAAATGTTCAGGGGGGCAGGAGCCCACTAAACCCCAGATGAAGGTGCAAACTGGCTGCCTCTGGGTGGAAGAAGCTGAAGATTCTGCAACAAAGGAAGATGCCAGGAAATTCTCCTTTGCACAGAAAATGTATCACGGCTTGCTGGAGGATGCAGAGTTGTTTCCATGCAGAAAGACCGCAAACAAGCCCTGCTAGCTGCAAAGGTCATGATTGAAGAAAATGGGTGCTGTCCGGGCCCAGGAAGGACCAGGAGGTTGCCCCTTGGAGGAGGAGACAGAGGGGGCATTCAGCAATAGAGAGAGCCCATGCAGAAGCAGGCAGCACCCACAGAAGTACTTGAACATGGGTTCAAGAAAACTGAACACAGTGGTCCTCTCAATACTACAAAGGAGGGACCCACGAAGCTGGTGGTCAACTCAGGTAGTTGAGCAATGGAGGACAGAATACTGGGGACCTGGGCTGTGCTGTGCATGAAGGATTCCTTGCAAAAGTGGACAGAAGCCCTAGCAGCTGCAGTTCATGTAGTACACAGGATTACTGTCTGGCGTGGGGAGGCAAGGACTTACCTCCACCAAATTTGGACAGATGGACCACTGGACTGTCTGGGTCACTCGGATCCAGCTCCTGTGTTCGATGGACCACGCTCGTTACGATGAGAGGGGAGCCAGAACTTTGGTGCCTGCGTTAGCAGAGGGAAGATTACGTCGACCCACGAGAGATATCTTCTTGGCTTCCAGTGCAGGGTGAAGACAGACAGCACCCAGAGCATGCACCACCAGGAAACAGTCGAGAAAGCCAGCAGGATTAGGCGCTACCATGTCGTTGGTAGTCTTCTTGCTACTTTGTTGCAGTTTTGCAGGCGTCTTGGAGCTGTCAGTGGTCGATCCTTGGCAGAAGTCAAAGAGGGAGATGCAGAGGAACTCTGGTGAGCTCTTGCATTCTTTATCTCAAGAAAAACCCACAGGAGAGACCCTAAATAGCTCTCAGAGGAGGATTGGCCACCTAGTCAGGTAAGCACCTATAAAGAGGGGTCTTGGATGTCACCTGCTGGCACTGACCACTCTGAGGCCTCCATTGTGCCCTCATACCTCTGCATTCAAGATGGCAGAGGTCTGGGACACACTGGAGGAGCTCTGGGCACCACCCCTGGGGTGGTGATAGACAGGGGAGTGGTCACTCCCCTTTCCTTTGTCCAGTTTCGCGCCAGAGCAGGGGCTGGGGGATCCCTGAACCGGTGTAGACTGGCTTATGGAAGGAGGGCACCATCTGTGCCCTTCAAAGCATTTCCAGAGGCTGGGGGAGGATACTCCTCCCCAGCCCTTAACACCTATTTCCAAAGGGAGAGGGTGTAACATCCTCTCTCAGAGGAAATCCTTTGTTCTGCCTTCCTGGGACTGGGCAGGAGGGCAGAAGCCTGTCTGTGGGTTGGCTGCAGCAGTAGCTGCAGTGAAATCCTCAGAGATCTGGTTTTGCAGTACCCGGGATCCATGCAGGAGCCCCGTGGATGCATGGGATTGGCACCCCAATACCAGATTTGGCATGGGGGGAGAAATCCATGATCTTAGACATGTTACATGGCCATATTTGGAGTTACCATTGTGAAGCTACATATAGGTATTGACCTATATGTAGTGCACGCGTGTAATGGTGTCCCCCACACTCACAAAGTCTGGGGAAATTGCCCTGAACTATGTGGGGGCACGTTGGCTAGTGCCAGGGTGCCCTCACACTTAGTAACTTTGCACCTAACCTTCACTAAGTGAGGGTTAGACTTATAGGTGACTTATAAGTTACTTAAGTGCAGTGTAAAATGGCTATGAAATAACGTGGGCGTTATTTCACTCAGGCTGCAGTGGCAGTCCTGTGTAAGATTTGTCTGAGCTCCCTATGCGTGGCAAAAGAAATGCTGCAGCCCATAGGGATTGCCTGGAACCCCAATACCCTGGGTATCTAGGTACCATATACTAGGGAATTATAAGGGTGTTCCAGTGTGCCAATGAGAAAATGGTAAAAATGGTCACAAGCCTGCAGTGACAATTTTAAAGACAGAGAGAGCATAAGCACTGAGGTTCTGATTAGCAGAGCCTCAGTGACACAGTTAGGCACCACACAGGGAACACATTCAGGCCACAACTATGAGCACTGATGGCCTGGCTAGCAGGATCCCAGTGAGACAGGCAAAACAAACTGATACACAAGTAAAAAATGGGGGTAACATGCCAGGCAAGATGGTACTTTCCTACACTGTGCTGTTGTGCTGTACGGGTGTAGGTGTAGTGCTGTGCTTATAGTGTGGTAGTGATGTTACTGTAGTTTGGTGGTGTTGTCATTGCTGTGCAGCTGTGTTGTACGAGTGTAGGTGTAGCGCTGTGCTAATAGTGTGGTAGTGATGTTACTGTAGTGTGGTAGTGTTGTCATTGCTGTGCAGCTGGTGTTGCACCTATAGTCGTCGTAGTGTTGTTGCAGTTATGCTGTTGTGTTGCTATTGTGTTGGTGGTGTTACTTGTGGTACTTGCTACAGGAAGAGGAATAAGTAGGGGTAGCGGGTCCTGAATGACCGGAAGTGTCCCTAACAGATCAGTACTCGCTGCACTCTTTAATCCCACCCACATATGGCGGAGGCACATAGGACAAACTCACTGTAACAGTTGTCTTCAGGGTGTCTCAATTACTCCCCTCCACCCCTTGTGCTTAAACATCATACATAGACAATGACTCAATAAGATATATTATAATTGAAGGGGCATGGCCTGATGCTGATGAAGATGCCCGCTTGCCAAAGTAGCTTCACCAACCTAAAGTCTTAATTCACCCACATTGGTACACAATCCGGCACCTCAATGTTACCCTACATTGGGCAATGAAAGGACATCCCTAGGGTCCCCCTGATTCTGGACTTCGACTGCCCTGCAGCTGATGAATGTGCGGCGGAGGGACACGGCCTGACCCCTGTGTGAAGCCATGAGCTGGCAGGGCCGCACCTCAGCAGAAAGCTGGGAAACCGAGCCAGGGACCCAGAGGGAGCACATATCAGTCATGAGAACAGCAGGCCAGAGATGAGGGGAAAGCCTGGGGACTGACTGGCATAGGGGAGACTGGGTCCTAACCCAGTCGAGGTCTGGTGACAGGCCGTTGCGGGGCATTGATGCCATCCTCCCTACAAATTAAGCCGCACTGGAAGGGCTCACGATAAGCAGAGTACCTCTTGGGGCACCAATTGCGTGTAGTGTTCTTTAGATTCTGTTCCGCGCGCCGTTCGATGGTGATCCCAGCGTGTTGGCGGGTGGAACTGAATCAGACTGGAAAAGCGGAGCGTGGAGGAGGCAGCGGTGGTTGCGGTGTCTCCCTCCCGGTCATATTTTTAATAAACAATTTTACTTCTTAACTCAGCGCCTCGCCCCAGATCTTTTCACTGGCGACGAAGGGTGTAGTGCTGACCGGGAGGAGAGACAAGAGACAACAGAGGTTGATTTTTGGCACGTAGTGTTCCTGTAGGACAATTTTCTATGTGATTCTGAGAAGCAGCTATTTGACTTCGTGAGGCAGCAGCTCCATATGGTGATTAACGCCGTCCCAAGGGAAGGGAGCAGCAAGGATCATTGTGTTGCTTAGCAACAATGGAAAGCATTTCCTGAAGGTTTTTCAACGGCAAGAATTGGTGAACTGTAGTTGCCTAGCAACCGTGAGTAGCTTCCTCAGAAAGTTTCTGGGCCCAGGATGTTGCTAAGCAACTGGTGACATTATTGATTTGACTGTTTTTCAAGCCTAGATATCGTATATCCTGGCAACAATTTAATATCTGAAGGGGTTGGAGCTGCACTTTTGTATTAAACAACTGGAAGTGATATTTTGGAGTAAGAAGACCAGTCCGGAAGTGTTTGTGTATAGTTAAATTCTAAGCCAGTAACAGTTTTTGGGATTCTATTGAAGAAAAGAAAATGGAAGGATTTACTGCACCAAGTTTTTTCTTGAACACCCCTGGGGAACCCATTGTAGCCTGGGAGGACTGGAAAGAAGGTTTTGAAGCGTATGTCCTGGCTGTGGGTGGAGATATATTTACGGCATCCAGAAAATTGGCCATGTTGAAGCATTGTTTGGGTGCAGAAGGAAGACGCATTTTGAAACATTTACCATATCCTTATGAGGATGGAGACCAGGATGAGGATGAATACGAGGTTGCCATGGAACAGTTGAACTCCAATTTTGGAAAGAAGAAAAATGTCGTTGTGTAGCGTTTACATTTTTTTTAAAGGAGCCAATTGCCAGGAGAGTCTGTTGAAAGTTATGTGGCAAGTTTGAGGATTTTGGCAGCCACTTACAATTATGGTCATTTTCAGGAAGAAATGCTGAGAGACCAACTCGTTTTGAAAGTTAATGATAAAACAAATTCAGGAAAAACTGTTGAATACAGAAGATTTGACGTTACAAAAAGCCATAGACTTTATTAAAAGAGTTGAAATAACGAATGATGGCTTAAAGGAACTATCTACCAAGCCTGGAGCTGTGAATGTGGTCAATGCAGAAGATTCTAAGTTCAAGAAAAGAGATACATTTGGAACTTCTGTGAAGATGGATGGAAGAAAGGACATTGTTTGTTACAAATGTGGCCTTACGGGGCACATAGCGACTGATGTTTGCTGTCCTGCGGCTGGACAAGTGTGCAGGAAGTGCAAGTCCAAGGGACATTTTGCAAGGGTGTGCAAAGGAAGGCAGATGAGCGCAAGGAGGGGTAGAGTAGCAATCAATTCAGTGGCGAGTGATAGTGAGGACATTGACAACCAACAATTTATTTTGCAGGTGGTGGATGTTGGGAGTGTGAGTTCTAGTGGTCCGCACTGCGTAATTAAAATTGATGGGGTAGATATACTTGTGATGGCTGACTCAGGGGCAAGATATACTTTGATTGGAAAAGATAACATATCTAGTTTTCCGACACATGAGATCAAACCACTGGATGTATGTTTACTAGGTAATGGGAACAAACCCTTTGAGCTTGTGGGGTATATGGACGCGTCACTAGAGTTCCAAGGGACAGTTGTCAACTCTAAAGTGTATTTTGTGGGGGAGGGTACCAATTTATTAGGTTGGCCGCAACAAAAAGACCTTGGCATAATTCTTGATCCGAAACACCCTGATCAAGTATTGGGATCGAAGTCTAATGTACACATGGTGCAAAGGACTAACTTTGTAGAGGAATTCCCTCAAGTATTTAGTAATAAGTTAGGAAAGTTGAAAGGATTTATGCATAAAATCGTTTTGAAGCGGGATGCTGTACCTAAGGCGCATAAACCGCGTCCAGTTCCCATTGTGATGAAGGAACAATTACGACGTGAATTATCCAAGTTGTCCGAGCAAGGTGTGATCGAAGAAATCGAAGCGTCTGAGTGGTTGGCGCCAGTGGTGATTGCTAAGAAGGCTAATGGTGACATGCGTTTGTGTGTGGATTTGCGCGATCTTAATGCTGCTATATGGGTGGATAGACATCCTCTGCCCAATATTGGTGAAATGTTATCTACAGTAAAGGGGGCAAGTGTATTTTCATCTGCGTATCATCAGATTGAGTTACATCCTGAGTCACGAGCATTAACCTCTTTCATTACTCCAGAGGGGGCATACAGATTTAGGCGCATGCCTTTCGGCTTGGCATCAGCGTCGTCAGTATTTCAACGGGCAATGCACCATTTACTGAAAGATATCTCAGGTGTTACTTATTTTCAAGATGATATCTTGGTGTTTGGTAGTGACCAGAAAGAACATGATGGAGCTATGAGAAAGGTGTTGAGTGTTTTAAAGGAGAGTGGGTTGACGATCAAGTTGGAGAAATGCAGATTGAGTGTGCCAGAAGTGGAGTATTTGGGTCATTGCATTAACAAAGATGGGATTTCGCCTAAACTTAATTTAGTAGAGGCAATAGAAAGCACGCCTTCTCCAGCTAGCAAAGATCAATTAAGGTTGTTTTTAGGTCTAGCGGAATATTACTCAAAGTTTATTCCCAAGTTTGCTGACAAAACTGTGCACATGAGAAAGTTGTTATGCGTGAGGGAGCAATTTGTATGGAGTGAGGATTGTGAGAGGGAGTTTTGTTTGTTGAAAAAACAAATTGCCTCAGCTCCAGCTCTTAAGCCGTTTGACACCAGGGATGAGATCATTAATAATACGGACACCAGTTCCGTTGGGCTGGGTGCGGTATTAATGCAAAGAAGAGGGGGAAAAGAAGTGACAATTGCATATGCTTCCAGACCGTTGAGTTAGTCAGAAATGAACTATTCCACCATCGAAAAGGAGGCATTGGCGTGTTGGTGGGGTGTCGACCATTTCTGCAAGTATGCCTGGGGTTTTAAATTTGTGATTCGTACTGATCATCGTCCATTAGTAGAAGTATTTTCGACTAAGGGGGCAGGTAGGGCCACACCTAGAATAGCTCGATGGGTGGCCAGAATGTTGGAGTACTATTATGATTTGGTGTATTTTCCTGGAAAAATGTGTTGGCCGATTGTCTGTCTAGGCTTCCTGTGCGTTCAGTTCTGGGTGCAAAGGGTGAACCTGAAGTTGATGAACTCATAGCCTATGTAGGTGTGGATATAGGATACGTGTTAGAAATGGGGTTTCTGGTTGGCTAGGGTATGCACCTCAGCCAGGCAGAACTTACCCACTCTAGTCAGGGCAAGGGAGTTACACATCCAAGATAACCCATGCTCACCCCTTTGGTAGCTTGGCACGAGCAGCCAGGATTAACCCAGAGGCAATGTGTAAAGCGTTTGCACAACACACACAACACATGTGACACAATATCCCCACCACAAAGGAAACACAACACCAGATTATATGAAAATATACTGTATTGTACACAAGGCAATTATCAGACCAAACATCACATATCAGTACTATCCTGCTACCTTAGCAGTTGTCAGAACGTTACACATTAGTTACTCTGCAACCTAGCAGTAGTCACACATAACACACAGGTTACTCAGTATTCTGCAACATAAGCAGTAGTCAGGAAAACACGTTATTACATCACAGCAGTTGTCATAAGAATATCATAAAATGCTCATAGTAGGAACATTAGAAAACATATGGCAAGTTAGAAAAACATATTAGCAAGCATGTCCATAAAAGGAACATTTGCATACACATATGTAAAAACATCAAACACAGGTAGGTAATATATGAATCAAACAAAAGTCTGTAGAAATAACTTTGGATTGCAACTATATTGGTCCTTTAAACAGTACCTGGTTGGATGAAGGCACCTCCAGTGCCTAGAAGGTGAACAATGGGGCCCCCGGCGCTCCTATGCGCAAATCGGGGGCCTCCCTTATACCCTGGGGTCAGAAGAGGGTGACATGCACCTCCTGTCTTTTATAGGCAGGCCCCTCCGGGGACCGTGATTACTGGGGGCCCCCCAAGGCCTCAACCGGCCCTCATGAGGGGGGCCAAAGCCAGCAAAAACAACTTAGGGCAGGAGGGGGGCACCACGCACCCCCTCTGGTTTAATGACAGGCTCCTCCCGGGACAGGCGATCTCTGGGGGCCCCCCCGGGCCTCCACTGGCCCTTCCACCAAAGGGGGGCCCACAATAATGCCCGTTTTACCTAACAGCAGAAAAGGAGCGTCCTGCTTCTAATGCAGAGGCCAGGGGGAAGGGGGCACTCCCCGCGCCTTCCCCTGGTCCTGCCATGAAGCCACAAGAAGATCGGACCCCTCCTGGGGCCCGAGCAACACTCGCCTGCACCCGATGCGGTGTGCGAGTGTTCTTCCAGCTTCCCGGGCCGCTGCGGTGATCTTATTTAAAGCGGCACAATGCAGCAAAGAGCCTACAAGCTACCAACACTCCATAAGCGCGCTGCAATCAGCGCTATGGCAGCCGCAACCACGGAGAAGCACCCCTCGTGAAGAAATGGATGCAGGGGTCAGGGGCCACAGCACCCTGCCCCTGGGGAGCAGAATCTTCAGACAAGGTCCTCAGGTGGAGGGCCCAGCTACAGGCCAGCCCAAGGGAAAGGCAGCAAGTGGCAAGTCCTTCACAGTGACCAGGCAGGTCACAGGTCAGCACAGCAGCAGCAGTCCATGGCGGTTCCTGGTGAGTCCTTTCAGCCTTTGGTGTCCAGTTCCAAGATGATTCCAAGAGTCTCCAAATTGTGGGGAAAATTCCCCTGTACTTATAGTCAGTTCTTACAGTGTTTTACAATGGTAGGGAGAGGAGGTTTCAGCCAGTTACAACTGGTTCTGGGAGTGCCCCCTCTCTCCTTTCAGCATAGGCTCCAAACATCAGTGGGAGGTTAACGACCCTATTGTGTGAGGCCAGGGCACAGCCTTAACAAATGTAGGTGTGCCCCACCTCTCCCTTCTCTCAGCCCAGGAAGACTATTCAGTATGCAGATGCAACTCTGTGACACCTCCACCCTCCCTTTGTACAGGCTGTCTGAAAAGTACGCACAAAGCCCCAACTGTCACTCTGCCGAGACGTGGATTGGAGTCAAGCTGCAGAACACCAGAGTCATAAGCACAGATAAATGCGCACTTTCTAGAAGTGGCATTTCTGTGATAGTTATAAAAAATACATCCACACCAGTAAGCAGTATTTATTATCACCATCACAACCATACCAAACACGCCTACTCTACCCCTCATAAATCAGACAATACCCTTTACACATAAGGCAGGGCATTTCTAATGCAATCCTATGAGAAGGCAGCACTCACAGCAGTGAGACACCAAGTTAGGCTGTTTGTCACTACCAGGACAGGCCATGCAATATGGCACATGTCCTGCCTTTCTACATACATGGCACCCTGCCCATAGGGCTAGCTAGGGCGTACCTTAGGGGTGACTTACATGTAGTAAAAGGGGAGTTCTGGGCCTGGCAAGTAAGTTTAGATGCCAGGTCCCTGTGGCAGACAACTGCACACACAGGCCCTGCGCTAGCAGGCCTGAGACAGGTTTGAAATTCTACTTCAGTGGGTGGCGCAAGCAGCGCTGCAGGCCCACTAGTAGTATTTAATTTACAGGCCCTGGGTGTAGAGATACCACTGTACAAGGGACTTATAGGTAAATTAATTATGCCAATTAGGTATAAGCCAATCATACCAACTTTAGATGGGAGAGCACCTGCACTTTAGCACTGGTCAGCAGTGATAAAGTGCTTAGAGTCCTAGAGCCAACAGCGAGAGGTCAGAAAAACAAGGAGGAAGGAGGCAAAAAGACTGGGGATGACCCTGCGTAAGGCAAAAAGTCCAACAATACGTGACAGAAGGCAGAATTTCACATGAAGAATGGGTGTCTATGGTTCAAAAAGATGTCGTGCTGCAAGAAGTGATGGGTTATTGCCGTCAAGGGTGGCCAAATAGAGGTGGTGCTTCTTGCGATGCAGAGTATTTCCGTCAAGTTGGTGTAGAGTTGTGTATGATGGATGGAGTGGTGTTCAGGGGCGAGCTGTTGGTGGTTCCTACTGTCTTGCGGGAACGAGTATTGAAATTGGCTCATGAGGGCCATTTCAGAATGAGCGTAACAAAAAGGCGAACCCGATCGGAGTACTGGTGGCTAGGGCTTGATAGGGATGTGGAACATCATGTGAGGGAGTGTGTGTTGTGTGCATGGAGCGACAAAAATTTTACTTCTTAACTCACCGCCTCGCCCCAGATCTTTTCACTGCGACAAGCGGAAAGCCCGCGCCAGCTGTGGGGACAGGTGCCCTGAGATGGGATGGCCATAGACTGCCTGATGGGGAAAGAATTGAGTCCAGACCCGGCCAAAGACTGGTGGGGACACGTGGCCTTCCAGCTAGCTTAGGAGACAGCGCCATGCCATGCAGCATGGAGAATGGTCCGGGGACGGTAGAGCCCCACCCCTTATGGCTGGACGAAGAGGACCACAACAAATAAATCAGCTGCCCAGGGGAGCTGCCATCCAACAGCAGTGCTAACCTACTGGAGTGGGAGATAATGCTGGAGGTCGTAACGCACTGCCAGAAAGAGACCCAGAAAGCAATTGCTGGCCTACCCACCGCAATTGTGGACTGTCAACGCCCACAGATGAGTCTCTGTCACCGCTTGGGTGTGGCCTAGCCCAGTGACCCCAATCAACCTGTCAGGTGCATTGTGAGAGGTGCCCCACACCCCCTCCAATATCATTGCGAAGGGCCCAGGTGGGGCCACCAGTCTGTGGGGTAGCCCCCCACCAGTGGACACTAAAGATTGACAAACCTGCCGCCAAGTCTCCCGAAAAACGTGCCTTGTGATCAAAGTGGGCGGCAAGGGAGCAAAAGGTCCGCAACAAAATAAAATGGACAGATATGCAGTGGCCATGACAACATAGGGGCCCAGCCAGCAGGGCAGTGGTGAACACATGGAAAAGCGACTGGAACCTTCAAATATGGCACCAAACACCTTCCTGGTAGACATAATGGCAGCTATAGGGGTGTACGAGATGCTCTAGAACTTAAAATAGACTCTGTTACCATCAAAGTAACCCTCCTGAGGATGGACTTACACAACATTAGCGACCGAGTTTTGTTTACGGGAAAGGTCACTACCCACGCTTTAGGAGGATTCTAAAGCCCTCAAATCAACAATGACCCAAGTCAAAGATAATGCAGCTATAATGGCACGGCTAGAAGACTATTAAGGACGCACAAAGGACAACAGAATCAGGGTGGTGGGGGTCCTGAAACGAGCAGAGCCTAGCTTAGAACTGTTTTTTGAGGACTTGACCACCAACGTGCTAAAACCTAAACGACTGATGAAAATCTTCACTGTTGAGCAGGCCCACAGGGACCGGTGCCACCCCCTCAGACAGGCGCCAACCCCAGAACCATAATTACCCTCATCTTCAAGTACTGAGATAGAGATGCCATCCTCCAGGCTGCAAGATCAGTGCACAACATCCAATATCAATCAATCAATCAGCATTTGTATAGCACAACACTGTCACCCCTAGGGGTATCTGCAGGGCCTGCTTTAGCGTTGGTGGCACCCATCCGATGACCACCTCCTCAGATTCACTCACTTCCACCGGGCAAATGTGCCTCTCATTTCTCCATAGCCCCCCTTTCACGTACATGAATTTATTTTAAAGCACATGTAAAGGCAGGCTTTACTAATCCACTCAGCCATCCACACAAAATATGGTTCCTCTGGGTCCCCTCTCAGCACGACGAGCGTGGTCCCTGGAACTCAGCAACTTTGTCCAAGTGACTCCCACAGTCCAGTGACTCTTCAGTCCAAGTTTGGTGGAGGTAAGTCCTTGCCTCCCCACGCTAGACTGCATTGCTGGGCACCGCGTGATTTGCAGCTGCTCCGGCTCCTGTGCACTCTTCCAGGATTTCCTTCGTGCACAGCAAAGCCTGGGTCCCCGACACTCTAACCTGCAGTGCACAACCTTCTGAGTTGTCCTCCGGCGTCGTGGGACTCCCTTTTCTGACTTCGGGTGGAGTCCGGTTCACTCCTCTTCTAAGTACCTGTTCCGGTACTTCTGCGGGTGCTGCCTGCTTCTATGAGGGCTCCCTGACTTGCTGGGCGCCCCCTCTGTCTCCTCATTCAAGTGGCGACATCCTGGTCCCTCCTGGTCCACAGCAGCACCCAAAAACCCTAACTGCGACCCTTGCAGCTAGCAAGGCTTGTTTGCGGTCTTTCTGCATGGGAACACCTCTGCAAACTTCTTCACCACGTGGGACATCTATCCTCCAAAGGGGAAGTTCCTAGTCCTCTTCGTTCTTGCAGAAACCAAAGCTTCTTCCATCCGGTGGCAGCTTCTTTGCACACTCAGCTGGCATTTCCTGGCCATTTGCCCACTCTCGACATTGTCACGACTCTTGGACTTGGTCCCCTTGTTTCACAGGTACTCAGGTCCGGAAATCCACTGTTGTTGCTTTGCTGGTATTGGTCTTCCTTGCAGAAACCCCCTATCACGACTTCTGTGCTCTCTGGGGGTTATAGGTGCACTTTACACCTACTTTTCAGGTTCTTGGGGTGGGCTATTTTTCTAACCCTCACTGTTTTCTTACAGTCCCAGCGACCCTCTACAAACTCACATAGGTTTGGGGTCCATTCGTGGTTCGTATTCCACTTTTGGAGTATATGGTTTGTGTTGCCCCTATACCTATGCGCTCCTATTGCAATCTACTGTAACTTTACATTGCTTGCATTACTTCCTTTTGCTATTACTGCATATTTTTGGTATTGTGTACATATATCTTGTGTATATTTGGCATCCTCATACTGAGGGTACTCACTGAGATACTTTTGGCATATTGTCATAAAAATAAAGTACCTTTATTTTTAGTATATCTGTGTATTGTGTTTTCTTATGATATTGTGCATATGACACCAGTGGTATAGTAGGAGCTTTGCATGTCTCGTAGTTCAGCCTAAGCTGCTCTGCTATAGCTACCTTCTATCAGCCTAAGCTGCTAGAAACACCTCTTCTACACTAATAAGGGATAACTGGACCTGGTACAGAGTGTAAGTACCCCTTGGTACCCACTACAAGTCAGGCCAGCCTCCTACAGACTCTACGTAGGCTGGTCGAAGGACCCTCAGCCCCCTCCCAAGTTTCCTGGAGGCACTTGGACTGGCTGACATTAGTCAAGCCCATAACCCTGGAGTGGAATGTGTATTGCTTCATATCAGAGGCAATACACTTTCCACTCCAGAGAGCAAAGGCTTCTTCCTGACACAACAATTGCACATAATAAATTTGAGGAGACAAACCAATTAGCGAGAGAAATCTCAGACCACTCACCGGTCTTGGTAGAACTGCGAGGCAGGGAGGGACAAACGCACAGGCTCAAGCCCAGAGATCCATGGTACCTGAAGAACAAGGCCATAGAGGGCCAACCCAAGAAAACAATGGATCTATGCTTCCAGGAAAACACAGGGATGGTGGAGGCTGCAACCACACTTTGGGAAGCCTATAAAACAGTGATCAGGGGGCAGGCCGGTGTCACTCAGTGTAGGAAACAAAAGGGGAAAAAAGTCCCAAAAGGAAAACCTTGAGGCAGATATCCTTAGACTAGAGGTGCATGTACAGCAGCAAGGGGGTGGGGAACAAACTTAAACACAGACTAAATCTGAGACAAGGAGAGTATAGGGATGTGGATGAAAATGACAGCAGAACAGCCCACCTCTCCACTCTGCGCAAATGCTATGACGTAGGGAACAAATCTGGGAAGGTACTGGCTTGGCTAGAACGCAGAGATGGAACCGGAAATTGGGTCCTAGAGGTCAATAACTCGCCAGGGGTGGCACTGACAGGGAGTCCGGCTAGAGGGAATGTTGAGCTTGCACAGGAATTTGGTGAGCACAGCTTTAAAGTCTACGCCCTGCCAGGACCCAGCCTCCATCCCACGTACAGGACTCCCTTAGGGACATCCACCTTCCTGGCCTGTCTTCAGAACACAGGAGGAATTTCTAAGAAACAGAGAAAGAAGCCACAGAGATCGCTGAGACAATCAGGTTGCTGCAGTTGAGTAAAGCAGTGTTCACTTATGATGTACACATTGAATTCTATGAAAGCATGGCCACACCTTTATCGTAACGTATACTGAACATGATAAGAGGCGAGAGAGACAGGGGAACTGCCACAGGACTAAAGATTGGCCACCATAGTGGTCATCCCAAAAGAAGGGAATCCATTGGAAGAATGTACATCCTATAGGCCAATCTTGCTGCTAAACGCTGAAGCCAACACATTGGCAAAGGTGAAATACCTTGGCATCAACATAACTCAACACAGCAACACATTCTTGGAAGTGAACCTATACCGCCTTCTGGACAGATTCAAACAGGATTTCAAATGCTGTCACTGCCCAGACTTCTCTACGCCCTACAGAATACCCTATACCGGACACCAGCTGATGGGAGGAGACTGGGACATCTCGACTGGACACTGCCAGGGTTGCGGTATATTGTGGTGCAGTGTTGCTTCGTAAACTGGAAAACCCAATCCAAAATGTTTAGAAAGAAAAATATGTGCTATGATGATGACATACTGTGCATGACCATTAGATTTACAACTTGCATGTCCTATGTGGCCGCCTCATGTTTGCATTGTAGAATTGTCACGTTCAGCATGTGTTGGCTTTGTCCATAGTCACAACAGTTGTGTTTTAGTAGCCTCAGCACACCTCTGCTAACGATGCCCCATCTTCTGTTCTTCAAAAACCGGTCCAAGCAGTGATGGTGTCCTGGCTCTGCCTCCGGCTGGCCACAGCCATGGTCCCTGAGGTCAGCTTCAGAGAGTATTCGGAGGAGAGCTGTGCTCTTGAAGCAGTCAGGTGCCAAGAAGCGAATGAGCAGTGCTGCAAGGAGTATGTCGGCTGTCGCTGCAGTCGGCTGAGGTACTTAGGATGTGACAAATATAAGAATGGCCTGGTTCCTCCGGGAAAGAGTGTCACCAGTGGTATAGACTTCACACTCTGCACCTGTAACTGCAACCTGGAGTTTGACTGTGTCCAGCCCTTGCCTCCCAATCCCTTAGTACTGCAAGTGCACAATGAAGGCGGAAGGCTGTAAGAGGTGCGTAGAACCCTAGCCGACAAGACGACTGTGCCATCCAGTGCCTTGCTGTGAAAGTGCTCACCCCTTGCCCCAACTCCTTCTGGTGAACAACCCTAGCCGAGATTACAGCTGTGCCATCCTGTTGGAAGGTGCGCAATAAGTCGTGTGACCTGCACAAGTAATAGGTCCTCACTCGACCACCTCTGGGAACCAAACACCCCAGTGTAGCGCTTGACTCCCATAGGGTAACGTCACAGAGCAGTCCAAGGCTTACTCAAGGGAGATGGTGTGGGCTAGCAATCCCCATTCTCAAGCACACAAGAATAACACTCAGTAAATGATTGTCCAGTCTGTGATTTTTTTTTTATAAAGTAAAAGTAAATTTATTACACACACACTACTCAATACTACGCAGCAATTTACATATATACACAAGTTGATGGAATTACTCTTGCATGACATTGTGTAATCATTATTGTCTCTCCCAGGGGGAGACATAATCCAACCACTCACATGGTGAAACATTTACTTGTATCCCAGAGCAAAATTTGACTGTAACTTGGAGTGAGAGCACCTGATACTGACAATAAAGTATATCTACTTTGACGAAAGATGGCTGTCAGACTCATTACTCAAATAAGCATGAACAAGAAACACCTATAGGCATGCTGGAACGATTTGTGGTGCTATTATGATTATGCTCAGATAAGTCTCACCATAATCTACATGCATATAACATCACACAGTGGTTTTATCAAATTCTTCTTTTGCACGTTAGTCAATGTCGACAGTGGGCACGCCCACTGCGAGGGACCACTTGGAAAATCACTTCCCAGGTAAATTTAAAGTTGAATCCTGGGGGTCCCCTTGGAGTGTTGAGGTCGGAATAGGTGGGGGACCCTCAGGGCACAGCAGGTTCTTCAGGCCAGGGCACAAGGCGGCTGGTAGCAGAGCGAATTGGTGATCCAGGAGATGTGCACAAGGATGCCCCTAGAAGCAGGAGGTAAGTTGGTTTAAGGGTCATTTGCAGGACAACAGGAGCACTCTGGAGGGAAGTCAAGGTTGTTTCTGAAGTCCTTCAACTGGGACTTCCTCCTGATCCTTTTCCAGCCCTGGGCGGACAGTCCTTCCTGACGTCCGATGTGGACTGACTAATACCACGAGTATTGGCACGGTTTGGCCACTGGAGGTCACAGCGCCACCAAACCTGGCACACTGGCAGGGTTTGTTCTCATGGTTGTTGGACTGCAGATTGGTCTAGCTGACCCTTCTGGTTCTGGAGTTAGTGGCTGGTCAGTCAAGTGACCCTCTCTGACTTGTTGGTTTCTTGAGGTTTTAGAGTGGTGCCTCCACTCTGGAGGGAGTTCTCTGGTGATTTGCAAAGCCTGGAGGTACTCTGTTTTTTTTTTAGAGTTGTCCAGATGTCCAGCGGCTCCTCAGTGGTGATTGCCGATCCTGGGTGCAGCAGGCAGGGTGTGGCGCCTTTTCTTTTTTGCGGCAGGTCCACAGTTCTTGGACTTCAGATCTTCTTGGTGCTGGTCTTCTTTTGTCCATTGAAACTGAGTTCTTGGTCTAGGGCTGCCCACTAAATACTGTATTTAGTGGGCGTTTTAGGGGGAACCTGGTAGTGATCAATGGGTCATCTACCTTAGGGTGGCTACACCCACTGAGTGACCACATCCGGTGGGCAGAGGTCACATCCCTACACTTGATTGGCTATTTTCCTTATATCTAAGATGGAGAAAAATGAAATAGAGAGTCCACCTCCCATGCAACACCTTGGGGTGGTGCATGCTGGTAGAGCCACTCCTCCTGTCCTAAGTTTGAATTTCCTGCCGTTGCTGCCGGCAAAAGTGGAGGTTTGAAACAGGGTGGCCCTTTTCTGCTAGCAGCAGGCCTGGAGGTTGAGTTTCAAAGGAGGTAAGCCCTTTGAAGCTCACCAACAGGGCAGTGCACATTCCTGAGGGAGGGGTTGTTAGCACCTCCACCCAGGAAGGGCTTTGTCTTATATCCCGGAGGGCTGAAGTCCTCACCCCAGGGGTACAGACTTGTGTCTGGAAGTGGCAGGCTGGTTAGGACCAGTCAGCAACTATGCCAGGGTTGTTCACTTTTGCAGGGGGCAACTCTAAGGTGACCCCTGGGTACAATTTACAATAAATCCAACACTGGTGCCAGTTTGGATTTATCATTCTGAGTTGTTTGATACCAAACAACCCAGGGTTCAGAGTGGCCATTATGTAGATGTGAAGCTCGTATTGACCACTGTCCAGCACATGCTTTAAAATGCCTGCTCTGTTCACTTACTATGTCCCAGGTTTGGCAAGGACACCGTGGGGGCATATTGGTCATGCAGCTATGCCTTCACATGCAGTTTGGTTTATCCTGCTTTAGGGCAGGACGGCCTGCCAGAAGGGTGTCTTACCCATAGTGCGTGCAGTGTATGGTGGACAGGGCACACAGGCAGTGTGTCATGTCGAGTTTGTGTTTTTGGGTTGCACCAGAGCATTCAACCTACAATGGTAGGACTGGGTGAAATTGGATGCATGGCCCTAGAAGGTGGTGCAATCAGTGCTGCTGCCCTCGGGGGCCTACCCTTACTACCACTTGCTCTGGGTAACTAGGTACCATTTACTAGGGGCTTATAGTAGCAGCTAAAAGTATTGCCAAATGTGTCACAACAGTTTAGAGAATGAGCTCTGGCCCAGGGAGCCTGATTAGCAGGTGCCCTAGGCACTACAACATCTAGGCTACATCATACATCAGGCAAAAAGTGGATATAACCATGTCAAAAAGAGGCCTTTTTTCACACTACCCCCTCTCCCAAACGAAAGAGGATGAGACTACCCTTTCACTAGTGAGTCTTCATCATCTAAGTGGAAGAACCTGGAAGGGCCATCTGCATTGGCATGGGCAGTCCCAGGTCTATGTTCCACTTGAAAGTCCATCCCCTGTAGGGAATTAGACCACCTAAGCAGCTTGGGGTTTTCACCTTACATCTGCTGTAGCCACCTGAGAGGCCTGTGGTCAGTCTGAACTATGAAGTGAGAGCTAAACAGGTATGGCCTCAGCTTCTTCAGGGCCCAAACCAAAGAAAAGGCTTCCCTCTCTGAGGCACTCCATTTTTGTTCCATGGGGAGTAGTTTCTTGCTCATAAAAGCAACTGGGTGGTCATGTTATCATCATTTTTCTAGGAAAGGACCGCTCCTATCCCTATTTCAGAAGCATCTGTTTGGACTATGAACTGCCTCGGGAAGTTTGGTGCTTGAAGGACTGAAGCAGAGCACATTGCTTTCTTCAGAGTGTCAAAGGCCCTTTGACAACTCATTGTCCAGCTAACCTTTTTGGGCGTTTTCTTAGAGGTTAATTCTGTGAGAGGGGCAACTATAGTGCCATAATCCTTCCCAAACCTCCTGTAATACCCAGTCAAGCCAAGGAATGCTCTGACCTGCGTTTGCGTTGTGGGAGCTTCTGAACCCAAAATGGTCTGGATCTTGGGTTGGAGGGGTTGTATTTGGCCTCCACCAACCAGGTGGCCCAAGTAAACAACTTTCCCCTGCTCTATCTGACAGTTACTGGCCTTGATAGTGAGGCCTGCCTTAAAGGACCTTCCCTAGCGGATCCGATGATCGTGCCAGGTGGAACTATAGACAGTATGTCATCTAAGTAAACTGCACTAAAAGTTTCCAGTCCAGCAATGACTTGGTTCACCAACCTCTGGTATGTGGCAGGTGCGTTCTTTAATTCAAAGGGCATAACAGTGAACGGATAATGCCCACTATGAGTAATAAATGCTGACCTCTCTTTTGCTTCTGGGGGTCAGACCAATCTGCCAGCACCCAGATGTTAAATCAAAAGTACTCAGATATTTGGCTGCCCCTAGCCTGTCCATGAGCTCATCAGCTCTTGGAATTGGGTGAGCATCAGTTTTTGTGACATAATTGAGGCCCCTGTATTCCACACAAAACCTAATTTCCTTCTTCTCTCCCTTGGAGTGAGGCTTGGGGACTAAAATTACTGGGTTACCCCAAGGGCTCCCTGAGGGTTCAATGATACCAATATCCAACATCTTTTTACCTTCTGCCTGGATGCTCTCCATGACATGGTCTGAGTGTCTGTAAATCTTGTTCTTGACAGCCAGGCTGTCACCAGTTTCCACATCATGGGTTTTCCAGTTTGCCATTCCAGGGGTCGGAGAGAAGAGCTCAGCAGACTTGTTGAGATATCCCTGCAATCAGCTTGCTGTTGTCCTGAGACGGTGTCTGACAAGACCACTCCATTTACAGAACCATCTTGTGGGTTGCTGGAGAGGAGATCAGGGAGAGGTCCACTCTCATCTTCCTGTCCCTCATCTGTAACCATGAGCATGGTCACATCAGCTATATCATAGTAGGGCTTTAGGCGGTTGACATGGACAATTCTTTTGGGGTTTTTCTACCTGCCTAGGTCCACTAGATAAGTGACCTCCCCTTTTCTTTCAAGAATAGGATAGGGCCCAGACCATTTGTCCTGGAGGGCCCTTGGAGTAGCAGACTCCAACACCCAAACTTTCTGCCCTGGTTGGAACTCTACCATAACAGCTTTTTGGTAATACCAAAGGTTTTGAAGCTCTCGGCTGGCTTGAAGATTGTTGCTGGCTTTCTCCATATACTCAGCCATCCAGGAACATAGGCCAAGCACATAGTCTGCAATATCTTAGCTTGGACACTTTGAGAGGCTTCTCCCAGCCTTCCCAAACAATACTTAGTAGTCCCCTAACAGAATGCCCAAACAAAAGTTCAAATGGAGAGAAACCTACTCCCTTTTGTGGCACTTCCCTGTCGGCAAACAGCAGGCAGGGAAGCAGGACATTCCATCTCCTTCTGAGCTTTTCAGGGAGTCTTCCAATTATGCCTTTTAGGGTCTGGTTAAATCTTCCAACCAACCCATTTGTTTGGTATGGGGTGGTGAACTAATAGGTCACCCCACATTCCTTCCACCTGTGTTTTAAGTATGCAGACATGAAGTTTGAACCCCTGTCTGATACTACCTCCTTAGGAAACCCTACCCTGGTAAAAATACCCAGGAGAGCTTTTGCAACTAGGGTAAGGGTTCTGAGGGGTATAGCCTCAGGATACCCAGTGGCATGATCCACTACCACTAGTATGTATGTATGTCCTGAAGCTGTTTGAGGGTCCAGGGGGGCCAACAATGTCTATCCCAACCCTTTCAGAAGATACCCCAACCTCAGGTAGTGGAATTAAGGGGGCCTTTAAGTGTCCACCTGCTTTGCCACTGGCTTGGCAGGTAGTGCAGGACTGACAAAAGTCTTTTACTTTTTGGGACATTCCTGGTCAATAAAGTGGTTAACTAACCTACTTCAAGTTTTATTTTGGCCCAGATGCCCAGCTACGGGAATGTCCTGGGCTAGAGTGAGGAGACATTCTCTGAACTGCTGGGGCACTACCATCCTCCTGGTTGCACCAGGGTTGAGGTCTCTGGCTTCAGTGTACAGGAGCCCCTCCTCCCAATAAACTCTGTGGGTACCACTGACACTTCCTAACTCTTCCTGTGCAGCTTGCTGCCTCAGGCCTTCAAGAGTGGGGCAGGTCCTCTGTCCTGGCACAGATCTTTCCTGGAGGGCCCCCTGGGCTCAAGAGCTCTGGGTGGTAAGGCCCAAGCTCTTCAGGCTCAGTTCCCTCCAAGAGGGTAGAATCTTCTTCCTAAGAAGAGGGGTCCTGATTTGGGATCGGATTTGAAGCTGGTTCCCCAGTCTTCCTGCCTTTTCTCTTGGGAGGCAGGTCTACTATTTTAGGATCCAACTCTCCTTTGCTATCTGAAGTTTGGTCTGTGCCCTAGTCTTGATACATACTCATTCTGGGATTCCTAGCATTGCTGCATGGATCTTCAGTTCTACTTCAGCCGAGGGGGAATTCTCCAGGTCATTTCCAAACAGGCAATCTACGGGGATGGATAAGGACACAACCACTTCTTTTTGCCCTAATTCCCCCCCCCCAATCAAAGGTTACCATAGCCAAGGGAACTTTGTCTCATTGTCAGCATTGGTGACAGGATAAGACTTACCTACCAGGAACTGATTTGAGTGGACCAAGTGCTGGATTACCATAATAACAGCAGCCCCTGTGTCCCTGTAGGAGGCTGGTCCTCTAAGTAGTGTGCAAAACTAGGCACACTGTGCAGGGGGTCCAGGCAACCACACGTTGGTTTCCAGAGGCATAATCTAGATCACCTAATGCTCTAATTTTTTAAGTAGCTTGGTCGAACAGTTAGGCCAGTCTTGGGAAGTGCAAAGCATTTGTTGTACTCCACAGAATCAATCATGCACCACACACGCTCAAATGAATAACTTGAGACCAATTTATAAAAATACTTCCGATTTTTAGATATATTTTATGACCAAGATTGTTAAAATTGGTTAAGTATTTTTAAAGATATGAGTTTTCAAACTTTTAATAAATGCAGTCTTTCTGTGTGTAATTACACACCATAGGAATCAATAGGCAGTCATTTTTAAAAATGCATATAAAATTGCACAGTTGTGTTACCATGTTCTGCTTTTGCATGTTGGTCGAGGTCGTCGGTGGGCATGCTGTGCCAGCTGGAGAAGTTTGGGCGGCTCCCGGTTCTGACTGGAGAGGCGGTGAAAAGACTCTTGGAGCTGGCGCGGGCCACTGAGGGGGTCCACTTGGAAAAGAGTGGTTCTTGCAGGTTTAAAGGTGGTACCTTTGGGTCCCCTTGTGATGTCAAGGTCGCAAGTGGTGAGGGACCCTTGGGGCACAGGTGGTTCCTCGTTGCAGGGTGCTGGGCAGTTGGGTGCAGGGCAAGTTGCTGATCCAAGGGTTGTACGAAAAGGTGCCTCTCAGGTCCAGAGGTAAGTTGCTTTCAGGGTCGCTTGCAGGACAAAGGGGGCACTCTGGTGGGAGCTCAAGGTTGTTCCTGAAGTCCCTTGACTGGGGCTTCCTCCTGGTCTGGTTTCAGCTCTCGAGGGGCTGATTTTCTTGGAGTTCGATGTCCACTGACCAGTACCCAGGGTATTGGTCCGGTCCAACCACTGGAGTGCGCAGTGCCACCAAACTAGGCACACTTTCAGGGTTTGTCCGTGTGGTTGTCTGTGGGTCATCGGGTATGGCTGTGACTTTCAGTTCTTGAGTTGTTGGCCAGTCAGTGAAGTGACCCTCCATGTCTTATTGGTTCTTGCTTGGTTGTAGAGCGGTACCTCCACTCTGGAGGGAGATCTTGGGCTATTGGTGAAGCATTGAAGTCCTCAGGGTTTTTTTAGGTCAGTCCAATGGTCAGCTCCTCCTCAGCGGTGATCAACAGGTCCCTGGTGAAGCAGGCAGGGTTTGGCGCCATTTCTTGTGCAGCAGGTCCACAGTTTTCGGGCTTTGGTTCTTCTTGGTGCTGTCTTCTGTTTGTACTTTCAAATCTGATTATCTGGTCTAGAGGTGCCCACTAAATACTGAATTTAGTGGGTATTTTAGGGGGAACATGGTAGTGTCCAATGGGACACTTACCTTTGGGTGACTACACCCACTGCAGTGACCACTTCCTGTGGGAAGGGTCACTGCCCTAAACCTAATTCCCTATTTTCCTTCCATTCAAGATGGAGGAAAATGAAATAGCGGGTCCACCTCGCAGGCAATACCTTAGGGATGGTCCATGCGAGGTGAGTCCACTCCTCCTACCCTTTGTTAGCTTTCCTGCCTTTGCTCCCACCAAAAGTGGAGGTTTGTAAAAGGGGATGCCAACCGCTGCTAGCAGCAGGCTTGGGGGCCGAGTTTCAAGGGCTGTAAGCCCTTTGAAGCTCACCACCAGGACATTGCACACTCCTTAGGGAGTGGTGTTAGCTCCTCCACCCAGGAAGGGCATTGTCTTACAAACCGGAGAGGCAGGGCTCTCCCCCAAGGTTTGTATATTGGCTGTATGGAGGTGGCAGATGGATAAGACCAGTCAGCAACCATGCCAGGATAGTTAGCTTTTGCAGAGGGCACCTCTAAGGTGACCCCTGGGTAAATTTAGGGATAAATCCAATACTGGCACCAGTTTGGATTTATGTAGCTCGGAAACTCGTATTTGACCAGTGTCCAGCACATTAATTAAAATGTCAGCCCTGTTCACTCACTATGTAAAAGGTTTGGCAAGGACACAGTGGGGCCATATTGCTCATGCAGCTATGCCCTCACATATAATATGGAGCAACCTGCCTTAGGGCTGGAAGGCCTGCCGGAGGGGTGTCTTAACCATAGCGCATACAGTGTATGGTGGACAGGGCACACAGGCAGTGTGCCATGTCGAGTTTGTGTTTCAAGTTTGCACAAGGACACTCAATGGCAGTGCTGGGTGCATCTGGATGCATTGCCCTAAAGGGTGGCACAATCAGTGCTACTGCCCTGAGGGGCCTACCCTTAGTACCTCATGCCCTGGGTATCTAGGTACCATTTACTAGGGGCTTATAGTGGCAGCTAAAGGTATTGTCAATTGTGCCACTGTGTCACAACAGTTTCGGAAAGAGCTCTGGCCCAGGGAACCTAGTTGGCAGGGGCCCTTGGCACTACAACTACTAGGTTACATTATACATCAGGCAAAAAGTGGGGGCTAACCATGTCAAAATGGCCTCTCCTTGCAGCCATTCTGTGAAAGTGCTCATCACTTGCACCCACGCTATCCGGCTTGGAACCCTATTTGAGAAAATAGCTATGGCATCCGATGCCATGCCGTGAAAGTACTCATCCCTTGCACCAAACTCCCTCTGGCATAGAACCCTAGCCGAGAAGACAGCTATGCCTTCCTGTGCCATGCTGTGAAAGTGCTCATCACTTGCACCCCGACCCTCTGGCGTAGAACCCTGTTGAGAAGATAGCTATGACATCTGGTTCCATGCTGTGAAAGTGATCATTCTTTCACCCAGTGTACAATCCTAGCCAGGAATATAGCTATGCCATCTGCTGCCATGCCTTGAAAGTTCTCATCCCTTGCATCTGCCTCCCTCTGGCATATGACCTTAACCGAGTATACAGCTTTGCTATCTAGTACCATTCTGTGAAAATGCTCATCCCTTGCCCCTGACCCCTTCTGGTGTAGAACTCTAGCCAAGAAGATAACTTTGCCATCGTATGCCATGTTGTGAAGGTGCTCACCCTGGCACCCGGCCCCCTCTGGCGTACAACCCTAGCTGAGGATACAGCTATGCCATCTGGTGCCATGCTGTGAAAGTGCTAATTCTTGCACCTGGTGAGGAACCCTAGGGAAGATTATAGCTATGCCATCTAGTGCCATGCTGTGAAAGTGCTCATCCTTTCCACCCTCACCCTCTGGCCTAGGACCCTATCCGAGAATATAGCTATGCCAGCTGATGCCATGCTGTAAAAGTTCTCATCTCTTGCACCCTCACCCTCTGGCCTAGAACCCTATCCGAGAATATAGCTATGCCAGCTGGTGCCATGCTGTGAAAGTGCTCATCCCTCGCAACCTCACCCTCTGACAGTGAACCTTATTCGGGAATATAGCTATGCCAGCTGGTGTCATGCTGTGAAAGTGCTCATCCCTTGCACTCTCACCCTCTGGTGTAGAACCCTAGCTGAGAATATAGCTATGCCATCTGGTGCCATGCTGTGAAAGTGCTCATCCCTTGCACTCTCACCATCTGGTGTAGAACCCTAGCTGAGAATATAGCTATGCCATCTGGTGTCATGCTGTGAAAGTGCTCATCCCTTGCACCCTCTCCCTCTGGTGTAGAACCCTATCTGAGAATATAGCTATGCCAGCTGGAAATAACTATGCCAGCTGGTGCCATGCTGTGTAAGTGCTCACCCCTTGCACCTTCACCCTCTGGTGTAGAACCCTAGCCTAGAATATAGCTATGCCAGCTGATGCCATGCTGTGAACGTGCTCATCCCTTGCACCCTCACCCTCTGGTATAGAGCCCTAACCGAGAATATAGCTATGCCATCTGATGCCATGCTGTGAAAATGCTCATCCCTTGCACCCGAACCCTAGCTGAGAATATAGCTATGCCAGCTGATGCCATGCTGTGAAAGTGCTCATCCTTTGCTTCCTCACCTTCTGGTGTAGAATCCTGTCCAAGAATATTGCTATGCCAGCTGGTGCCATGCCGTGAAAGTGCTCATCCCTTGCATTCTCATCCTCTGGCGTAGAAGCCTAGATGAGAATATACAATACCAGCTGGTGCCATTCTGTGAAAGTGCTCATCCCTTGCACCCTCACCCTCTGGTGTAGAACCCTATCCAAGAATATTGCTATGCCAGCTGGTGCCATGCTGTGAAAGTGCTCATCCCTTGCACCCTTACCCACTGATGTAGAACCCTATCCGAGAATATAGCTATGCCAGCTGGTGCCATGCTGTGAAAGTGCTCATCCCTTGAACCCTCACCCTCTGATGTAGAACCCTATCTGAGAATATAGCCATGCCAGCTGGTGCCATTCTGTGAAAGTGCTCTTCCCTTGCACACTTACCCTTTGGTGTAGAACCCTAGCTGAGAATATAGCTATGCCAGCTGGTGCTATACTGTGAAAGTGCTCATCCTTTGCACCCTCACCCTCTGGTGTCGAACTCTCGCCGAGAATATCGCTCTGTCAGCTGGTGCCATGCTGTGAAAGTGCTCATTACTTGCACCTTCACCCTCATGTGTAGAACCCTCGCCGAGAATATAGCTATTCCAGCGGGTGCCATGCTGTGAAAGTGCTCATTCTTTGACCTCCAGGTAGAATGGAGCCTGAGGACAGCTGCCTGCAGTGCTTAGAGCCCTAGTCAAGAACATGCCTATACCGTCTCATGCCACACTGCCAAAGGGCTGTGTAGGGTTGTGGACCTTCTATCAGTCACTAGATTCTGCAGAACCTGATGAAGATGATGGGAATTTATCAGAATGCAGTAAAGATCAGAGAGAGGTGACCGCTTCCTGTCTTCATGTACTCCGCCGTCAGGCTCTGGGTGGGATGGTGCGGTCCTTTGTCGGTAGTATTGTGCTGTTGTGTCAAACCACCACACTGTGCTCCTTCACAAACCACAGGGCCATATCCAGCTTCGCAGCGCTCCTGACTTCAATGTATACAGCTCCTATATGTATATATTTACATATCCATGGTTCACCTGCCAACCCAGGAGTACAACCTTCAACACTTCTAATTATCATAATTAACTCATGACATTATCACACACACAGTAATCTGTTATCAATGAGCTATGACAGTGCTTTCTCCCCACCTCTGCAAGGCACTTTCATGTTCCACAGTATTGAAGGGCAAATGAGCAATACACGCAGGGCACTTTCTGGCACTTCCCTCCCAGAGAAAGAATAGTTTCCCTCTGACAGCTTTCCCTCCACTGGCACCTGTGACGGCTCAGAGGTTCATCTGTTCAAGCCTTGAGGGCAAATATTTAAGGGGGGGACTTCCAACTACTCTGGTTCAGACACATGGGAACTAAGGTAGAAGTACTGTAGATACGTCACCTCTTGGGTATCGCCAACTGGCCCCAGAACATACCCGCCTTCCTAAAGTCAGCCTTGGCCCTTGCTAAAGTGAAATCAGGGCCAGGTTTAGCCGTGGTGGCACCCGGCGCGACAGCCATCATCATCAACAATGTATTGTGTGATTAATTAAAATCATTGCAAAAAGATACAAAATATAAAATTTAAAAAAATCACATGTATATAAAATGTGATTGGTGTAAAACAGTTCATGGCTGGAACGGGGAGTCCATTTGCACATTAGGTGGTTGTTCAGTTTTGCTTGGAGCTGCACAACAAACTTCCCATATTTGGCCAGATCCGCTGGTTCCTTTAAGGTAGATACCCGCAGTCTAGCCTCAGTGCAGGATCTTATGCCAGGGCGAAGGAAAAGAGGTTTTAATAAAGTGCTTTGTGCATCCATCAGTGCCGGGCAACAGCACAATAAATGGACAAGAGTCTCAGGTTTGTAGTCGCAAAGCCTGCACCCTTTTATATTGGTGAGAGGGTTCTATCTCCGGGTAAACTCCTTTATCCCTAAGCCAAGCAGCCTTGCAAAGGCGATTTGAGATGTACAAGCTTTCCTGATGGTGGAGGAAGGTATGGCTGTGGAGCCAGGTTTTGTGTGATGTTTATACAGGAGTGCGCCAGCGCTTCCTGTGTGGGGGCGCTATTCAATTTTTCCAAGTCATCTCCTCTAGAGACCTCTAGAGACCAGAAGGTCTCCCGAAGATATTTCTTTTTATTGCCGATTGGTGTATTTTGTGATACCCTGGGTCAGCCAATGGGAAAGTTAGCCAGGTTTCTTGTAGACATAATATGTATGTTTGGTTTTTTTAAGTTGTTGCGCTATGTCAAGGTTTAAAAATCTTTTCAGGCCTGCGACATTCCAGGAGATGACTGTCAAAGAATGATTGCTGCTCTCAGATTGGTTGTGGTTGCTGGTAGGCATATTGCTGAGTTGTTCTTGTGGGAGTGGTAATGCGTGTATTTGTGCTGCTTACATTTCCTTGGTCAAAGGTCACTTTTTTAGTATAGGTTGGTGAGTTTGCACAGGAACAACGTATGAAAAGTTTGGAGTTGTGCTCATCCATCTTGAGGTGTCATGTTCCTTTCAGGATGCTGCAGGTGCTTCTTTTTTTGGGCTGGGTTTCACAAGGTGTTTTTAAGAGATAGGGATATTTGTGGTGGCCCGTCGGCTCCACCTTAATACCCCATTCCTCTAGGTACCATTTGTTTTTTAGCACCGTTTCCGCTGATGCTAAAGATTTTAGAGTCATGGTGGATTCTCAGTGATTGCTGTACTCAGGTAGCACTTTGAATGCTTCTCTTTCAATGTCCTCGGATTCTATATTGGTTGGCTCTGGGAGTGCCTTAAACAGCCTTAGTAGGTTTGATCGATTCAAAATGTCGTGGTTACCTTCAGAACTATATTGACGTGTGAGGACTAGCTTAACCGTGAGTGTGCTGTTCTTTTGTTCGATTGCCTCCTTGATGTCTTCTTCAGTATCTTTTGGCACTCTTTGTTGTTCCCACTTATAGTGTCTAATTGTTGTGCTTCGGATGATTGACTCAATGGCCCTGGGGTTTCCAGGGTATGATGCAAGGGGCCAACTCTCACCCCTGCAGAGGTTCCCGGCGTGGAGTCAGATTTAATTCTGTTGGCAGTGCTGTTAAGTCTTGTTTGAGGTTGTACTTGTTATGCCAAGAGGGTATGGTTGAGCCTGTAATTGCATCGGTTGGTAAGCAGCGGGTTGGGAGACTGTGTTATCATGTGGTTCTTTGCTGCCATTGTTGGGTGCACCGGCTTGGGCCGGTGGCAGCGTGTAATGGTTAACCGATAGTTGCTGATGCTTCAGAGTTTCTTGGATTTTACTGTCTTCCTGCATTTGAAGATAGGATATGTGCTTGGTGCGTCTGGGATTGTCACTTGGTGTTCCATTCTTTGCAATATCTGTAATGTGTCTTTTTTACTTTTTGTTCTTTGCTTTTTTTAGCCTTTTTCTTGTACTTTTTGATAGCGTTGTTGATCAAGCCAGACATCTGTTTGTTGAATCGTTTAATGTAATTTTGCTCCTCTTTGTTTTTCCTGGCCCATTGGGGTGAGGTGAGTAGATGTTCTGAATTATTCTTAAGTTCCTTAGGCAAAGCCGGGAGTGCGCTGAGGTCTATTTGGTTCAATTCCGTCTGTGGAGCGTGGTTTACTTGTCTTGCTTGCACATTGTCTGGATTTGGAGGATTCATGGAGCCTAAACTGTTGAGGGCTGATTTCCATTCATTGATCATACGGTCAGAACCTCAGGTGAAGATGATAGTTTGTCCTCAAATAGATTGCAAGAGCATGCTGGTGCTATGGTGTCAGTGCGAAGCCTTCTTTGTTCCAAGTCTATCAACTTTGTTCCTATTTTAGTGATGGAATTAGCTAATGCATGCATCAGATCCAATGGCATTTCTAGCTTCTCTGATTGCTAGGTAAGTGCGTTTATTGCTGCAGTCAGGGCTGCATTAATTGATGCCAATAAGTTACTCTGATCTATGCTGGTTTGAGCGGTCGAGGTAGGTACCTTCGCCTGGACTTCTGACGCATCCACATGGTTTATACTGGGAGTCGGATAATACTGGATACACTGAGTCACTGTACCTTCTTGCACTGATGGACGCCTGTCTGTTTTCCGCAGTGATGAGGTCTAGTTGTCCCCCGGTGCAGCAGGGATTTGTTCTTTCAAAGAGTGGACTGCCTATGTGTGATGCGGGTGTAGAGCTGCTGTAGTGTGTCGATCCTGATTGTCTAGTGCAAAGTCTACGGAAGTGGCACTTGAAGTGGCAATTTTGGAGCCATGGGAAACGTGAGAAGCATATCCACTACCCTGATTGGACCGACCTTCGCGATTTATGACCATTGACGTGTCATCTGTGATACTGTTTGATGATATTCCTATGGTTGTGTCATCTTTTGGCCGGATCGATCCATTTTGCCACTGGCCCAGTCGCTTACTGTATCTTGCATACATTCTTTATTGGAAATTGAGTTGTCTCTCGGGTGGAATAGTTTAGTGGTAGGAGTGGTTTTTGTGCTTTTGTGAAAAAGTCTAGAACTGACTTTTGGGCGAGTCCCTTTGCTCGCTCACCCGGGGTTAGTGTTGTTTTTGCTTTGTCTTTGGATGCAGTCGGTCACAGTTTTGTGCTGGACAAGTGACTGTCTCTCTGGTTGTCGCTCCAGTGAGATTTTATAATTTGTTAAGTTGTTCCCCCTGTTGGAACGTGACAGGATCAGGGACTGCTGGAGCGTCCCAGGGTGAGGGCTGGTCCTGGTACGTGGGCGCGGACCCCCTGTTTTGCTCCTTGACGCTTTCCTCGGTGTAAATTCGATAATTCTCTGTATCGCCCAGAACTGGGGAAGCAAATGCTTCTGGAATGCCTTACTGCGGGCGGAAAGAGAATAGATTTGAAATGTTCCGGGTCAGCGGGTGTGAACTCAGTTGCCTTGAGTGCCTTTGCTCTATTAATCTCGATTTTAGTCGGGTTAGACTCTTTAAACTCTTTTGACCCGTTTGACTCGTTTGTCTTTTTATGAAGCCCTTGGTATTATACCAGCTGGGAATTGTTATGCTGCGTTGTTGAAACTGAGCTGTCGGGGTTGCGGATGGTAGGTGCCTGGGAGCTGTCAGGGTTGCAGCGGATGGTAGGTGCCTGGGAGCTGTCAGGGTTGCAGCGGATGGCTGGTGCCTGGGAGCTGTCAGGGTTGCGTATGGTAGGAGCTGTCAGGGTTGCGGACGGCAGGTGCCTGGGAGCTGTCAGGGGGATGCGGATGGTAGGTGCGTGGGAGCTGTATGGGTGGTGGATAGTAGGTGCCTGGGAGCTGTCAGGAATGCAGATGGTAGGTGCCTTGGAACTGTCGGGGTTGCGGATGGTAGGTGCCTGGGAGCTGTCAGGGTTGTCAGGGTTGCAGATGGTAGGTGGTGCCTGGGAGCTGTCAGGGTTGCGGATGGTAGGTGCCTGGGAGCTGTCAGGGTTGCAGATGGTAGGTGGTGCCTGGGAGCTGTCACGGTTGCGGGTGGGTGGTGCCTGGGAGCTGTCGGGGTTGCGGATGGTAGGTGCCTGGTGTAGGAGGCTGGACTGGCTTGTAGTGCGTACCAAGGGGTACTTACACCTTGCACCAGGCCCAGGTATCCCTTATTAGTGTAGAGGGGTGTCTAGCAGCTTAGGCTGATAGAAAAGGTAGCTTAGCAGAGCAGCTTAGGCTGAACTAGGAGACGAGTGAAGCTCCTGCAGTACCACTAGTGTCATATGCACAATATCATAAGAAAACACAATACACAGAAATACTAAAAATAAAGGTACTTTATTTTTATGACAATATGCCAAAGTATCTCAGTGAGTACCCTCAGTATGAGGATAGCAAATATGCACAAGATATATGTACACAATACCAAAATATGCAGTAATAGCAATAGAAAACAGTGCAAACAATGTATAGTCACAATAGAATGCAATGGGGGCACATAGGGATAGGGGCAACACAACATATACTCTAGAAGTGGAATGCGAACCACGAATGGACCCCAAACGTA